>NC_090330.1:6889883-7229883 GCF_035084215.1 Heptranchias perlo
GCCATGAGATTTCATGGGGTCTGGAGTCAATGTTGAGGACTCCCAGGGCCACTCCCTCTTACTGCCACCTCCGGTGGGACAGGACAATCCCAGGGATGATGATGGAAGAGTCTGGGATGTTGGCTGAAAGATATGATTCTGTGAGTATGGCTATGTCAGGCTGTTGCTTGACTAGCCTGTGGGACAGCTCTCCCAATTTTGGCACAAGTCCCCAGCTGTCAGTGAGGAGGACTTTGCAGGGTTGACTGGGCTTGGTTTGCCTTTGTCATGTCCGGTGCTTAGTGGTCCATCCGGTTTTATTCTTATTATGACTTTTTTTAGCGAGATTGTATAACTGAGTGGCTTGCTCGGCCATTTCAGAATCAACCACATTGCTGTGGGTCTGGAGTCACATATGGGCCAGACCAGGTAAGGACGGCAGGTTTCCTTCTCTGAAGGACATCAGTGAACCAGATGGGTTTTTACGACAATCCGGTAGTTTCATGGCCACCATTACTGATACTAGCTTTTTTTAAATCCAGATTTTATTTAATTAATTGAATTTAAATTCCCCAGCTGCCGTGGCGGGATTTGAATTCATGACTCTGGATTATTAGTCCAGTAACATAAACACTATGCTACCATACCCGTATCAAAACTTATTAGCTAATTGGGGGGAGCAGGTAGCTGCTTACGTGGAGAGATGCCAGAGGAAGGGGAGTCATGGACGGAAGGGGGGAAATCATTTCGAAGGCGAGAAGGAAAGGGAGAGAACAAGAAATCACTGAGTGTCGGAGTAGGACTATGTTGGTGGGAAATCTAAGAGACATAGAGCAGGTCTTGGCCTCAAGAAACATCAGGGTGAAATTTTTGGTGTCACGGGGCCTATTTTGACTTTTGGGTGAGTGACCGGCCGAGAGCCCTGGTTGACCATCCATTCCGGAGGCGAAGAGGCCCCCTGCCAATTTGAGGCCCCGGCCTTATTTAAATTCGCCAGGCGAGCTGCGGGGCTCCAAACAGGCTCGCCGGACTGAGGCCTCAAAATATGGACCGTGGTGGCCACCAGCAAGGTAAGTCGCAGTGGGGTGGTTGGTGGGGGGGGGTGGGTCGTGTTCGGGGAGGGTGGGGGTCCCGGCGGCGGCAGAGGCCCTGATTAATTTTGTGGGCCCCCGGACACATTCGGACTCCAGCACCACCACGAAAGCAAAAATTTCACTAAAAACTTTAAAAAGCATTTATTTTTTTGCTGTTTAACCTTCTGCCGAAAAATCATCTTCAGTGCCCTGCCAATGATATGTGTTTAGAGTTGTCACGTTGGCAAAGGCGAATTGGAGCCCAAGTATGTTCATCCTGAATTGAAACAGTCAAGTTTCTTCTCCTGGTTTATGCAGTCCATAAATATTTTATGTGAAATAAAACATACCTGTTAAAATTTAATCGTCCCTTGGCTTCATTTTTTTAATAGCCTTTACGCTCTTGAGACTAGTCTGTGACAATTGGTGTAATTAAGTACTTACAACGAGCTTGAATTTAAAGAATCTATTACTGCTAGTTTAATTAAAACATTTAATTAATGCTAGAAGATTAGATCAAATGAGGTTCTTGTTTTCCTTCCCCACTCGCCCAGTTTATGTTACCTCAATTCTTGAAAACACAGATCCCCAAGGAATCTCTTTCAACAAGTTTATAAAGACTTGATGCCTCACAACTTGTGACATTAGCATACGAATGCTCAAAGTGTCCATCTGCCATTGCTCCGCTGTTTAACTAAAGGCAGCCACCCTTTTATTTTAAATGGTTTAATGCCGCTATATAAAACTTATGCTAAACCTTTATAAATCACTGGTTAGGCCTCAGCTGGATTAATGTGTTCAATTCTGGGTACAGCACTTTAGGAAGGATGTCAAGGTCTCAGAGAGGGTGCAGAAGAGATTTACTAGAATGGTTCCATGGATGAGGGACTTCAGTTATGTGGAGAGACTGGAGAAACTGGGTTCTCCTTAGAGCAGAGAAGGTTAAGGGGAGATTTGATGGACGTGTTGAAAATCGTGAATGGTTTTGATAGGATAAATAAGGAGAAACTGTTTGCAGTGGCAGAAGGGTCGGTAACCAGAGGACACAGATTTAAGGTAATTGGCAAAAGAACTGGAGACGACATGAGGGAAAAATTTTTTACGCAGCGAGATGTTATGATCTGGAATGCGCTGCCTGAAAGGGCGGTGGAAGCAGATTCAATAATAACTTTCAAAAGGGAACTGGATAAATACTCGAAGAGGAAAAATTTGCATGGCTATGGGGAATGGGACTAATTGGATTGCTCTTTCAAAGAGCTGGCACACGCATGATGGGCTGAATGGCCTCCTCCTGTGCTGAATCATTCTATGATGCTATAAGATAGTGGACAGAGGACCATCACACAAACATACTGAGGATGAAGTTGGACCTCATTGCACCCTTTTCCGGGCACAGAAGTCCAATTTGGGGGGCCAACTACCCGAACAGCGTCTGAAACACATCCGATGCTATATTGGTTTGGGCACTGTAGAAATATCCTTGAAGGCCGCCTGAAACAGACGTTAGATGCTCTGGTCATGCTAATAAGGGCCTGATTTAGGACCCATCCCGGAAATTTGTTCGGCCTGAGCGGGGTAGGGGTTGGGCCTGCTGCGCTCAGGATTACCTGGTCTACATGTGGCCTAACCAGTGGTTCCGTGCTCCTCCGGGCTCCTAAGCATGACTAAGAGCTGCTGCCAGCTAGCTCCCAGCTCTCCCTCCCCTTCTCCTCTCGTCTCCCCCGGACTGATTTTGAGGCCACTGCTGTCAAGGCAGGTGGCCCATAATTGGAGGCGACCAGAGCAACGAGCTGTCCGCAGAGTGAAATAGGATTTTCTTGTATCAAACTGTCATTGATTTATAATAACGCTTTTAGTAGAAGATTTTGTTCTTTTATTTCACACATACGCATCGGAAAATATACGCCAAAAGGTTTCTGCCAAGTGCCAAATGGGGTTTTAATCTCCCCTGTTCCATACTTTGGATCTTTCCTCAGTACACAGCATTTGCTGCCCAAAACTCCGCCATTGCTGATCTAATCGAATGATGGAACAGGCTTGAGGGGCTGAATGGCCTACTCCTGTTCCTATGTTCCCCTGAAACTATCCGTTTTCTGGATGAGATGTTAAACCGAGGCTCCATCTGCCCTCTCAGGTGAACGTAAAAGATCCCATGGCACTATTTCGAAGAAGAGCAGGGGAGTTCTCCCCGGTGTCCTGGCCAACATTCATCCCTCAATTCACATCACTACAACAGATTATCTGGTCATTTATTATGTTGCTGTTTGTGGGATCTTGCTGTGCGCAATTTGGCTGCTGCGTTTCCTACATTACAACAGTGACTGCACTTCAAAAAGTACTTCATTGGCAGTAAAGTGCTTCAGGACATCCTGAGGTCATGAAAGGCACTATATAAATAAAAGTCTTTCTTTCGTTCTTTCTTTTTTTTTCTTTCTTTCCTGGTCTGAGGTGGATGCCTCTCTCATTTTTCCTCCCTCCTTAGAAAGGATGTACTGGCCTTGGAAGGAGTGCAGCGCAGATTCACCAGATTGTTACCAGGGCTCCAAGGGTGAGATTATGAGGAGCGATTACATAAACTAGGTTTGTATTCCCAGGATTATAAGAGGTTAAGGGATGATTTGATTGAGGTTTTTAAGATTTTGAAAGGCATTGATAGGGCAGGTAGGGAGAAACTTTTCCCGTTGGTGGGGGAGTCTAGGATAAGGGGACATAACCTTAAAGTCAGAGCCAAGCCATTCAGGAGAGAAGTTAGGGAACACTTCTTCAGGCAAAGGGTAGTAGAAGTGTGGAACACTCTCCCCCAAAAAGCAGTAGATGCTAGCTCAATTAACCATTTTAAATCTGAGATCGATAGATTTTTGCTAGCCGTGGGTATTAAGAGATATGGAGCCAAGGCGGGAGGATGGAGTTAGGCTACAGATCAGCCATGATCTTGTTGAATGGCGGAACAGGCTCGAGGGGCTGAATGGCCTAATCCTGTTCCTATTTTCCTATGTTTGTATGTTCCTTGTGGCTTCTGCTTAGCATCTTGAAAGTGGAGTCACAGGTGGATAGGGTGGTGAAGAAGGCATTCAGCATGCTTGGTTTCATTGGTCAGAACATTGAATACAGGAGTTGGGATGTCTTGTTGAAGTTGTACAAGACATTAGTAAGGCCACACTTGGAATACTGTGTACAGTTCTGGTCACCCTACTATAGAAAGGATATTATTAAACTAGAAAGAGTGCAGAAAAGATTTACTAGGATGCTACCGGGACTTGATGGTTTGACTTATAGGGAGAGGTTGGATAGACTGAGACTTTTTTCCCTGGAGAGTAAGAGGTTGAGGGGTGATCTTATAGAAGTCTATAAAATAATGAGGGGCATAGATAAGGTAGATAGTCAAAATCTTTTCCCAAAGGTAGGGGAGTCTATAACGAGGGGGCATAGATTTAAGGTGAGAGGGGAGAGATACAAAAGGGTCCAGAGGGGCAATTTTTTCACTCAAAGGGTGGTGAGTGTCTGGAACGAGCTGCCAGAGGCAGTAGTAGAGGCGGGTACAATTTTGTCTTTTAAAAAGCATTTGGACAGTTACATGGGTAAGATGGGTATAGAGGGATATGGGCCAAGTGCAGGCAATTGGGACTAGCTTAGTGGTATAAACTGGGCGACATGGACATGTTGGGCCGAAGGGCCTGTTTCCATGTTGTAAACTTCTATGATTCTATGATTCTATCTTACTGCAGTTGCACTACTGTGATTGGGAGCTGGAATTATGGGAATCAACCTCGCCCTATCACTCCACTGGGCCCTGATATTTCTTCCCTCCCCCCCTCCCAGCCCTGACCCATCCAAATATTCTCTTCTGCAGCACTAACTATTCTGATTAACAGCAAAACGTTTTTGCTTATAATTATTTTTCTCATCTTCAGTGACCTTGCGTCCATTTGCTATGCAGCCTGTGTCATTAGTCATTCATTAATGACCCAACAGAGAGACAATTCCTGAGAGTGTGTTAATAACCTATTCCTACAAGGTGAGGATAGAATGCTGTATTAGTTATTTCAGAAACAGACTGCTACTTTCTCAGTGTCGGTATGATAATCCATAGCTAACAAAAAAATTTTTTAGTAAGTTTATAAAATATACTTTGCTGACACATCTTCCTCTGCTTCAGACATTCCTGCACCAATGTCAAACCTAAAGATGCCATTGAACTCTGCCTGAGTTTTCAAGGAGATTTTTCTTACGGTCATGTGGCCCGCTTACGAAATTGACGGGCAGGAAAAGACCAGCTGGCCCATCAAGCCAGCCCCTCACATGGCTGGACCATCCTGACGAAACACTTCTTCCCTCCTCATCCCGTCCCCCCTCCTGCAGCCACGTAATCTCCTGGAAGAGGCAGAAAAAACAGAGAAAAAACCCAGGGCTAATAAGGGAAAAAATACAGTGGAAAATTCCTCCCCTCAGGCGATCGAGACCAGTCCAGGAGATCACATGGACCGAGTGTTATCTATAAAGACACTTATCTTCTGCATGATGCGATCTCTGCCCCAGTCAGGGACCTCTTGTGTTTCGGTTTCGACCTTTGCCCTCATTGCTGCCACTCAGTTCTCAGCTGAGAACCAATTCCTACCTCCCTTTAGTCCTTGTTTTCAAATCCCACACAGTGTTGCTCCTGACTACCTCAGTGATCTTCTCCAACCCTACATCTCAGCTCATCCCCCTCCGCTCCTCCTATTCTGGTGCGCTGCATCCCCGCCCTATCCCCCCCCCCGTTCTGCCACCGTTGAGAAAACCTTCAGCCATCATATCCCCCTGCCCTCTGGAATTCTCTCCCTAAATCCCTCCTCCCTGCAACCTCTCTCTCTCCAACCTTAAAAACCTCCTTGAAACCGCAAACTATATCTTTGGTCCCCTTTCTCTAATTCCTCCTGCACTTCCTGCAATGGTGTCTGATCCCTCTATAAAGCCCTTACTGATGCTTCCCTATGTGAAAGGCACTGCTGTTGTTATGTTGGCCCATAGCAACCAAAGCAAATTTGTCCCCACCCCCAAGTTGCTTATGTCACCGACTGAGCTTTTGGAGGATGTCACAGCGCTTTGCTAATATTTTCACCAGTTTAATAAATATATATATATATACTTTTTGCATGGCACCATGCTCAGCTACTTGAACTGGGAAAACAGAACAAGAGGGCATAATCTTACAATTAAAGCTGGGTCATTCAAGAGTGAAATCAGGCTGCACCTTTTCACACAAAGGTAAGTGGAAATCTGGAACTGTCTCCCTCAAAAGGCTGTGGACGCTAGGTGTCAGTTGAACTATTCAAGACTGAGATCGCTAGACGTTTGTTGTTGTAAGGCTATTAAGGGATATGGAACAAAGGTGGGCAAATGGGGTTGAGGTGCAGATCAGCCATGATCTATTTGAATGGCGGAACAGGCTCGAGGGGCTGAATTCCCTACTCCTGTTCTCCTTAGAGCAGAGAAGGTTGAGAGGAGATTTGATAGAAGTGTTCAAAATCATGATGGCTTTAGATAAAGTAAATAAAGAGAAACTGTTCCCATTGGCGGAAGGGTCGAGGACCAGAGGACACACGTTTAAGGTGATTGGCAAAAGAACCAAAGGCAACGTGAGGAAAAGCTTTTTTACACAGCGAGTAGTTATGATCTGGAATGCGTTGCCTGAAAGGGCGGTGGAAGCAGATTCAATCGTGGCTTTCAAAAAGGAATTGGAAGAATATTTGAGGAGAAAAAATTTGCAGGGCTACGGGGAAAGAGCGGGGGAGTGGGAATAACTGGATTGCTCTTACAAAGAGCTGGCACAGGCTCGATGGGCCGAATGGCCTCCTTCTATGCTGTAACGATTCTATGATTCTATGATGCTAATGTTCCACACACTCTGAATGACATCATCTGCTGACGCCACAGAAAAGTGACGCTTATGAGTCCTGACGATTCTTTTTCCAATCCTAAATTCTCAGCTCGATTTGCTTGATGTTAATCTCTGTGACTATTAATGTTTTTTTAATCGGTGCGAAATTAAAACGCCCGCCAACGACTGCACCGTAGGTCCTCCCTGGTGAAATATAAGCTTAGCAGTGAGTCTCTGTGGTATTACTGTACAAAGGCGGAATCTATTCATATCAATGCTGTTTTAACAGAGGCACTAACCCGTTTAAAATAAACCTGTTAATCTGTCTGTCAAGTGAGCAAAGTAATTTTGTACGAGTAGGTTGAGCATTCATACATTGATACCACGCAGATTAATGTGTGGGCTGTAGTCTTTTCCCTCATCCTCCGACCTGTCATGCTCACATATACCCATGTAATTTTAAAAAAATGAGAGAGCAGACAGTGGCAGTTGTGTAATTAATACTCATGACTTGCGTTGCTCGTTGCCGTCCCTCAGCACCCCTCGGACCGTTTCACTCCAGCTGCTGTGGAGGCACAAATGAATTCCATAATGTGCTGACCGGACTTCCTTAACATGAGCCTTGGCACTGTGAGGAGGTGTCAATTGGGCTAAGCTGAGTCAAAAAGTGTTGATGCAAAAACTTTGCGCTTAGTGTGGCTGGCTTCTCTTAAAGGGGAACTGCACACTAACCAACATCACTAAAGCAGATGATGTGGTCATTATCGCATTGCTGTTTGTGGGACCTTGACTCTCGCCTCTGGTGTCAGCGGGTCATGGGTTCAAGCCCCACGCCAGACACTGGAGCACAAAATCCAGGCTGACACTTCAGTGCAGTACTGAGGGAACGCTGCACTGTCGGAGGTGCCATCTTTCGGCTGAGACGTTAAAACGAGGCCCCGCCTGCCCTCTCAGGTGGACATAAAAACGACACTATTTCAAAGAAGAGCATGGGAGTTCACCCCGGTGTCCTGGCCAACATTTATCCCCCAACCAACATCACTAAAACAGATTACCTGTTCCAGTACAGCTACAACACTGGCATCTACCCGACAATGTGGAAAATTGCCCAGGTATGTCCTGTTCACAAAAAGCAGGACAAATCCAATCCGGCCAATTACCGCCCCATCAGTCCACTCTCAATCATCAGCAAAGTGATGGAAGGTGTCGTCGACAGTGCTATCAAGCGGCACTTACTCACCAATAACATGCTCACCGATGCTCAGTTTGGGTTCCGCCAGGACCACTCGGCTCCAGACCTCATTACAGCCTTGGTCCAAACATGGACAAAAGAGCTGAATTCCAGAGGTGAGGTGAGAGTGAAGCCCTTGACATCAAGGCAGCATTTGACTGAGTGTGGCACCAAGGAGCCCGAGTAAAATTGAAGTCAATGGGAATCAGGGGGAAAACTCTCCAGTGGCTGGAGTCATACCTAGCACAAAGGAAGATGGTAGTGGTTGTTGGAGGCCAATCATCTCAGCCCCAGGACATTGGTGCAGGAGTTCCTCAGGGCAGTGTCCTAGGCCCAACCATCTTCAGCTGCTTCATCAATGACCTTCCCTCCATCATAAGGTCAGAAATGGGGACGTTCGCTGATGATTGCACAGTGTTCAGTTGCATTCGCAACCCCTCAAATAATGAAGCAGTCCAAGCCCGCATGCAGCAAGACCTGGACAACATCCAGGCTTGGGCTCATAAGTGGCAAGTAACATTCGCGCCAGACAAGTGCCAGGCAATGACCATCTCCAACAAGAGAGAGTCTAACCACCTCCCCTTGACATTCAACGGCATTACCATCGCCGAATCCCCCACCATCAACATTCTGGGGGTCACCATTGACCAGAAACTTAACTGGACCAGCCATATAAATACTGTGGCTCCGCGAGCAGGTCAGAGGCTGGGTATTCTGCGGCGAGTGACTCACCTCCTGACTCGCCAAAGCCTTTCCACCATCTACAAGGCACAAGTCAGGAGTGTGATGGAATACTCTCCACTTGCTTGGATGAGTGCAGCTCCAACAACACTCAAGAAGCTCGACACCATCCAAGATAAAGCAGCCCGCTTGATTGGCACCCCATCCACCACCCTAAACATTCACTCCCTTCACCACCGGCGCACTGTGGCTGCAGTGTGTATCATCCGCAGGAAGCACTCGCCAAGGCTTCTTTGACAGCACCTCCCAAACCCGCGACCTCTACCATCTAGAAGGACAAGAGCAGCAGGCACATGGGAACAACACCACCTGCACGTTCCCCTCCAAGTCACACACCATCCCGACTTGGAAATATATCGCCGTTCCTTCATCGTCGCTGGGTCAAAATCCTGGAACTCCCTTCCTAACAGCACTGTGGGAGAACCGTCACCACACGGACTGCAGCGGTTCAAGAAGGCGGCTCACCACCACCTTCTCGAGGGCAATTAGGGATGGGCAATAAATGCTGGCCTTGCCAGCGACGCCCACATCCCGTGAACGAATAAAAACAAATTATCACATTGCTGTTTGTGGGATCTTGCTGTGTGCAAATTGGCTGCTGCGTTTCCTACATTACAACAGTGACTACAGTTCCAAAGTATTTAATTGGCTGTTAAACGCTTTGGGACACCATGAGGTTAACTGTCCTGGTTATAAGATTCTCAGTCATAACACTCTCTCTGTTAAATACCCCAGCTTTATTAAAAGGCTGTCAATCATAATACTACGGAGTCATACAACACCAGATTATAGTCCAACAGCTTTATTTGGAATCACAAGCTCCGAAAGCTTGTGATTCCAAATAAAACTGTTGGACTATAACCTGGTGTTGTACGACTCCTTACATTTGTCCACCCCAGTCCATCACCGGCATCTCCACAACAATCATAATACTGAGTTGGAAAGTTTGCAGTGTGATATTATTATATGAACGGTTGATGTGTTTCTATCAAATTCCTCTGTCCATTATTTTAACAGAGCTGTTAATCTATTTCAGATAAATGAGTTAGTGTTTCTATGAAGTGCTCATGTGACAATACCTCGCAGTGAGGTAGATCTTGACTTTGTGCAATAGTGTAAAACGGGTGATCTTGAATTGGCGGTCCGTTTCACATCTCTCCCCATTTTAATTTCCGGAAACCATTAGTCGATTGTTAACATCTCTGTCGTTAACTTTCCTATTTCTGTGAAACACAAAATCAAACTTGGTTGTCCGTGGTCAAATGGACAGAGCTGGAAAGAGTTGAGTTGGAAACTTTGTTATTTATAATAGGGATTGAGCCATTCTGCACACCAACTTTAAAGGTCTCTCCCCCAAGAGGCTGTTGAGACTGGGGGTCAATTGAAAATGTTAAAACTGAGATTGATAGGTTTTTATTAGGTAAGAGTATTAAGGGTTATGGAACCAAGGCGGGTAAATGGAGTTAAGATACAGATCAGCCATGATGTAATGGCGGAACAGGCTTGAGGGGCTGAATGGCCAACTCCTGTTCCTAGGTTCCTAAATCGCAAAATGAATAATCATAAAATGTTACGGCACAGAAACAGGCCATTCAGTCCATCGATGTGCCCGCCAGAGTTTTTCTCCCAGCAAGCCACCTAGCTCACTCCCACTTTCTTGCTTGCCTCCATACTCTTTACTATCCCTCCTTTGCAAGCAAGAGCGGGGCACAGATATAAACCTGTAAGAGAAACAAGGGGCTTAACCTGTGCAGAACATAGCTCACTTTGCCATCACACACCCAGAGTCTCAGGAAGGTCCTGGATTCTCTCAGTATTCCTGACGAAAGCTGTCTAGGTTCAGAGATTGGCGGCCTACTGCAGTGCAGGATGGACCCGTGGAGGGAGGGTGATTTTCCTCTGTCGTGCTTGAGCATAGAGCATCGAATGCGTGGAGCGTGTGTGGGAAAATCGGACACGTTCTTAATGCAATGCTCCATCCGTCAATTGATACAGTTTTTAAATTTTGCTCTGCTGTCTTTACCAAGCCACGGAAACAACCCCTACCAGCACGGCCATGAGGTATTGAGCCAAACAGAATACGATGTGATGATTTATGCACTCAGTAGTCATCCTGTCTACTCCCCAACTTAAATAGATGATATCAGCCTTCGGGCAGTTCAATAACTAATTTAACTTTCAACCTGATGTTTTAAATTATACATCAGCCAGCCTCTTCAGGATTTAGAAGAATTTAAATCAAGCTGCAGAATATGGTGATATCCCTTTCCCTGCAATGACAGATTGTGAGCTGGAGAACAGGTGACGGCTTCATGAAACACAAAGACTTGTGAGAGGGGATACAACAACAACAACTTGCATTGAAGAATAGAAAAACAGGATATTTTTTAAACGATGAGAAACTATTAAATGTTGGTGTTCAGAGGGATTTGGGTGTCCTCGTACACGAAACACAGAAAATTAACATGCAGGTACAGCAAGCAATTAGGAAGGCAAATGGTATGTTGGCCTTTATTGCAAAGGGGTTGGAGTACAAGAGTAAGGAAGTCTTGCTGCAATTGTACAGGGATTTGGTGAGACCACACCTGGAGTACGGTGTACAGTTTTGGTCTCCTTACTTAAGAATATACTTGCCTTAGAGGCGGTGCAACAAAGGTTCACTGGATTGATTACTGGGATGAGAGGGTTGTCCTATGAGGAGAGGTTGAGTAGAATGGGCCTATACTCTCTGGAGTTTAGAAGAATGAGAGGTGATCTCATTGAAACATATAGGATTCTGAGAGGGCTTGTCAGGGTAGATGCTGAGAAGCTGTTTCCCTGGCTGGAGAGCCCAGAACTAGGGGGCATAGTCTCAGGATAAGGGGTCGGACATTTAGGACTCAGATGAGGAGGAATTTCTTCACTCAGAGGGTTGTGAATCTTTAGAATTCTCTATGCCAGAGGGCTGTGGATGCTCAGTCATTGAGTATATTCAAGGCTGAGATCGATAGATTTTTGGACTCTAGGGGAATCAAGGGATACTTTTTTGTACTAATTGTGATGTGCTTAATAATTCTGTTTTGCCTTTAACCATAATACCAGTACCGTGGTGGTCTTGTTGTTGTCATGAACCAGTCCTTGAATTGGATTAAATTAGAATCATGAAAGTAGTGGTTTAAATCCTACAATGGGGATTGGGCAGGAAAGTGGAGTTGAGGTCGAAGATCAGCCATGATCTTATTGAATGGTGGAGCAGGCTCGAGGGGCCGCATGGCCTACTCCTGCTCCTATTTATCATGTTCTTATGTTCTTACATAGCACCTTGAACGTAGCAAAATGCCCCAAGGCGCTTCACAGGAGCGTTATCAGACAAAGAATTTGACACCGAGCCACGTAAGGAGATATTAGGACAGGTGACCAAAAGCTTGGTCAAAGGGGTAGGTTTTAAGGAGCATCCTAAAGGAGGAGGGAGCGGTGGAGAGGTATAGGGAGGGAATTCCGGAGTTTAGAGCCTAGGTAGCTGAATCGTGGGGTGATGAAAGCCGGGGATGCACGAGAGGCCAGAATTGGAGGAACGCAGAGATCTCGGAGCGCTGTAGGGCTGGAGGAGGTTGCGGAGATAAGGAGGGGGTGAGGTCATGGGGGGATTTGATAACAAGGATGAGAATTTTAAAATCACAAGGTGGAAATGGATGAGGAAGGCCATTTGGACCATCTTGGCTCAACCATCCATGGAACAGCCCAACGGGAGATCTTCCCATTCGGTGCTCCCTGGGAGCCGCCCACAGCCCTTGGTTTTCTGTCCATTCATTTGAATCAGCGGAGAATCACGGGCCAGCAGCATGCACTTTCCTGGTTTGTGCTCCTGGCACATGCCAAGAACGGCAAAGTGGAAGCTTTCCCCTTTATAGCCTGCAGAGGTGTCAGCCATGGCTCAGCGGGTAGCACTCTCGTCTCTGAGTCAGACGGTGGTGGGCTCGGAGACTCGAGCACAAAATCCAGGCTGACTTTCCCAGTGCCAGTGCTGAGGCAGCGCTGCACTGTCAGAGGTGCCGTCTTTCGGATGAGACGTTAAACCGAGGCCCCGTCTGCCCTCTCAGGCGGACGTAAAAGATCCCAGAGCCACTATTTCGAAGAAGAGTAGGGGAGTTCTCCTCACTGTCCTGGGGCCAACATTTATCCCTCAACCAACATCACTGAAACAGATTACCTGATCTCTGTGCTCAATATTCCAATATGAAGTCCCAGTGTGTGCTGCTCTGCACCCAGAAGCAAAAATTTACTTTTAACGTGTGAATCTGAATGTCGTTTTTCTACGTTACGACAAAGTGGACGAAAGGTAGTTCTGTGTTCAGTTATGCTGAAATGGTTGCTTGCTCATTTGTAAGCCCAGAATCAACAGTAATGGCAAATGACCCTTTCACTTCAGTTTACACACATTTATTAGGTGGGAAGCTCCTTTGAACGACCTTCACCAGGGATGGTTCTAATTAATTTCTAATTCATTAAAACCTTGACTGCCGACAAGCCAATTACGGTGAAAAGTTTCATGCCCTGTTGCAGTCTGTTGCATCGTCATGAGAATTCTGGGAGCGTTATATGATGTTAAACAATCTGCTGGGTCCCTCTAGAAAACTAAAAAAACATACCACAAGAGCGAGGTAAGAAAAAACCCGCCAGCACTGGAATTAACGGGCAGTGCTGGAAATCCCCAGCAGGTCAGTCAGCCTCTGAAAGAGAAAAAAGAAACAAATTAATGTTTCAGGTGAGACCCTTTGTTGGAATAAAGAATACATGCTCAGTAAAATCAGAATGCTTGTTATGATAACGAAGCCATGATGTACATGCTGAGCGATCTATTTTCAGGCCAGCTCTGCACCTGTTCGAGGGCTGGCATGAATTGCCCTCTGCGTTTCTTTTTTTATCGCAGACATTAGATAGAAAGAAAGAACTATCTCGCATAGCTTTCACATCTTCGGCACGTCCCAAAAGCACGTCACAACCAAAGAATGTTGCAACATAGGGAGATCTGGTGACTAATTTATGTTTTGGGGGCTCGGGCCTGATTTGAAAGGCACCTGCGAGCTCTGGGTGTCAGGTGAAAGCCCCTCTGCAGCTCGCCAGCATGGGCTGGCAATGGGCCAAAATATCTTCTGGGACCTTTTCTTGAGCAGCCACTGGCGGTGCCTTTAAGCACCGCTGGTTTGGCCGGTCAACACCTAGTACAAAAGCGCGGTGCGCCTATTAGTACCCGAAAATTGCAAACGGGGGTCTTACAAGCGGCACAGGACCGTGCTTTGTATGTTCAAGCAGCCTCCCGCCAGAAACGAGCGGGCGTGCTGCTGGGCCATTTACAGGCCCGCCTGAAAATCGGGTCAGGTGGGCCTTGGGCGTCAATGGAATAGCCAGACCCTCCATCCCCCTTGATTTTCAACTACCGGAGGCCAATATTTCTCAGCCGAGAACCGGGCAGCCGGCAGTTGAAAATCTCTCTTCCCCGTGGTCTCTGAAACGATTAAAGGACACTTCTGCTGAGGACAGCTTACATATTATAACACCCCTCGATGGCCTGTTTTACAGCTTGGTCTCTGAACAGCATATGGCATGCAAGGGATCATTTTCCATACATGATTCAATATTGGAGTTAATCTTTTTCTACAGTTCTTTGAGCTCATGAGTAAATTCAATCCCTGCTGTTTACAGAAGCTGGTACTACAGTTTAAATCATGTTTGATTCCATAAATCTATAAATTGAATAAAGCCAGAGAACTGAGGGGAAGCAATCCCATGGACACCGTACATCAGAGATTTCATACATGGCGTGAGTGTGACCTACCATCTAAGAAGATAAAACAGAGTAAATGCAGTTTCCTTTGTAAAATAAAGTTATTCCAAACTCAAAATGAGATTAAGATTGATCACCTTTTACTGCAATAAGGTTTGAAGTTAATCATCCATGTCCTTCAGGGACAAAGAGGGTTTCAACTGCTGTGACCCAGGAAGATTAATTGAAGATTACGTAGCTACAGTTTTTTTTTTGCACTCCAGAATAGTCAATCATCTGTTGCTTTTTATATAACAGAAAAGACAAGGCCCACTGCACCTAGGTTCAGTTGATGAAGCCCCGTCAGCCTATTAAAGTTCATTGCTCTAAGATGCCAACCCTTTTGTCTTTGCATATACTTTCCCTCAAATGAGTCCAATGTCCTGGCCTCAATCACTCTTCCTGGAAAATCCACTTGCCTGGATGGGTGCAGCTGCAACCAATCAGCTCAATAAGCTCGACACCATCCAAAGCAAAGCAGTTCACTTGATCGGCAGTCCATCCACCAGCTTAAACATCCACTCTCTCCACCGTGGCTGCAGTGTGTATTATCTACAGGATGCCCTGCAGCAGCCCACCTAGGCTTCTTTGTCAGCACCTCCCAAACCTGCGACCTCCACCACCTAGAAGGACAAGGGCAGCAGGTGCATGGGAACAACACCACCTCCAAATCCCCCTCCAAGTCACGCGCCATCCTGACTTGGACACATCTCATCCGCTCTTTTATCGTCGCTGGGTCAAAATCCTGGAACTCCCCACCTAACAGCACCGTGGGAGCATCTTCACCACACGGACTGCAGCGGTTCAAGAAGAAGGCCCACCACCACCTTCTCAAGGGGCAACTGGGGATGGGCAATAAACGCCGACCTTGCCAGAGATGCCCACAGCTGGAGAATGAATAAGAATAAAATGAATATCTAAAGTTATAATCATGGAGCCAAGCCTGGATAAGTATCCGATTTTAGCTTCCTCCTTAAAAGGCATGAAACTTATATGTGACAAGGCATTGTTACAGAAACAACAAAAAAATTAAATGTGCTGTTTGCTGAAGTTTTCTCTATTATTTAAGTTGAATTAGACTTTATGGGGATAGATAACAACTGAATTTGGATTTATGAATTATCGCTGATATTTGGTGATGTGTTATAGAGAGGCTGTTATGCATGGTTTCTCCACAGCTTAATGAAACATCTCATATTTTCTTCTGTACAGTGTAATGAATATCCTGCAAAGATGGGGATTGCGATATTTTTTAAAAGTCTACTGTCTAATTAACCTAATCTGCATATTCATCATAAGTCTTATTAAAATTCTTCATCCCTGTATTATCTCTAATAGCTTAATAATTATACTCTTGACAATTTATAAAGCAGTGTTTAAGTTTTGTTTTATGTAAGCAAATTTCTATATATAAATTCCAATTAGCACATTTACCTCACTTGTTACAGGCGATTGCATTGAACTGGTAGAATCAACATCCCATAAAGATGGACACATGTTTTGCTTTGAGCTCCAGAAAAAAAAAATATTTTGATTACAAAAAAAACTGCTCCAAATGATGGTAATCTGAAATTATGCTGAAAATGCTAGGCCCTAAGCTCTGGAATTCCCTCCCTAAACCTCTCCGCCTCTCATCCTCTCTCTCCTCATTTAAGACACTCCTTAAAACCTACCTCTTTGACCAAGCTTTTGGTAACCTGTCCTAATATCTCCTTATGTGGCTCGGTGTCAAGTTTTACATTCTGCATTCATATAGCGCCTTTAACTTAGTAAAACATCCCAAAGCACTTCACGGGAGAGTTATCAGCCAAAATCTGACACCAAGTCACGTAAAGAGAGATTAGAACAGACGACCAAAAGCATGGTCAAAGAGGTACGTAGTTACAGAGTCTACAGCACAGAAATAGACCATTTGGCCCAAGTGGTCTATGCCAGCATGTATGCTCCACACGAGCCTCCTCCCACCCCTCTTCATCTCACCCTATCAGCATATCCTTCTATTCCTTTCACCCTCATGTGTTTATCCAGCTTCCCCTTAAATGCATCTATGTTATTCGCCTCAACTACTCCTTGTGGCAGCGAGTTCCACATTCTTACCACTTAGCGGATAGATTTCAAGGAGGATCTTAGAGGAGAAGAGAGAGGTGACGAGGTTTACGGAGGGAATTTAACCTTAGGGAAGACAATTCAGTACTTTCATAGGACTGGCCAAAACAAAGAGGTATGGGAAGATTCAGGGTCGAATCCACTAAGTAGGGCCTGGCAATGAGCCTCTACGTGAAACATTTGTCGGGAATTTGCTCTGAAGTTCGGCAGAAGCAACAGCGGCAGAGGGGGAGAAGCCCCGGGGAAATATCCCGGCGTTTGTCCCTCCTCAGATACTGAGATACATTTCTGTTTTCCTTTCTAATTAACATGATTTGCATATGTCAATGAAGCTAATCACACAGAATTAATTAACGCGCTAACCCTAGTTAATTCAAGAATGAAAATTTCTCTACGTTTCGCACAGAGAAACATTTATTGCCATCTAATAATTGAAAACCTTTTCTGGAATTAATTTAATGAGACCTGCAGGTTTAAGAGGGAGGTTGGTCCCTAATCAGCAAAAATTCTCCCAGACCCTGCATCTCAATAGATGCAGCAATAATTTGCATTTATGTAGCGCCTTTAACGTAGTAAAACGTCTCAAGGCATTTCACAGCAACATTATCAAAAAAATTTGACACCGAGCCACATAAGTAGATATTAGGACAAGTGACCAAAAGCTTGGTCAAATCTTGGCCGGTTTTAAGGAGCATCTTAAAGGAGGAGAGAGAGGTGGAGAGGTGGAGAGGATTAGGGAGGGAATTCCAGAGCTGAGGGCCTAAAGGCACAGCCGTCAATGGTGGGGCGATGAAAATCGGGGACCCGCAAGAGGCCAGAATTGAAGGAACACAGAGATCTCGGAGGGTTGTAGGGCTGGAGGAGGTTTCAGAAATAGGGAGGGGGCGAGGCCATGGAGGAATTTGAACGCAAGGATGAGAATTTTGAAAACTCACACGAAGTGGGTGGCTTATGGGAAATTCACAGATGGGCTGTCCCATGATTTCCTGTCAATTTGGATGGAAAATTGAGGGAAACGCACCTATAATAATCTGATAAGACATCTGCTGCGTGCTAGGCCCCACCAGTGGCATGGGGCGTCAGAAAGTTTCACCCTATTTTTCCTCGGGTAGCAGAGTTCAGAACATGCGGGCATAACCTTAAAATTATAGCTAGGCTGTTCAGAGGTGATGTCAGGAAGCACTTCTTCACACAAAGGGGAGTGGGAATTTGGAACTCTCACCCCCCCCAAAAAAAAAGCTGCTGAGGCTGGGGGTCAATTGAAAATTTCAAAACTGAGAATGATAGATTTTTGTTAGGCAGGGGTACCAAGGCGGGTAAATGGAGTTAATACAGATCAGTCATGATCTAATTGAATGGTGGAACAGGCTCGAGAGGCTGAATGGCCTACTCCTGTTCCCACGTTCCCATGTTTGAGGCCTGATTGGGGCCTTGAGATGCTCTTTAATTTCGGCAACACAACTGAATAATTATTGCCCTATGCAGTGCTCTGCTGAGCATTACATGACAGCAAGCTTCCTGACTGAGTGTGGGTGTCCTGGAAAGTGCTCAGTAGAAATCCTGTAGCTACTTTCTTTTATGGTTCAGAATAGGCTTTTAGGAATTCAGCTTTAGATTCTTGTTCGCCATCACTCAGTCACTCATCGGAAAACGGCTGGCATTGGATGCCAGGAGTCCTCACTACTCCCCCTTTGCCAGCTACCCACAACCCTTTGTCTATTGCCAACTCTTTCCGTTCAGTGCTTCTTGTATGCAATGCCACCATTTTAGCTTTGGCCTTTCCCCGTGGTCTGTTGATGGTTGATTCCTGGGACTGACGTATGAGGAGAGATTGGGTCGACTAGGCCTACATTCACTAGAGTTTAGAAGAATGAGAGGTGATCTCATCGAAACATAAAATTCTAACAGGACTAGACAGACTCGATGCAGGGGGGATGTTCCCGATGGCTGGGGAGTCCAGAACCAGGGGTCACAGTCTCAGGATACGAGGTATGCCATTTAGAACTGAGATGAGGAGAAATTTCTTCACTCAGAGGGTGGTGAACCTGTGGAATTCTCTACCACAGAAGGCAGTGGAGGCCAAGTCATTAGATGTATTCAAGAAGGAGATAGATATATTTCTTAATGCTAAAGGGATCAAGGGATATGGGGAAAATGCGGGAACAGGGTACTGAGTTAGACGATCAGCCATGATCATTTTGAATGGCGCAGCAGGCCCGAAGGGCTGAATGGCCTACTCTTGCTCTATGTTTCTATGTTTCTATGTTTAGATGTCTTTATTTAAGGTGGAATGTGTAAAGAAAGCAGGTTAGAGGGCAGAAAGCAAAGGTAGGGGTGAAAGGAAGTTTGTCACACTGGAAAGGTGATCTTTTATTTACTGTATACAAAAATGATCTGGACTTCGGAATTTTAAAAAATTCATTCTCAGGATGTGGGTTTCGTTGGCAAAGACAGCATTCTTTACCCATCCCTAGTTGCCCAGGGAAGGCAAGCCTCCTTCTTGAACCGCTGGTAGTGGTTTGATATAACTGAGTGGCCTGCTAGGTTACTTCAGAGGGCAGTTAAGAATCAACGACGTCAGTGTGGGACTGGAATCACATATAGGCCCAGACCGGGTAAGGACGGCAGGTTTCCTTCCCTAATGGACATTAGTGAACCAGTTGGGTTTTTATAACAATCTGACAGCTTCATAGGCACTTTTACTTTCTCTTTCCAGATTTTTAAAAACCGAAAGCAAATTGTCAAACTGCCATGGCGGGATTTGAACTCGTGTTCACGGGGGATTATTAGTTCAGTAACATGACCACCATACACCGTTCCCATAAAGGAACCAAGTCAAAATTTGATGTTGACAGAAAATTGGGAGGGGTGTCTGGAAATTTATGGCAAAAATTGTGACAGGAGGAGTGATGGACTACCAGGATGGGCAATGTAGAGAAAGGTGAAGCAATACATTTTGGAAGGAAATAAACCTTTAAAGAGTAGGATTTTAAATGTAGTTGAGGAGAAGAGGGGACCTTGGTGTGCAGATACACATAGCAATAAGGGTGGCCACGCAATTGGATAAGGCCATGAAGAGGCCAGTATAATCTTTTGTTTCGTATCTATAGGCAGAGAATACAAAGGCAAGGAGGAAATATTGACAAATCCTCAGTTGGGCTGTTGGAGAATTGCATACAGTTTTGGCCACTCCATTATAGGAAGCACACAAAAGCAATGGAAAAGGTGCAGGATAAACTTACTGGGATGTTACCAAGGATAAGGAGTTATAGTTACAGAGTGAAGCTTGAGCTGTGTATTTTTTTCACCGAGAAGCTGGGAAGGTTAAGGGGTGGCCTGATAGAGATCGCCAAGATCACAAAGGGTTATTAGAAGGGAAATAGGGATAGATTGTTCCCATTGGTTGGTGAGACACTTAATGAGAGGGCACCAAATTTAAAATAATCACAAAAACAACAACTTACAACATTTAAATAGTACCTTCAGATAAAATAAAAACAATTCCCCAAGGTGCTCCATAGATAAGGGAGGCAGGAAGATAATTCTTTACACAGATGAAAATGTGGAAACCTTGCCACAAACCATGTTTTACATTCATACAGGTAATTTATGAAGCTATTATACATCAAGGCATATATATTCCCATATATTTTATGAAGCTATTGTACGATTAAGGACACATTCACAGAGATATTTTATGAGTTTATAAGGAGGCTCCCTATCTCTGTAATCTCCTCCACCCCTTTAACCCGACAAGATCTCTGCGCTCCTCCAATTCTTGCCCCTTGCACATCCCTAATTTCCTTTGCTCCACCATTGGTGGCCAAGCCTTCAGTTGCCTAGGCCCTAAGCTCTGGAATTCCCTCTCTAAACCTCTCCGCCTTTCTACCTCTCTCTCTCTTCCTTTAAGACGCTCCTTAAAACCTGCCTCTTTGACCAAGCTTTTGGTCACCTGTCCTAATATCTCTTAATCTGTCCTGATATATGTCTCTTGGTGTCAAATTTTGTCTGATAACACTCCTGTGAAGCACCTTGGGACGTTTTCACTACGTTAAAGGTGCTATATAAATGCAAGTTGCTGTTGATGTTCCCCATCCCAATTCTTTATGGGGTACATTCCATGAGTTAGCACTCCTGCCACAATGCTTACACAATGGGAAGACAAACCAGATGAACAGGTGCAGTGGCAAGTGGGCACAATTGGCAACCCGCACAATTTTCCATTTATTAGTGCTTGTATCTTTGATATTACAGACTACACCTAATACTTTAGTCACAGCTTCACTTTGCCAAATGCGGAGCATGATTTCCGAAAGATATAACATATAAAAATATAAGATCGTCACCAATAAATCCAATAGGGAATTCAGGAGAAACTTCTCTATCCAGAGAGTGTTCAGAATGTGGAACTCGCTACCACAAGGAGTAGTTGAGGAGGCGAATGGCATAGGGGAAGCTAGATAAACACATGAGGGAGAAAGGAATAGAAAGATATGCTGATGGGGTGAGATGAAGTAGGGAGGGAGGAGGCTCGCATGGAGCATAAAGACCAGCATGGACCAGCTGGGCCAAATGGCCTGTTTCTGTGCTGTACATTCTGTGTATGCAATAAAATACTACGTGGTTCACAAACCTGATGAGGCTGCTCAAGATTTCACACCAGGATCTTTCCTCAGCTGAGTTGAAAGATGACAATAATGATGAATAACCATTCATTTGATCTACAGTAATAAGCAGAATAGGAATCGCGTCTTGACGGAATAAAAGAGGAGCATTAACAAGAAGCTGTTTGTCCTTTTGTATTTGTAGAAATCTATTCATACATTCAGTGTAGAACCTTTACATTGAGTCTCATCTCAAAACACATTCAATTTGGAAGCAAGCAAGGTTATTATTTCCAAAGGGATGCCTGAATTATTAGTGATGAATAGGATCATGCACCTGAAGAATTTTCAGTTGGCATTCTTCTGATGTGTATCCACACTGCTAGATGTTAAGTTATGTTGCACTCTATGCATTGCCTTATCAGTCGTCCAGGATTGTCTATCCTGAGACACAAGGGTAGGAATTACTTCTAAAGGTATGACACTTAACACATTTGTACAATGCTTCTCTGTCTGTTATTTTAAAGCTCATGTCACTGGAAATGGATCTTAATGAGTGAGAGTTCCAAACTGAAGTTCTCCTTTCAGGATGCCTCTAACCCTCGGTTCTAAAGCGTAAAAGGTAGAATGACCAGGGTTTCATCACTAGTCTGCTGTTGCAGCGTGCTCAATGGTAGACTCAATGCAATGCAGAAACCTCAACTCGACCTCCTTCCGGTGTCCCCTGCATGGAGACGAGTGATTTTAAACACGGACCTTGAACTGGGCTAAGGCCTGAGAGGTGCATTTTACAAGTCGGCGTTCAACAGAAGGGCAGATCAGATAATCGGCAAGAAAGGGCAAAAAGGGGTGACTAGGTGACACTAATAATAGAGGTATTTCCTCGATAACATTTTATGTTTTTGGAAAATTTCTGTGGGCTTTATGTTACCTTTTAAGATTGAGAAGATGCAACCACATGCCTCACTTGATCTAAAAGATGTTGATGCTTCACCAGTTGCAAAAAGGAAAGGTGTGGAAATACCACCTCAATGGCAAACCCAATGCAGAGCAGAAATCCTTTAGAACTGAGGGCTAGAGGCAGCCTGAAAGAAAAACTTTAGTTTGGAACTCTCCCTCATTAAGATCCATTCTAGTGACATAAAATTTGAAATTATGCTGCGTAATATTAGTGTATTTGTAGAAATCTATTCGTACATTCAGTGTAGAACTTTTACATTGAGTCTCATCTCAGTTGAGTACTTACGTCTGTCCACTAAAATACCAGATAAAGGAATTTCATGCCAATACATTAAGCATCCATATCTTAATATTGCACAGTATATTTTCAAGACTTCAAACAATAAGGATTGGCGCAGAGATCCATATTACATGGTGTTATTGGAACAAAACTTCACAATGTACTTGAAGAATTCTACTTCAGCCTCCAACCTCATGAGACCAGAAAAGGTTGTAGCCAAGCCCAAAAACCAATGCCATGATGTGGAGATGCCGGTGATGGACTGGGGTGGACAAATGTAAGCAATCTTACAACACCAGGTTGTAGACTATAACCTGGTGTTGTAAGATTGCTTACAAAAACCAATGCCTCTCTGGGTTAACTTCTTTACCCAGAGAGTGGTGAGAGAGTGGAACTCGCTCCCACATGGGTTAGCTGAGGCGAATAGCATAGATGCATTTAAGGGGAAGCTGGATAAACACATGAGGGAGAAAGGAATAGAAGGATATGCTGATAGGGTGAGATGAAATAAGGCGGGAGGAGGCTCGTGTGGAGCGTAAACACCGGCATGGACCAGTTGGGCCGAATGGCCTGTTTCTGTGCTGTACATTCTATGTAATTGCCCACTCCCTCAAATAACCAACCAATTCTGCCTTCCATTTTCTGCACGTTGTTTCTGTCTCCCTGAGAAGGTCCATTTCAAGTTTGTCACGTTTACATTGAAACTGTCCCTCCACTTCCCCTCCTCTAATCTCGAGCCCGTGTCCCCTGGTTCCAGTTAGTGACGATCTTGAACCATGTTACCGAAGTTCGATTCATCTATTCATAGAATCATACAACCTTACAGCGCAGGAGGAGGCCTTCGGCCCATCGAACCTGTGCCGGCTCTTTGAAAGAGCTATCCAATTAGTCCCACTCCCCCTGCTCTTTCCCCATAGCCCTGAAACTTTTCCTTTTCAAGTATTTATCTAATTTCCTTTTGAAAGTTACCATTGAATCTGCTTCCATCACCCTTGAAGGCAGCACATTCCAGATCATAACAACACGCTGCGTAAAAAAAAATTATCCTCCTCTCCCCTCTGGTTCTTTTGCCAATTACCTTGAATCTGTGCCCTCTGGTTACCGACCCTCCTGCCAGTGGAAACAGTTTCTCCCTATCTACTCTATCAAAACCCATCAAAATTTGGAACACCTCTTATTAAATGTCTGCTCTAAGGAGAACAACCCCAGCTTCTCCAGTCTCTCCACACAACTGAAGTCCCTCATCCCTGATACCATTCTAGTAAATCTCCTCTGCACCCTCTCCAAGACCTTGGCATCCTTCCTAAAGCGCGGTGCCCAGAATTGGACACAATAATCCAACTGAGGCCTAACCAGTGATTTATAAAGGTTTAGCATAACTTCCTTGCTTGAAATCTGTGAGACTTGTTAATACCGACCAGCGCTTGTGAGGCCCATTTGCGATGAGCATCCTGAGAGTTGCTGCAGATGTTTAGCTCTGTTATACTTGTGGTTTTTTTTTGTAGAGCCTGAAATCCTCAGCTGAGGGACCGAGGGAGGATTCATCCTACATTAACCTTCATAATCTTATATGGGAAGTGAAAGATCAGGAACCCACCAAGACAGCGTTAGCCATAAGGATCTTAAATAGGCTCAAGTGGATTGGCTTCTAAATTTTTCAAAAACAGAATATATGTGGCAGATCAAAGCCATAAATCATCGATACGGAGGCTGCCTCTGCATAAATGGTAACAGATTTTCTTTCTCATCTGTGAATCAAGGGATTTCAGTTAGTCTGTGGTAATTTATATTTTTATATTTTTTTGGTGAAAATATTCCTTGTTATCCATTTATATGGGTATTAAGTATTCTATTCATTCATATTTAGGTACTCAGAAAGAGAGGCTTCAGCTTACAATTTTGCTGCAATTGTGTCTTGTTGTCAGCTAACCTGATCATCATGCTAATATATATTCACACATCTTCCATCTTGGGGCTGGGCAGCTGGTCTCGGTGAGACCAGCAGTGAATCCGTCTTTGCTTCATGCTTAACTGTTTCAGTATTTAGTCACTTACTGTAGGTGGGCAGGCTCTGTAATGTCGCGATGCCCATCTGTGCAAGCTCCTCCAACCCTACAACCCCTCCGAGATCTCTGCGCTCCTCCAATTCTGGACTCTTGAGTATCCCCGATTTTAATCGCTCCGCCATTGGCGGCCGTTCAATCAGCTGCCTGGGCCCTAAGCTCTGGAATTCCCTCCCTAAACCTCTCCGCCTCTCTACCTCACTCTCCACCTTTAAGACGCTCCTTAAAACCTACCTCTTTGACCAAGCTTTTTTGTCACCTGTCCAAATGCCTCCTTATGTGGCTCGGTGCCAAATTTTGTTTGATGATCGCTCCTGTGAAACGCCTTGGAGACGTTTTACTACGTTAAAGGCGCTGTATAAATGCAAGTTGTTGTTGTTGATGCCTCCTCCTCCGTTTTCAGATGGGGGGAGGCAAGAGAGAGGAGGCTTCCAGTGCTATTCGAACGAGCTGGGGGGGGCGGAGGCAATGTAAACGGCCACCTGCCCGTTTCTCGCCCGTAAAAGGGCGGTCGGCAGTGGAGAATCAGGTAGACAGTTCGATTCCCCCCTCAAACACCCAAGGCCCATAAAGGGGCAGACAGCAGGCCTGCCCCGAAACAGGCGGGAGGCTGCTTGCTTATGCGAATGAGGGTCCTACTGGCAGCTGCAGGACCCCGTTTGCAATTCTCAGGTGCAAATGGTCAGAGTGTGCCTTGCCGTGATATCGGACGGCGAGCGGCCTAACCAGCGGGCCTTAAAGGGAGTATTGGAAGCCCTTCCAAGTAATGGCCTGGAACCTTCGGTTGGGGCAAATTTTGTCGGGCTGGGAGGAGCAAGAATTCTAGTCAGCCACCCCCCCCCCCCTCCCTTTTTAATGCCGACTTGTGGCTTGGCTGACAGATTTCCCAGCCTCCGACGTGGCGAGATGCCCACCATCACTCATTGAACATGCGGCAGCTCACCCGAATTAAGCTGATGAGGCCCGAATCCGAACGCTGGTTTGGGACTTCCGATGCTGGCTTCAGCTGGGCAGTGCGACTGCTCCGCCACCTTCACGCCTGTTTTTTTTTTGGGCGGTTGTTAAAAATCTGCGCTCAAAGTCTCTGGAGCGGGGACTCGGACCCACGATCTACGTCTGACTCAGATGCCCAGTGTGCTACCCACTGAGCCGCGGCTGACATGTTTATATCCGATTTCCCCATCCCAGTTGACGTGCCGGCAATGGTAATATGAACCCAATGATTATTATGAAATAGCTATAACTGTAGCTCTGCTCCATGTTTTGCGATGGACCCAGCCATTCCCTTGGCTTTGGATGATTCCACTTCACGTTTTTGCAGCAGATGCAATCGTCCGATTGAAGTAGAAACTAATGGATAGAAAATCCTGTGGGCCGTGGATTGGGTGCACTTCTCTCCATTGCTGAATTCCCGATGAGTCTTTCCGTAGCATGTAGGGAATGCCAAAGCGTACCATATTATCGCTGAGCCGTTAGAAAGAGAATGGCCCGTTATTCATTACAGCACGAAACCTGTATCATTGTATCAAATCTGGAGTTTCCTGCTCCGTTTAGCCCAGTAACATACCAGGCTGTGCCTTTACCCACAGACCCAAGGGAACAAAATCTATAGTTGATAATGGGGTGGGTGGGTGAGGAAATTCTGAACAGTCTATGTAATCATACAAAGAAAGACAGACTTACATTTATATAGCACCTTTCACGACTTCAGGACGTCCCAAAGCGCTTTACAGCCAATGAAGTACTTTTTGAAGTGTAGTCACTGTTATTAATGTAGGAAACACGGCAGCCAATTTGCACACAGCAAGGTCCCACAGACAGCAATGAGATAATGACCAGATCATCTGTTTTGGTGATGTTGGTTGAGGGATAAATATATTTGCCACGACACCGGGGAGAACTCGCCTGGTCTTCTTCGAAATGGGATCTTTTATGTCTACTTGAGAGGGCAGACGGGGCCTCAGTTTAACGTCTCATCCAAAAGATGGCACCTCTGTCATTGGAGTGACAGACGAGATTTTGTGCTCAAGTCCCTGGAGTAGGACTTGAACCCACTACCAATCTGATTCACAGGGGCGAGCGTGACCCTCAGAGCCACTGGCTGATACCTTAACAAGACCTTTAGAATTTATGGGATCGGGCGGGAAAGTGGAGTTGAGGTCGAAGGTAAGCCATGATCTTATTGAATGGCGGAGCAGGCTCGAGGGGCCGTATGGCCCACTCCTGCTCCTATTTCTTATGTTTCTTACGATAGATCAGTTCTATATTTGCTTTCAGTTTCCATAAGTCCACACTTGGTAACTTGTAGCCTGAGGACGATCTATCAAACGAGAGGGATAGATGTTAATGTTCGGGATCAGGTAGTTTCAGTCTGTCTGATTATTAACAGGTTTAAATATTTCAGAGAGAATATTATAAGATTTAAAATTGGATCAGTCAAATCCCTCGAGTATAGTTCCTTCTGCTAGAACAAATCTGCGCAGGCAAATACGAAAAGGTTATGGAATTTATTTTAACTTCTCACAGAAGAGTTATTAAATATGATCTTTCTTGTCCTTGGTTTCTATTTTATTTTCAGGAGTTTTTCAAGGCCCTGTCAAATGGTGGTGTCAAATGGAATTCCATTGGGGCCAATGTTTCGACCCCTCTTGTTTCTAATTCTATTGGGAAAAAGCAAGGGGCCCCTAAGGAGATATTTGAAGCCTCTTTCGAGTGATCCTGCGCTAATGTATCAGCCGTGGCTCAGTGGGTAGCACTCTCGCCTCTGAGTCAGAAGTTTCATGGGTTCAAATCCCACCCCAGAAACCTTGTGCACAAAATCAAGTCTGAGTCTCTCAGTACTGAGGGATTGCTGCATCTGTTGGGAGGTGCTGTCTTTCAGATGTGATATTAAACTGAGGCCCTATCTGCCCTCTCAGGTGAATGTAAAAGATCCCATGGCACTTGCTATGTGCAAATTCGCAGCTGTGTTTCCTAAATTGCAACAGTGACTACACTTTAAAAATACTTCATTGGCTGCAAAGTGCTTTGGGACGTCCGGAGGTCGTGAAAGGCGCTATATAAATGCAAGTTCTTCCTACTTTACTGCAAAGGTAGATCATGATACAGTGTATTGTGAGTCCAGATGTGTCATTGGGTGAGATGCAATGTCAGTGGATTGCGATCATTCACAAGGATCTGCAAATACACATCCTAAAGTGTTTCTCCATTGGTTAAATATCTGCTATCAATCATGATCAAAATGAACCCAAGGAGGGGGGGGTCTTGCGTTCATTCACCGTAACTTCACCGTAAGAGCTGCGGAAACGCCAGGACAAATGGCCTGTGCACGCAGCTTTCTCCTGGGTTACCGTGGATCTTGCGACAAAGTTACGGCATAAGAATGGGAGAAACCCTGCCGGACGTTTGACCCCTGTGAGTTTACCTGGCGGATGTGTAGATAAATAAACAGCGGGAGGTGGTGGGGTAACTTTCAACTCAACCGGGGTGGGGGTCGGAAAACTGGCCTGTATCGGATTGTCCGCACGTTCAAGATTCCTCACAATTTTCCTTTTCGTTGACTTCAGTGGCGGCCGATCCGATAACACTAGTTTGCCACCCCATCTAAAGGTGAAAGTTACCCCCCACCCCGTGAATTTACAGTAAGTTCAAACTTTACTCATCTCCTCAAGATGTCAAAAAAAAACCCAGCAAAGACAGTTTTGTTGCGCTCGTATTAATCGGACTGGTGAGATATTGTTCTTTTACTTATGTGGTTGTACACTACCATGGAGACACTGACTAGCCCTGTATCTCTGCTGGCTACAGACTGTGGGTATGTGTAAGGGGCGTTGGGGCGTGGGGGGTTTTGTGGGGTAGTAAATTCAAAACTAATCCTCGGAATCAATATTTCAGTCAGCGAGTGGTCAACCCCTGGAATAGGTTCCTTAGGAAGATGGTGGAAGTAGTTGGTATTGATTCATTCAAAATGGGAGAACCTTCACCACGCGGACTGCAGCGGTTCAAGAAGGCGGCTCACCACCACCTTCTCAAGGGGCAATTAGGGATGGGCAATAAATGCCGGCCTCGCCAGCGACGCCCACATCCCATGAACGAATAAAAAAGGAAATGCAAATTAGAGAGATTACTTTCAGAAAATAATATCTGGGGATACAATATGTGAGTAATTTGAGACGTGACAAGTGTTAAGTGTAACATGCTTGGGAGGAACAGGTGACTTTGGACCTATGGTTCCCAAAGCTCTCCACCACTGGGGGTTTTCCTCGCCTCATGTCTGGGTCTGTAGTAGACTAATCGATAAGAGATTGATTGCTATGATTAGTCAACAACTCCATTATCATTGTTTTGAAAGAAGGCCAAGGTCCATAGAGTTCGTACCAGGATGGTAGAAGGAGAACTAGATGGACCTTGGGGTTTTGTCGTCTAGCAATTCTTATTCCACCCAAGATATAACTGAAATTTTTTTTTTGAAGATAAGCTGGAATGAAGCGAATTAAAAACAGGTATTTCCCATAACTACAAATGGGCAGTCAGACATTCTCCGGATTTAAAATGGATGGTCCCATAAATACATGTGCAAAACATGTACTGTAAACAGTGTTTGTATTTGAACGGATAGACGTGACCCATTGATCAATTGCAAAGACTTGAATGCTCTGTGAGATGGATCCCCATCCAAGGACAATGGTGGCAATTGATCTACAAATTTCAAGGCCTTTGGCACAACGTACCGTAACGGTTTTAACCCTGTGTGTGCTGTAACCAGTAAAAAAGGTTTCAATTATTAATCCATCACGGACAGAAAAATGCTTCATTTTTATCCAAATAAGGTCAACCCAGAATGGTACGTCAAAAATCAACTAAGAAACATGACTGGAGAAAATAACATTAGTTTAATAAAGATTAATTTAAAACAAATTAGAAAGTTGGGGGGAATTTTGACTTTATGCGATAGTGTAAGAACATAAGAACATAAGAAATAGGAGCAGGATTGGCCATACCACCCCTCAAAACTGCTCCGCCATTCAATAAGATCATGGCTGATCTTCGAACTCAACTCCACTTTCCTGCCCGGTCCCCACGTCCCTTGATTCCCTTAGTGTCCAAAATTCCATCGATCTCAGCCTTGAATATACTCAACGACTCAGCTTCCACAGCCCTCTGGGGTAAAGAGTTCCAAAGATTCACAACCCAAATGTAGATTCAAAGGTCCCTCAGATCTAGCTCAAAACAGATCCAACCTCAGAAGAACACCTACTACTCCACCAGAGTGGAGTACTCCCCATTCATTTAATCTTATGCTACTTTGATTATATTTTTCTGGCGTTCATTGAAGTAATATCTCCCTTCCCCGCGCCAGCCTTTCCTGCAACCGTTCTGTGTAAAACCACCACATTGGGGCTGTATCAAGGCTCCTTTTTTTTTTGCAGTGGATCCACGTCCACTAGAGGCTGGGTTGGGACTGACTAAACTCATTTCACATCGAGCCATAACAATTGGCAAAAACGGGAAACTTTCGCCCTCCTCAGTCCTGAGTTTGATTCAAACCCAAACCTCAGAGTTTTTCAATTTACTTTACTCTCTTCCCACTTTGCTGAGTTGTAGAAGCTTGCCCTGTGGAAAATCGGAGGCAGAAGCCATCCTCTTCTGTCCTTTCTGACTTAGTACACTGGAGCACCAGCGCAGTGTCTCGCTGCATTACCTTAGGAATGGTCATTAACTCATGGATGGTCAACAAACAGCAAAAGGGCTTGAAATTCCAATAAAAAAACACTCAGACCCCTTGAATCAATTCACCCTCCATTGCTAATCGATTGCAGTTTTTTTTAAGGCAACATCATTTCGTCTGCAAAAAGCTTCCAAATCCCAAGCCTAGAGCAGCGAAAAACGAATCTAGAGTCCCCACCCTTTATAGATGCCCGTCATGATGTACCATGACCTCTGGGTTCTCCCTGCGGCTTGGTGGGTAAAGGTGCCACCCAGTGAAATCCTATACCAGAATGTTGGGTTTGTATAGGATATTTTCATTTGCCTCTAATACAAGCTCGAGGAGTGGGGAAACACTGAAAACATCTGATTAATACCCTTTATTAAATCAGGTCAATGAGATAATAAAATGCAACTCTTTACGTGCAGTGCATATGAGGTATAGGTACCAAAACTCACATATCAAGGGCTCCTCGGGAGATTGTAACCATGTCATCTTGACCACTTACCCGAGCCTCAGAAACAGTAGATTGAAGTTTCTCAGGAGCTTCAGTGTGTTGTACCTTTTATAGGGTGAATGTGGGTATCATATGTCATCACCTTCTGTGTGTATGCTGTTAATACAGTTGCTATAATTTAGTTTAAGATTAACTGTTATCATTTATTGTGCATGTCTTTGATGTCTTATCTCTTCCGCTCTTTATCGCTTCACACTCCTTTCTTGCTATGCTAAAAGCCTGTCTGCTACATCTGTGTCTTTCTGAAGTGTGTTTTAACCTAACAACCCTGTATAAGGTCAACTAGCTTGTTCTATTTAATAATCCATATGCACCCATCCTTACACAGAAGGCCTCAGGTTTGATTATTGATCTGGGCTTATGTTAGCTGATCTCAGTTAGGGGGCTGTGACACGAGACCTATGTCTTCCCTGAGCTAGGATGTGGAAAATAAACCAGGGTCCCCACTCCACGCTGCCTTCCAGTAACCCTTTCTGGCAAAGGTAGGCGATGATAGAATCAGGCTGTGCCTAAATTAAATAGTCAAATAGCCATGGTCAAAATAGTCTGCCAATTCTCACTGTAACCCAATGAGATTCAGCAGAGGAGAGAAGAACATTTGTGAAATTAAGAATATTTTTAGGAACATGAAAAAGCCATTTTATAAAATTAATGCCTAGCATTATATGCATGGCTCTGCTTTCTGTATGGCCCCTGAAGTGGGTTGTCATGGAAATGTCCTTTAGGCATTTTGCATAAAATAGTATCATTATCATTATCAATCATTGTGACTCATAAAGTAATTAAATATAATTTTGTTTGTATGTATATATTTACTGTTTATATGGTTATAAGGTACACTGAGTGTTGTGATTAATCCAAATGGGGCCAGCTGAGACCTCCGCAAATTAAAATGTGACAAAAGCTTTATTTATAAGAATTTTAAGAACTATTAAAAGCCATTAGGCTCGATAAGCCTATCCCTTTTTGATAGATCATTCCCGCCTATCCAATTTCTCACCATATCCCTTATTCAAACCTGGCCACCTTCTCACCATATCCCTCAACCACACCTACCCATCCTCTTGTCATAGGTGTTAACTGTGGCTCAGTGGGTAGCACTCTTCCATCTGAGTCAGAAGGTTGTGGGTTCAACCTCCCACCCCAACTCCACAGACTTAAGCACAAGATCCTAGGCTGACATGGTCGGAGAGGCTGTCGTTTGGATGAGACATTAAACCAAGGCTCCATCTGTCCTCTCAGGGAGGTGTGAAACATCGCATGGCGCTATTTTGAAAACGAGCAGGGGAGGCGTCCTGGCCAATATTTATCCATCATCATTAAAATAGATTATCTGGTCATTGCTGTGTGTGGGATCTTGCTGTGTGCAAATTGGCTGCTATGTTTCCTACATAACACCAGTGACGACACTTAATAAAGTACTTCATTGCCTGTAAAGTGCTCAGGTCGTGAAAGGCACTATATAAATGTAAATCTTTTTTTTGTTACTCCTCGATCAACCACAACTTGGGTTGATATGGTGACTTCAATCGAGGAAAACATTCCAAGGCGCTTCACTGAAGTGAAATCAGGCAAAAAATTGACAACGAACCAAAAAAAGGAGGTATTAAGAAGGTGTGACTAAAAGCTTGGTCAAAGAGGTCTTAAAGGGTGAGAGAGAGGTGATATTTATGCACTGCAGTTGCTGGTGTGAACTCTTCCCTTTAAGCTGTGGGTTGAGAAATTTGATCGCACCCAGAAGTTGCTTGTGCCCATTCGTGTGGGCGCAGGGCTCACATGGAAATGGTGCTGCCAGCTCATTATCATGGCACAGGTGTGCAGACAGCTCTACCCGCACTGTTCATTGGCTGCGCGCCTGTTTGGCGGGGGAAGGGAAATCGGGATTCACTCATACCACTTAAAGGCAGCCAGCACCTCCTAAACGGGAGGTGCATACTTGTAAAGAGAGAAATGGCTGCCAGATATGCAGATCGGGCTCCCAGGTTCTCTGATGCCGCTTTGGAGGCCCTGGCCCAGGGGGAGGGAGGTCCAGAAAGCCCTCCAAGTAACACCTCCGCTGCCGGTGGGAAGAGGTCGCAGAGGAGGTCAATGCCTGGACCTTAGCTCCCAGCACACGGCTGCAATGCAGGAAAAAGTTCAATGACCTCACCAGAGTTGCTAAGGTAAAAATCCCGCTCTCTTACTCTCTGTTCACACCTATCCCGCCTGTAACCTTACTACTTGCGATACTCCACGCCCCTGCATCCCTTAACTCTCCTACAATCACTACACCACACTTCACTCCAGTCCCTACTCCTCATACTCACACACTCTGCACCTCCTACTCTCAACACTATTGCAACACTCACTTGCCCTCGCCTCACATCTTCCACACAACATACGAACTGCTTGACCACAACAAGCGCGTTCTCTAAACAGCTCGGAAGGCTGTCACTAACACACTCCCTTCTTTCTGGCTGGAAAAGGTCATGCACAGCATGCGGCAGGAGCCCGCCTGCACACCCTCTCCCCTGCCGGAGTAAACGTGCTACCCATCACGAGAGTCACAGCCGTAGCGAGTGGCAACACTGAAGAGGACATCGTGCAAGGTTTGTCCCTACCTTATCCACCTTCTTCCCTTCTTGCTTCTATCTCACCTTACACACTCTGCATGACAGACTGCAGCTGCTTTCACCAGAAACTTGTCTCTCTCCGCTCCCCCTTCACACTAAAAGCTAACCCTTGCCCCTCTCTGTCATTTCAAGTGTTGAAAAAGTTGACATCCCCTGTGCCAGTGCTGGAAGAGGAGGCCGGCCTTCCTGAAGATACGGCATTGCTCGATCTGACCACAGCACGCACCAGCTCAGAGATTGCCTCCGTGCGTACTTACAGGGTACGCTGGAGGAGGGGGTCTTCATGTGGCAAATCATGCCATGTGGAATGGGCAATAAATGCTGGCCCTGCCAGTGGTGCTCATATCCCGGGAATGAATGAAAAAAAAAATACAAAGGCTCTGATTCAACCAAAGAACCACAGAGGTTTACAGCGCAGAAGGAGGCCATTCAGCCCATTGTGTCTGTGCCAACTCTTTGCTGGAGCAATCCAAAACAAATCCCACTGCCCTGTGCTCTCCCCATAGTTCTTGTATCTTCCTCTGCTTCAAATATCTATCTAATTTTCCCTTAAGGGGTGCAATGGTCCCATTTCCAACCACTCCCCGTGGCAAAGCATTTCATGCTCGAACATCCATCTGTATGATTTCTCCTCACTCTCCTCGTAATCATTTTAAATTAATGGTCCCTCGGCATTGACTCCTAAACCAGAGGAAATAATCTTCCTCTATCCACTCTATCAAAGTTCCTCAGAATTGAAAAAAAAATCTCAATTAAATCTCCTCTTAGCCTTCTCTGCTGCAATGGCCCCAATATTTCAAGTCTCTCCTCATAATTATTGTTTCGCCATCCTTAGAATCTATCCTGTGAATCTATCCTGCCTGCTCTGTATATCTTTAATGTCCTTCCTATAATGGGGCTCCCATAGCTTCACGCAGCACTCAAACTGTGGCCTAACCAGTATTTTGTATAAATTCAGCATTACTTCTACTCTTGTGTTCCACGCACCGATTTATGACACCGTAAACCATAAAAGACTGTTCCTTTGCGCGGTATCTCATATTCAGCACAGTTAACAGTGTTGAGACACGGCCAAGCTCCACCTCAACACAACAGTACATTTCACAAATCTAATGATTTTTGTGTAAAACATTGCTTTTTAACTCAGTGGATTTCTGCTGCTTGTGTCTGAATTGTATTGGTTGAATGAATGATACTGTGGGCTACGCCAGAGAGATTTGCATGCTAACTTTTATCTGCAGTTTGTGGAAATTCTGTTCCAAACACATTTCCAGATTCAAACATGACCTTCCTTGGCAAACGAGCTGCGTGTTTATTGAGATTGAACTGTATATTAGCCAGGACTATTGATTCCTCCTGGTTTACTGGCTTCTCAATGGCTGTATTTTGCAGTTCTGCGTGAGAGAAAGTCTTGCACTTTCACATCCCAAGCCACTTCAAAGCCAATGAATTAATGAACAACTGCAACAACTTGCATTTATATAGCGCCTTTAACGTATTAAAACGTCCCAAAACATTCCGAGGCGCTTCAAAGGAGCGTAATCAGGCAAAAATTGACTCCGAGACATTAGGACAGGTGACAGGACAGAAGAGAGAGATGGAGAGGTGGAGAGGTTTAGGAAGGAATGCCAGAGCTTAGGACCCAGATGGCTGAAGGCATGGCTGCCAACGGTAGGGGTGAAGGAAGTGGGGATGCTCAAGAGGCCAAAGTTGGAGGAGCGCAGAGATCTCGGAGGGTTGTAGGGCTGGAGGAGGCCACAGAGATAGGGAGGGGCGAGGCCATGGAGGGAGCACGAGGATGAGAATTTTAAAATCGAGGCATTGCCAGACCAGGAGCCAATGTAGGCCAGCGAGCACAGGGGTGATGGATGAATGGGACCTGGTGCAAGTTAGGATACGGGGCAGCGTAGAGTCTTGGATGAGTTCAAGTTTACGGAGGGTGGAAGATGGGAGGCCGGCCAGGACAGCATTGGGAACAGTCACGTCTAGAGGTAACAAAGGCAGGGATGAGGGTTTCAGCAGCAGATGAAGTGCGGTCGTTGTCGTTCCTTCAGCAAATGCAGCAGGCCGGGGCCCCACAGACGGCGACAATGTGGGGGCGCTCTTCGACTCCCGCCCGAAACCGACTCGACGTGAGCGGAGTTGCCGCCTGAAACCGGTGTAGGGAGGCCCAAGCCGTGTTCAGATCACGGTCACCATGGTCACCAAGCGGGCGCCCCACACTTGGAATGGACGTCCGGGTAAGAGAATGCAGGCGAAAGCTCTGGGGTAGATTTTTGGTCCGGGCCTGTTTTCGGGGCCCGCCCGCGTCTCGAACCAAGTAGCCCGAGGAGCGGTGAAAATTGGACCTCGCGTCCCATTGGTACAATGGCCGCCTCCACAGGCAGCTCGCGCCCGAGCGAAGCGATCGATGTCGGGTCGCCTGCCTCGCCATCAGAGGCCCTCACGTAAGTCCCTGGAGGGAGGTGATTGGAGGGGACCACAGTGGAGGGGGTGGGGGGGGGGCGGGGTTTGCCAATCATGACTCCTGCGGACTCAGGCTTTGCACCCCTGCTCCTCCTGGCTCGACAAGACTAAAACAATTTTTTTTCACTTACCTTTCATTGACGGTGGCCAGGGGCCACTGAAGAATTCTACGCGGGACAGACCCAAAGCCCTAAATTGGTACGGTTTGCAGCCGTTTTATGCCCAAAAAAACAGTCAGACCCATTTCTATCCCTTGAAAGCATTTAAGAGTTGGACACTGCGAGAGGGAACTGTAGAGATGAATGAGACAAGGATGGATGGGGCAAATATCTTCCTCAATTGTCATTATCTAGTAATCTTCTGAATGAGACCGGGAGTTATGAGGAGGAAAACGTATAAAGATTCGAAAGCCTCACGGAATATGGTGACTCCTGAGGCATGAAAATATCACACCAGGAAAAGCAAGTCGTCAAGGATGAATAATGCGAAGGTTAGAAAGATACTCTTGAGTCTTTCTTGATTTACCTTGGGAATATCTTTGCGAAACATTTCCCGAGCAGGTTGGATTGATTCTGTGATGGAATTGGGTCAAGTGACCCAGTATGTGTGCCTATTTGTGAATGGCATGGTGGTACCGTGCCCAATTACATTTAAAAGTTGGTCCTACTGTTCATTATACTCTTCAAGAGGAAGGACGTCAGCACAGGAATGGCTTTTCAACTTTTGCAACCTAGTATCCACATTGAGCACTTTCAGGTGATGTACAGCGCTCCCAGATACACAGCAAAGCTTCTTCTACTCTTTCTCAATAATGGGCTGTAACCCACATCTTAAGAACAGCGAACCCTACTGCACCCCTGTGACATTTGTACTTTCCGCCCTTATACACACTGCTGCAAGTGTTCGCTGTGGCTCAGTGGGTAGTCTCTTGCCTACGAGTCAGAAGGTAGTGGGGTCAAATCCCACTCCAGAGACTTGAGCACAATCTCTTGGTTGATATTCCCAGTGTAGTACTGAGGGAGTGAAACAGATTAGCTGGTCATTATCACGTTGCTGTTTGTGGGACCTTGCAGTGTGTAAATTGGCTGTTGCGTTACCCTACATTACAACAGTGGCTGTCCCTCATTGGCATAAAGTGCTTTGGGATGTCCTGAGGTGGTGAAATGTGCAATATAAAAGCAAGTCTTTCTTTCTCTGTAAGAATATGACCCAGAAAATAAGTGTGTCTCCTCTGGCAGTCTCCCACCTTATCTCTAGCAGGAATCTTCCAGAACAGCCAGAAACTAGGCTGGGACTAAGATGCAGTTGGGCCTGACCTTTCACCCAAGTTTTTGGAATGGCCCTTGTGTTGGGGGGGAGGAAGGGAGCCTCTGCCCACCCCTTACCAGGCCGTCAGTGTCTCCAGGCATGGGGTGCGGGGTATCCGAACGTTAACAATCCAGCACCTGGGGCCACCTTTGGCACCTGGCGGTGGTGGATGCAGATATGCCTGGTGAGACCAAGCACACCAGCCAACCGTGAGGGGCAGATGTAGGGCCCAGCTGGGATTCCATGGCAGGACCGTGACCTGGACCTTCAAAAACTTGGCCAGTCAGTTGTCAGGGAGTTGTGAGACACCATCTCTCTTTCGGGGGTGGGATGGGGGGAGGAACCTGGAATTGGTCAGGCTGGACTTTCTGACCTCTTCATTGAGGGGGTGGGGGAGCCTCAGATGCACCCCTAGCCCCCCCTGAAGTGTAGATAAACTTCCTCTTTGACCTTTGGCCGCCTCTCCTAATCTCCTTGTGTGGCTTGGTGTCAAATTTTGTCTAATAACTCTCCTGTTAAGCGCCTTGGGACGTTTTACTATGTTAAAGGCGCTATATAAATGCAAGTTGTTGTTATCATAGTAGATACTGAGCCCTGGATATCCGAATGTGCGTTCTTATGCATGGCCTCTAGGTAACACCTTCTAGTGGCTGTCCTCCCATGTCTCAGTTTTCCCTCAGCCATATGATGGACATTTGCTTGTTGGATCTCCCTCTGACCCCCATGAACTTTGGTGGGTCAGCGGCAGAGGTCAGAGGCCGGTGCATTTCTGCACTTATGCCAACCAGGCGCCACATCAATGGAGTTTCAGGGCCAATCAATTTAAGACCAGTTTCTGACTGATAACGAAACATTTGCACTGTGAACTCACACTCACTAAAGCCTGGGCTGAGATTTCCCTGACTGATTTCGCCCAAGACCCAAGGGGATATAAATTCCAGCTCAGGTTGATGGGAACATAGGAATATGGGAAGAGGAGCAGGCTATTCAGCCTTTTGAGCCTGTTCCGCCATTCAGTTAGATCATGGCTGATCTGTATCCTAACTCCATCTACCCGCCTTGGTTCTGTAACCCTTAATATCCTTTGCCTAACAAAAATCTATCAATCTCAGTTTTGAAATTTTCAATTGACCCCCAGCCTCAACTGCTTTTTGGGGGAGAGAGTTCCAGATTTTATTTATTCATTCATGGGATGTGGGCGTCGCTGGCAAGGCCGGCATTTATTGCCCATCCCTAATTGCCCTTGAGAAGGTGGTGGTGAGCCGCCTTCTTGAACCGCTGCAGTCCGTGTGGTGAAGGTTCTCCCACAGTGCTGTTAGGAAGGGAGTTCCAGGATTTTGACCCACTACCCTTTGTGTGAAGAAGTGCTTCCTGACATCACCCCTGAACGGCCTGACTCTAATTTTAAGGTTATTCCACCCCTGGTTCTCCCTTTTTCTCTCTATCTACCCTATCAAATCCTTTAATCATCTTAAACACCTCAATTAGATCACCCCTTAATCTTCTATATTCAGATGCGAGATTCCAGTGAAATCCCACCTGTGGAAAGTGCACGTTTTAAATCCCTGCGATTTCGTTGGCAGGGTGTTAATTTTGGAGGGGATCAAACATTCTCTCCTCTTTTAAACAGTCCGGTGAGTGATTGGTGATGAGTATCCCATCAATCTCCCGAATCCCAGAGGGAAAAGAATGATGTGATTAATGAGTAAACCACCCACTCTGCATATCTGTATTTAATTAACTTGTATATATGAATACAGTTATAAATATTTATGAAAATAACTAAACATTTATGAATCCAATAATTAAAACTATAACTATTATTTTGAGATACTGGTGTTAGTTTCTGACGATCACTGGCTAAGCTTGCTCCATTTAAAGCTTTCGTATCCGTGCTTGAAAAAAAATATTAAATTAAAGTGTTCAAAATATGAAAAGTGACAAAGAATTTTTAAAAAGCAGAATGATTCTCGGGGGGTCTGTGCTGATCTTAGCCAGGAAGGGAGAGGGATCTAGGCAGGAATCCCGCTCTCAATCGTTACCCAATGATCCTCCTCTCCTTGCCTCCTTCCTCCTGCTGGAAAATGTACATGTGTGAACTTCAAGTGAATCTGACTTTTCCACGGTGCCACCACGGTTGAATAGCTTGCTGACGCTCGCCCTGTGAAGTCGCAGGTGAAGAGCAGCCGCTTGAGTGAGATACTGGAAGGCTGGCAAAAGCCACAGGGCTATGTCCTAGAAAGCTTTCAGAAAAAAAAATGGACAAAACATTTAAAAGACAAGAGGAAATCAGGAGAAGAACCTCACACGGATTAATAAGGAAAATAGGAATTGAACGGGAAAAAATTAAGACTTTCCTTGTGATTACAGAATCTTTTGTGAGGACTTAAAAAAAGGGAAGTAAAAACATTTGGACAATTATCAGGAATAAATGTCCCAAACCCACTACTTCCACCACCTAGAAAGACAAGGGCAGCAGGTGTATGGGAACATCAACACCTCCAAGTTCCCAGCAACACCCATATCCCAAGAATGAACATTAAAAAAAGAATGCATCATAGGGCCAATTCTGTGACCCGCACTCCGAACGACGACCTCCCCCCACGGCCAACACATCGCGGGAAATTACGGGCTCACCGCCCGTGAGTTTCTTATGGAGTACCGCAGTCTGCACTGCCGCCAAGCGCTCCCCTGGGGGGGGTGCGAGGCTTCCCCTTGGGAGTGCGAGACCACTGATTTGGTCTTTCTGTTTTAATAGTATTTAGGCGTTGTTAAGAATGTGAATTCTGTAGTAATACAGACAGAGGCTGCAGCCCTGAGCCTGTGTGCCAAGGATGGATTCTTGGCCATGGAGTCAAACATGTTTATTAAAGAAAAGGAAAAGACTTGCATTTATATAGTGCCTTTCATGACCTCCGGGCATCCAAATGCACCTTACAGCTAATGAAGTACTTTTGAAGTGTGTACACTGTTGTAATGTAAGAAACGCAGCAGCCAATTTGCGCACAGCAAGGTCCCCACAAACAGCAGTGTGATGATGACCAGATCATCTGTTTTAACGATGTTGGTTGAGGGATAAATAGTGGCCAGGACACCGGAGAGAACTTCTCTGCTATTGAAATAATGCCATGGGACCTTTTATGTCCATCTGAGAGGCCAGACAGGGCCTCACTTTAATGTCTCATCCAAGGGACAGCATCTCCTGACAGTGCAACACTCCCTCAGTACAGCATTGAAGTGTTAGTCTAAACTCTAGCACTTCTGACTCAGAAGTGACAGTGCTACCCACTGAGCTATAGCTGAGTATGTAACATGTTAAATGTTACATATTCACGACCAACACCAAGATTACAAAAGATGCTTTGTCGCAGAAGATACACACATTACAGAGTTCAATCCTCCAGATGTCTCCCTTCTTCATCTCCCAACCTATGGCTATGATCTTATCCCATTTATATTGGTTCTAGCAACGCTACTCCCTAGGCGTCTGTATTCCATAACCCTTTACCTACTCTCGGTACCAGTCCCTATCAAGATGTTCCTGTTAAATATTATAGTTCCCAAAGTTGCACAGAAAGCCCCAATGTTTGGGTTATAAAGGCCTAACAAGAGAATTGAGCCTCCAGTTGGGAGTGATAAAGCGAATCTAAATGTGCCAGCTGGCCTTACAGAATGCTGTAGTAACCTTTTATACAGACACACTGTCAGCCTTTTTACAGTCTTTCAATTTTAGGTTTCTCATAGAATCATGCAGCACATCAGGAGGCCATTCAGTCCATCGTGCCTGTGCCAGCTCTTTGAAAGAGTTATCCAATTAGACCCACTCACCTGCTCTTTCCCCATAGCCCTGCAAATGTTTCCCCTTCAAGTATTTATCCAATTCCCTTTTGAAAGTTACTATTGAATCTGCTTCCACCGCCCTTTCAGGCAGCGCATTACAGATCATAACAACTCGCTGCGTAAAAAAAATTCTCCTCATCTCCTCCCTGGATTTTTTGCCAATTATCTTAAATCTGTGTCCTCTGGTTACTGACCCTCCTGCCAGTGGAAACAGCTTCTCCCTGTCTACTCTATCAAAACCCCTCATAATTCTGTAGTTTTTCTAACTACAGAAATAATCTAAAAGTGGAATGTAATTAAGAATATAAACAATTATTTGGAGTAAAATGCTTTCCCTTACTATCTCTCCATCTTACAGAATCATCGAATGATACAGCACAGAAGGAGGCCATTCGGCCCATTGTACCTGTGCCGGCTCTTTGAAAGAGCTATCCAAATAGTCCCACTCCCCCTGCTCTTTCCCAATAGCCCTGCAAATTTTTCCCCTTAATATTTACCCAATTACTTTTTGAAAGTTATTATTGAATCTTTTTCCACCACCCTTTCAGGCAGCGCATTCCAGACCATAACAACTCGCTGCGTCAAAGAAATTCTCATCTCCCTCCTGGTTCTTTTGCCGATTACCTTAAATCTGTGTCTTAATCTTAATCTCTAAAAGTGTGTCTACACAACTAGAAAAATCTGATGATTTACTGCCTCTTGTTAAAAGATGCTTTGCTTCGGATCGTCTCATTGTTCACATCGGCCCATGTAGATGGACAGCAGTTCAAAGTGCTTAATTCCGGGCCTGCTTTCTGCCCTGTCTATCTACCATCGATAGGAATGAGCCGGCAGCATTTACGCCCGCTAAACAGAACGAGCGAGCGGCTGATGTTTGCTGACAAGTTAACAGTGGAGTACAACACTCCTCCCTACTTGCTGTCTGGTGGGGGGGAGAAGAAACTGCACCTTGTGCTCGGGCTTCTGCTCAGCAGCAGCGTGGCAAGAAAATACACGTTACAAAATTAGCATCGTAAACGCTAACAATAAGTGGGGTGAACGCAATAACGCACAAATACACGGCCGTGCCTGTAATTTCGAGTATGAATTAACATTTGTAAAAAAGAAAGAAAGAGCCCTGGAAATGTGCCAGTGCGTTTGTATAAACAGGTTCCTCGGTTGCTTTGGAGCAGTCTCAAGTCCTTCTGAGATGCTGGCGTTATGGCAGAAGTCTCTTAAAAGGCTAAATCTCCTAGACTGGTTTCCATCACCTAAGGGGGGTCGCAGAGGAATTTCCCAGATTTATTCCCACCCCAAATTGGCGCAGGTTTTTCACCTCTCCTAGCAGATTACATGGCTTCGGGTGGGGCGGGGAGTGTATATAGAAAGAAAGACTTGCACTTGTATAGTGCCTTTCATGGCCTCAGGACATCACAAAGCATTTCACAGGTTTAGGAAACACAGCAACCAATTTGCACACAGCAAGGCCCCACAAACAGCAATGAAGGACGGCACCCACAACAATGCAGCACTCCCACGGTACTGCACTGGAGTGTCAGCCTAGATTTTGCACTCAAGTCTCTGGAGTGGGACTTCGAACCCACAACCTCCTTGACTCAGAGACAAGAGTGCTACCACTGAGCCGCAGCTGGTACAGTGCAGTTGTTTGGGACAGGCTGGATGGGCCAGAGGGCCTTTTCCTGTCCGTCATTGTTCGTACGTTCGTGTGTAATGGGAACTACCTTGAAGTCCTGACTAAGTAAACACACGTGCCGGGAATTTCTTCGGGGGCAGGGTCCTCCTGATTGGTAGGCGTAACCTCGGCCGATGATGGGCTGGTTCGCTGCGGGAATTCTAATCTTCGTCAAGAAATCGTCGGTTTCCTGCCCGCCCGCGGCAGTTTGAGGCCACGCCGATTTTAACCACCATGGCGTCAGTAACATGTCTCCGGTCCGCTTCCCGCCTGGAACGGGCAGGAAGGGGCTGCTGGCCTCTGGAAAATCAGGCAGCCTCTGAGTCGGATGGCTATGGGTTCGAGTCCCACTCCAGAGACTTGAGCACAAAATCTAGGCTGACACTCGAGTACAGTACTGAGGGAGTGCTGCACTGTCGGAGGTGCCGTCTTTCGGATGAGACTATAATCCGAGGCTCCATCTGCCCTCTCAGGTGGATATAAAAGATCCCATAGCACAATTTTGAAGAAGAGGGGGGGGGGGAGTTCTCCCCAGTGTCCTAGACAATATTTATCTCTCAACCAACTTCACTAAAAAAACAGATTAACTGACCATTATCACATTGTCAATTGTGGGATCTTGCTGTGCGCAAATTGGCTGCCGTGTTTCCTACATTACAACAGTGACTACACGTCAAAAGTACTTAATTGGCTGAAAAGCGCTTTGGGATGTCTTCAGGTCGCTATATAAATGCAAGTTCTTCCTTACTTTCTTGACCGCTCACTAATAATCAGGTAAGTGTGGGGCAGGGGAGGCCTACACATTCCTTGTGGGGCCTGGAGGTGCACTCCTGCTCCTTCCGGCCCCAGCACAGGACAGTAATGGACTTACCTGATGGGCCTCTTCGACTTCCCGGTTCCTTTCATGCTGGCCTGCAAAAAGCCACGGTGGATTCCCCGCTCAGGTCGAAGTTCAGATCTCTGTCGCCACCAGACCCCGATCAGCAAGGGTGAATTAGGACCCCGACCAGCTCTGGGCGGCCAGCTTAGCTGCCTGCCCAGAAGCTTCTGTTAAAATAACAAACGGTGGAATCCGGGCGGCTTTCCAGCGGGTAAGTAACCTGGGGCCATTCTAAATGCCAGCCCGATCTCTGCCGGGTGGGTAGGGCCAATCAGGAGAACCCCGTGGGGAAATTCACTCCCCATTATGAGTACTCTAAGTGGACTGATTTCAATTGGCAATAAGGGCATTAAAATGGGGTTGAAAGTTACAAGGATAAGTTTAGATGTAGATGGTTAAAATGCTGGGTGGACGCTTCGGAACTGCTCAGAATGGTCGCATCTCAGAATGCGTGTGCTAGTCAAGTTATCTTGGCTGAGCTGAGACGTACAATGTAGGATGAAAGGTTAGATAGGCTTTCTGGAGTTTGTCTGATTTGCTTTTGATGGTGCAGGGAGATACTGTGCAGAACCTTTCCTCGAGGGATTAGATGGGTCGGCCAGAGTCTTAGATAAAGCACCCTCCTTGTGGTTCATCGAAGGAATAAGCTTGTCGAGCTGAATACCCTTTCCTCATTCCATGCTTTCTTATATTCTTGTGTAAACCCTTGGAACTTTAGCCATAAACCTGTCTTTTGCAACATGTTTAGTATCGAAGGGTCATTGTCTCCATGGAAGTGGGAATTTTTAGAAGCAGGAAATCATCGTCACGCACAACAACCATTTCGTTCTTGATGTATCCAGTAGTGAGCCACGCTTGAAGAGGCTATGGGTCACATCCGATCTGTGCTCCCCTCGAGTCCGGCTCCCCACCCGGAGTGTGAGATTGGTGACTATATCCTGGATGCACCGGAGCAAGTTGCTTCTTCGGCAGCACCTCCCAAACCGGCGACCTCCACCACCTAGAAGGACAAGGGCAGCAAGTGCATGGGAACAACACCACCTCCATGTTCCCCTCCAAGTGACTCGCCAAGAAGAGATTGAGGGATATTGTTTCTTTTTAAATCATTCTGGGGCTATAGGCGTTGCTGGCAAATCTGGCATTTAAAGCCCATCTCTAGTTGCCTTTGAGAAGGTGGTGGTGGGCCGCCTTCTTGAACCGCTGTAGTCCCTGTGATGAAGGAACTCCCAGTTCTGTTAGGCAGGCAGCTCCAAGATTTGACCCAGTGACGATGAAGGAACGGCGATATATGTCCAAGTTAGGAATGAGTGTGACTTGGAGGGGAACTTGGAGGGTTTGGAAGGTGCTGCCGAAGAAACCTTGGTGAGTTGCTGCAGTGCTTCCTGTAAATAATACACACTGCAGCCACAGTGCGCCGATAGTGGAATGAATGGATATTTAAGCCAGTGAATGGGGTTTCAATCAAGCGGACTGCTTTGTCCTGGATAGCGCCGAGCTTCTTGAGTGTTGGAGCTGCACCCATCCAGGCAAGTGGAGAGAAATCCCTCACTACCACAGCCCATACCTCTGCAACCTCTTCCAGCCTGTGCCTTTAGGTCTTCCAGCTCTGATGTCCTGTGCATTTCCCTTCCCTCCATTCCACCATTGGTGGCAGAGCCTTCAGCTGTCTTGGTCCTACTCTCTGGAACTCGTTCCCTGCACCCTTCCCCCTTTGTTACCATTCTCCCTGCCTTCGAAAGTCTTCCCTAACTCTCCTACTACTGCCAGACATTTCATTTCTCCCCGGTAAAGCCCCAATGGGACTCTCATTTTTGTTTTCAAATTTCTCCATGGCCTCGCCCCACCCTATCTCCGTGACGTCCTCCAACCCTACAGCCCTCCGAGATCTCTGCGCTCCTCCGATTCTTGCCCCTTGCGCATCTCCGATTTTAATCGCTCCACCATTGGCGGCCGTGCCTTCAGCCGCCTAGGCCCTAAGCTCTGGAATTCTCTCCCTAAACCTCTCTGCCTCTCCACCCCTCCCTCCTCCTTTAAGACGCTCCTTAAAACCTACCCCTTTGACCAAGCTTTTTGTCACCTGTCCTAATATCTCCTTGTTGGCTCGGTGTCAAATCTTGTTTTATAACGCTTCCGTGAAACACCTTGGGATGTTTCATTACGGTAAAGGCGCTATATAAATGCAAGTTGTTGTTGTCAGGATCATTGATCCCTTTTAAAATAAAAGTTAATTAGCACATACAGTTACTGAAGACGCACAGTTCAACTGTGATAAACACATAGTCACTTTGCCAAGAATTGCTCGTGCTTCCATTAGAATTATGCATGGCTCAGGATTTCTCTTTGTTGTTAGTGTAAATTGGCAAATATTTGTATGACAGCCCATTTAATCCTTCATTCAGCACTTCAATCAAAACAAACAAAAAACATCGGAAAAAGACCCTCTGATTTTAAGGTAAAATGATTAGGTTTCCGTAAAGTGCCACTTTCTCTGGGCAAAAATTGACAGTGGATTGATGATCCTTAGCACACTGAAGCACAAACATTTAGAGAACACTGTACGCTAGTTTATCGATTTTTAAAAATTATTATTCAGCAACTTAAGTGAAAGGACAAGACTCATAGAGCAGGACGCCACGGAAGGCGAAAAGATAAATCAAGGTACAGTGGTTAGTTAACACCAAATTTGGATTTTGAAAGCCTATAGATTGTAGGAGGAAGGGATTACTGAAAAAGGCAAGAGTTTCACCGTTTCCAAGTCCTGGGAAAACTGAGTTAAATGGCAGATGGTGCAGTCAGTATTTATTCCCCATTTCTCCTGACCTTCTTTCCTGAAGTTTTCCGCTTTGCTTGGGTGTGGGTTCTACAGGTATTTCAGTAGTTCGTCTTCTGATAATTTGTCTTCTGATAACTTGCCTTCCAAAATCTTGCCATCCAGAAACTCACCTTCCAACAACTTGCTCTTCATGGTTCAGGATATATTGACCATTTTTTTCCACAGGAAAAAAAATTGAAAACAAGAATTACTTTTAATGATTGTTTTTTTTTAAGCAAAGTGTATTCTCACAAGTTTAAGAACACTGCAATTAGATGAACTGCCTTTAATATGCTAAATGGATATTGTTTTCCTCAGACTTAACAATAAGGAATTTGTTAGCTTGCCAAGGTATTCTAAAAACATCTCACATCATTGTTTTGGAAAGTCCTTTTGATCCCTGTCTGTGAGGAAACTAAAGGGTAATCTGGCTTTTAAACAGACAGATTCAAAAGCTTTAGGCAGGCTCAGAAAATCAAAAATGTTGCAGTAATAGTCAGAAGACATCTTGTTTATGTCAGGTAAGATGACCCACTGATGTTGCGTATTCTTTATTTTGTATCATTATGCGAAAATATGCTATACTGATTGAAATGAGTAAATCTGATTGCCACTCTGTATGTTTACTCGCTGTGAAATAAAACAGTTTAATGATTGGTATCAAGCCTCACCTCACCATGTGTTTGGTTGACCTGCTTTTAGAGATGATGTGGAGATGCCGGTGATGGACTGGGGTTGACAATTGTAAACAATTTTACAACACCAAGTTATAGTCCATATGGACTATAACTTGGTGTTGTAAAATTGCTTTTAGAGAGATTAAAGAAGTAAATGTGTGAAAGGCATGAATATCCAGTTTAGATCACATTATTGTTATACCCCCTCACCAGGTCACGCTATCGTGTCGGCAGGTAAAGAGCAGTGTGATTCAACCCCCACAAAAGTAAGATGTTCAGACCACTTATGGGAGTTACTGACGCCATTAATTATCAAAGGCTAGCCCAAATTTCACCTTCCAACAACTCGCCTTCTGAACGTACGGAAACAAAGGAGGAGGGAAAAAAAAACAGTTGGTCCATCGAGCCTGTCCAAATGTCATGGTGCGACTTAGCATTACTACGCACAGCTTTCTTCCACCACACCCCTCACCCCACCAACCCCCAAACCAACCAGCCAAGCGAGCTCCTGGGAGAGGCAAAAAACGAACAGAGCAAAAAACCTTAGTACAAATTAGGAAAGACAGTTTGGGATATTCCTTACAGTTGCCCAAAGGCAATCAAACAAGTTTCAGGAGACCGCGGTGACTGTAGCTATGTAGTTATGTCATTCGCATTCAGGGACTCGCAGCTGTCTCTTTCGAATGTTTGCAGTCACTGCATGACCAGGCAACTTGTTCCATAGGATGATGGTTTTCTATGACAAGAAGCACCTCTTGACATCTATCCTAGTTCTAAGCTTACATGAGAATGCAGCTAATTCCTTATCCAGCCCAAAGTTTGCCCAATAATCCCACAGGACTCCCTCTCATTGTGTAGCATATTATGTGGCACCTTGACATTATGTGCCTTTTCGAAAATCATGGTAAACAATGTCAACTGGGCTACTTTTCTCAACCAACCTTGTAAATATTCAACCAGATTGGTATAACATGACCTTCTTTTCCAGAAGCCATGCTTTGACTCTCTAATAACACCTTCTTGGTCAAGGTGACCATGCAATGTATCTCTAATGACCCTTCTTGCATCGTGCCCATAACCAAAGTCAAGCTAATGGACCTGTAATTTCCCTGGTCTGACTTATTGCCCTTTTTAAATGTTGGCATCACATGGGCCTCTTTTCAGTCCATGGGAACAAATCCAGACCCCAGTGAGGTATTAAATATATGAGCAAAGAGCTTGTAAAGCATAGCCACCCATATCATTGAGCACCCTTGGGTGACTGTCATCAGGGCCAGCAGTCCGATCTGCTTTGAGAGCCCTTATTCTACCCAGGACTATATCAGCACCCACTTTGACACTTTCAGCTTTAGCATCAACCCTACAATATATTATTGGTAACTCAGTGTCATCTTCTGCAGTGAATGTTGGTACAAAGTAGCCATTTAAAATATCTGCCATATCATGGGAGTTAACCCGAATGTGCCCTGAGCAATTCTTCAATGAAAGTATCTCATCCTCCAGAAACATGATCAACCTTCCAGTAACTCCCCGTCCGATAACTCCCCTTCCAGTAACTCCCCTTCCGCTAACTCCCCTTCCAGTAACTCCCCTTCCAGTAACTCCCCGTCCGATAACTCCCCTTCCAGTAACTCCCCTTCCAGTAACTCCCCGTCCGATAACTCCCCTTCCAGTAACTCCCCTTCCGCTAACTCCCCTTCCAGTAACTCCCCTTCCAGTAACTCCCCGTCCGATAACTCCCCTTCCAGTAACTCCCCTTCCAGTAACTCCCCGTCCGATAACTCCCCTTCCAGTAACTCCCCTTCCGATAACTCCCCTTCCAGTAACTCCCCTTCCAGTAACTCCCCTTCCGCTAACTCCCCTTCCGCTAACTCCCCTTCCGATAACTCCCCTTCCGCTAACTCCCCTTCCAGTAACTCCCCTTCCAGTAACTCCCCTTCCGCTAACTCCCCTTCCGGTAACTCCCCTTCCGGTAACTCCCCTTCCAGTAACTCCCCTTCCGCTAACTCCCCTTCCGGTAACTCCCCTTCCAGTAACTCCCCTTCCAGTAACTCCCCTTCCGCTAACTCCCCTTCCGATAACTCCCCTTCCAGTAACTCCCCTTCCGCTAACTCCCCTTCCAGTAACTCCCCTTCCGGTAACTCCCCTTCCGGTAACTCCCCTTCCAGTAACTCCCCTTCCGCTAACTCCCCTTCCGGTAACTCCCCTTCCGGTAACTCCCCTTCCGGTAACTCCCCTTCCAGTAACTCCCCTTCCAGTAACTCCCCTTCCGCTAACTCCCCTTCCGATAACTCCCCTTCCAGTAACTCCCCTTCCGCTAACTCCCCTTCCAGTAACTCCCCTTCCGCTAACTCCCCTTCCGGTAACTCCCCTTCCAGTAACTCCCCTTCCGCTAACTCCCTTTCCGGTAACTCCCCTTCCAGTAACTCCCCTTCCGCTAACTCCCCTTCCAGTAACTCCCCTTCCAGTAACTCCCCTTCCAGTAACTCCCCTTCCGGTAACTCCCCTTCCAGTAACTCCCCTTCCGGTAACTCCCCTTCCGGTAACTCCCCTTCCGCTAACTCCCCTTCTGCTAACTCCCCTTCCGGTAACTCCCCTTCCAGTAACTCCCCTTCCGGTAACTCCCCTTCTGCTAACTCCCCTTCCAGTAACTCCCCTTCCAGTAACTCCCTGTCCGATAACTCCCCTTCCAGTAACTCCCCTTCCCGTAACTCCCCTTCCCGTAACTCCCCTTCCCGTAACTCCCCTTCCAATAATTTGCTTTAGTGACGATTACTCGCCATTTTTTTAAAACCTTGACAGCAAATGTCAATAGACCGTTCGACAGTAGCGATTGTGTTGAACTGTTGGGAATGTGAATTTTGTGATATTATAACAAAGGCTGCAGTCCTGGGTCTGTACGGCAGGGATGGATTCAACACACATTCAAACACGTGAAGGTTTATTACAGGTTAAATGAACCAAAGTGCTCGCGGCCAACATCGAGGTTCTATAAGCTGCGGTCACGGGAGTTACACACATTACAGCCAATCGAGCTCAACCCTCCAGCTCTCTCTTTTCTTAATCTCCCAACCTATGCTTACGATCTTACTCCATTTACACTGTTTCCAGTTGTACTACTCCATAGGCGTCTGCATTCCATAACCCTTTACCCACTCTCGGTACCAGCTCTACTCAAGATATTCCTCGGCTTGTTAAATATTATGGTCCCAAAGTTGCACCAAAAGCATTGGTGTTTGGGTTAGAAAGGCATAAAAAGAGAACTGAGTCTCCAATGGGGAGTGATAAAGTGAATGTAAATGTAAACATGTGCCAGCTGGCCTTAGAGAATGATGTAATGACCTTATTTGCAGATATACTGTCGGCTTTTTTACAGTCTATCAATTTTAGGTTCGTTTAGCTACAGAAATAATCTAAAAATAGAATGTACTATAAGAATATAAGTAATTGTTTTGTGTAAAATGGATTCCCTTACTATCTCTCAATCTTAATCTCTAACAGAACGGATATCAGTGCTGACGCTGTTCTCATCTGATGTTCACACATGAGCTTCTAGCAGGCATTGTTGAGCAGCAAATCAGAAAACACAAACTCTGGCTCATCTTTCCTTCCTTAACTCATTGATACCAAGGCCAATTGTATTGGATCATTCATTAAATTAGCTGAGATGAGATAGAGAAGTGGGACTTAGGAGGTTCCTGATCGTTGGGTAAAGGCGGCAGACAATTTTCCACAGAAAGGTCCTACAAACGGCAATGACATGAATGACCAAGTAATCTGTTTTTTTTTGGTGGATGTTGGTTGAGGGAATGAATGTTGGTCAGAAGACCAGGAGAACTCCCTTACACTTCTTCTTCAAAAAAGTGCCTTGGGATCGTTTTACGTCCATCTGAACAGGCAGATGGGGCCTTGGTCTAATGTCACCTCTGACCATACAGCACTTCCTCGGCACTGCATTGAAGAGTCAGCCGAGATTGTGTGTTACAAATCCTGCTGCAAGTCAAAACCTTCTGGCTCCACGCGCTACCACTGAGCCTAAGCTGAGGAAAGTTCAGCAGGGCAATGATTAGAGTAGTATTTTTTTTATTCGTTCATGGGATGTGGGCGTCGCTGGCGAGGCCGGCATTTATTGCCCATCCCTAATTGCCCTTGAGAAGGTGGTGGTGAGCCGCCTTCTTGAACCGCTGCAGTCCATGTGGTGAAGGTTCTCCCACAGTACTGTTAGGAAGGGAATTCCAGGATTTTGACCCAGCGACGATGAAGGAACAGCGATATATTTCCAAGTCGGGATGGTGTGTGACTTGGAGGGGAACGTGCAGGTGGTGTTGTTCCCATGTGTCTGCTGCTCTTGTCCTTCTAGGTGGTAGAGGTCGCGGGTTTGGGAGGTGCTGTCGAAGAAGCCTTGGCAAGTTGCTGCAGTGCATCCTGTGGATGGTACACACTGCAGCCACAGTGCGCCAGTGGTGGAGGGAGTGAATGTTTAGGGTGGTGGATGGGGTGCCAATCAAGCGGGCTGCTTTATCTTGGATGGTGTCAAGCTTCTTGAGTGTTATTGGAGCTGCACTCATCCAGGCAAGTGGAGAGTATTCCATCACACTCCTGACTTGTGCCTTGTAGATGGTGGAAAGTCTTTGGGGAGTCAGGAGGTGAGTCACTCGTCGCAGAATACCCAGCCTCTGACCTGCTCTCGTAGCCACAGTATTTATATGGCTGGTCCAGTTAAGTTTCTGGTCAATGGTGACCCCCAGAATGTTGATGGTGGGGGATTCGGCGATGGTAATGCCATTGAATGTCAAGGGGAGGTGGTTAGATTCTCTCTTGTTGGAGATGGTCATTGCCTGGCACTTGTCTGGCGCGAATGTTACTTGCCACTTATGAGCCCAAGCCTGGATGTTGTCCAGGTCTTGCTGCATGCGGGCTCGGACAGCTTCATTATTTGAGGGGTTGCGAATGGAACTGAACACTGTGCAATCATCAGCGAACATCCCCATTTCTGACCTTATGATGGAGGGAAGGTCATTGATGAAGCAGCTGAAGATGGTTGGGCCTAGGACACTGCCTTGAGGAACTCCTGCAGCAATGTCCTGGGGCTGAGATGATTGGCCTCCAACAACCACTACCATCTTCCTTTGTGCTAGGTATGACTCCAGCATCTGGAGACTTTTCCCCCTAATTCCATATTGAAGAGACAAAGACAAGAAAGATCACAAAGTGGAGAACGAAATTGGACATTGGGACTGGGATGACAAGTTTATTTTTCCCTCAGTTCCTTCTTCAAGAGGAGCTTGGATAGCCTCACTAGGTGGGAAATCGGTAATAACTTCCCTTCTTCAGCTGCTTTGGAGGCTGCTGGTGGTACTATTCCTGTGGCAGGTAGCCAGAGGCCTGCTGCAGTGATTTCCCCCCCTCGCCACACCCCCTCGAAGCAGACCCCCTGACAGAGGGAGGAATACTGCCAGAAGCCCAGTGACAACACTTTAATGAAATGAGTCTGACCCCGGGGAATCGGCTGGATCAGGACCGGAGCGGGCATAACACAATGGGGATTCCAGGCCATTCTGCTCTTCTGATGGCTCAGTAGGCAAATACACCACGCCATGCTTTGCCCACCGATAGCTGGGGCAATAGTGATTAGGGGATGACAAACTTGGGCTTCAGAAGCCTGCAGTTTGTTGGAAGAAGGAAAGACCAGGAGAGATGCGGAATTTCATAGCTTTGAGGTTCTTAGAATGAACGAGTTAGGAAAAGCTCCTCACCCTGCAATCCTCAATGGATAAATGCCCACTAAATTGGAGAACTCTGTAAGATTCTGACTCCTCATCTACCTGCAAAGACCATAACCAGACAAAAGATTTTTTAATAAAAGCAGCAAGAGTTGGTGCAAGTGGGCAAATTCATTGGTCTGGTGCTCCCAGTGGGGTTCTACATTGAAAGGACGCACGGGTCAGAGATTTGGGGCTAGAAGGTGGCAGTTCTATCTCCTGTCTACGCTCCCTTTGAGGTTAACTCCCTGCAGGGAGCATGATAATTGGGGAATTGGCCCGAGTGAGTCTTAAGTTGAATATAGTGGAGTTGCCTGAAGGATGAAGAGTGTTTCAGAGAGGGTGTAGAGCCAGAGGTACAAACAAGTATAAAGAATTGGGGTGTTGTTATGAGCACCTGCAGGATTTGAAAGAACTGAAGGAAGGGACATTTAATCTAGGCCCAAAAATTGTGTATGTGTGTGTGTGTGTATAGGTCAGGGGGGGTGGTGATGTCCCTCCTAATCCCCTCGCCCCCCCACCTCGGTGATTGGACCTATGGTAGATCTTGCCAACAACTAAATCCTTTTTGGGAAATGGAGGCTGTGTGATTTAATAGACTGGTGGTCCCCAGCCAGGTGGGAGTTTGAGCCTGAATCATTCATTCATCGTTGCGTCTGATGTTAGAAGGTCACAGTAGCCAGGTGGCATTGCAATGCAGATGGACTTCTGTTGCAGCCTAATTATTTTATATATGTTTGTACATGGGTTGTTAACATCAATTATGTTATTGTTATAAAGGGAACACAGCCTTGCTCTTTTAACAGCCAGCTCAAATTACTTTGATGCCCTTCCAAATTGTAATTTTGCTTGTTTAAAAATTTTTAGGCCGTGAAATTCCTCTTTTAATGGGAAATGCCATGCTTCTCTGCATAATTAATGACCTGCTGATGAAATCAAATTCTAAGAAATCACACATTCTCAAGGCATCCAGTTTTTCACTGGCGGATCATCAATTTTAGAGAAAAGCAGGCACTCTTCCCATCTTCCGTTAGTGAAGGAGAAAGAAGGTTTGCTGTCTTTCCTAACCTCAGGATGTCCCAAAGTACTTCCTAGCCAATTCATTACTTTTGAAGTGTGGTCACTGTTGTTTGAGCAGACAAATGAGGCAGCCAATCTGCACACAGCAAGGTCCCTCAAGCAGTCATTGGGATTACATAGTATTACATTACATAGTATTTACAGCACAGAAACAGGCCATTCGGCCCAACTAGTCTATGCCGGTGTTTATGCTCCACATGAGCCTCCTCTCACCTTATTTCATCTAACCCTATCAGTGTATCCTTCTATTCCTTTCTCCCTCCCTCATGCACTTATCCAGCTTCCCCTTAAATGCATCTATGCTATTCGCCTCAATTACTCCTTGTGGTCGCAAGTTCCACATTCTAACCACTCTCTGAGTAAAGAAATTTCTCCTGAATTCCTTATTGGATTTATTAGTGACTATCTTATATTTATGACTCCTAGTTTTGGACTCCCCCACAAGTGGAAACATTTTCTCTATATCTTCTCTATCGAACCCCTTTATAATTTTAAAGACTTCTATCAGGTCACCTCTCAGCCTTCTCTTTTCGAGAGAAAAAAGCCCCGGCCTGTTCAGTCTTTCCTGATAGATACAACCTCTCAGTTCTGGTATCATCCTCGTAAATCTTTTTTGCACCTTCTCCAGTGCCTCTATATCCTTTTAATAATATAGAGACCAGAACTGTGCACAATACTCCAAATGTGGTCTAACCAAGGTTCTATACAAGTTTAACATAACTTGAGTGACCAATGAATCTGTGTTGATGGTAGTGATGTCCATCAAGAACAGCATGGGCTCCTCGCCAGGTATGTCCAGACTGAGCCCTTCCCACAAGGCGAAATTGCAGCAGGCCGCAATTAATCTTGCCACCCTCTCTGGCACGTACTGCAGGACAACCCTTGCCCAGTCCAGGCACTTCAATCGGCCTTTCAGGACCCCAATGGTCCACTCCACCATCTGACTGGTGGCTGCAAAGGCATGATTGTAACGTTCCTCTTAAGCATCGCAGGTCACAAGGAATGGCACCATCAGCCACAGCATTCGGGGTAGGCCTCGTCGCCTCGGATCGGGACGATAGTTATGTTATTGGACTGGTAACCTGGAGAATGTGAGTTCATAACCCCATTGGGGCTGTTGAGAATTTGCATTCAGTTTAAAAATCTGGAAATATAAAAATGGTATCGGTAAAAGTGACCATGAAGCTGTTGTATAAAGCTCAACGGGTTCACTAATGTCCTTTAAGGAAGTGAACCTGCCGCCCGTGGAGTCACATGTAGGCCAGACTGGGCAAGAGTCTGGCCTACATGTGACTCCAGTCCTGCGCCAATGTGGTTGACTCTTCACTGTTTTCTGAGGTGGTCCAGCAAGCCAATCGATGGTACCAAACTTCTGCGAAGAATCCAATGGCTCAAGAAGAAGGCCCACCACCAACTTTTTAATATCAGCTAGGGGTGGGCGATAAATGCTGCCCTTGCCAACGACGTCCACATCCCGAGAATGAATTTAAAAAAAAGGTCCATCCATCCATTTGCATCTCTTTGCTCAATAACTGTGCGGTGGCTGGGTGACGTGGGATAAAGGCATTATGGCAGCTTCCTACGTGCTTCGTGTTGACGTGCAGTCTCCATCGCTGGGCAATCTGGACATTCAGCGAGGGAACCCGTTCCTGCTGATCTATGGAACAGGATTCTGAGTTGGCACCTTCGGCTCCATCGATTGCCCCCCCTCCACCCCCCCGCGCCCTAGGGAAGTCAGCGGGCCTACAGAAGTGCATGGCCTTGTCTCTCTGCTCCGTTTGTGTCGTGCCATAGTTGATGAAGTCGGGTGCCCTCTAGAAGAGGTCCATCTGTCACTTGGTGAATGTAGGTTGTTAAGTCTCCTTGGTTGATATTACATAGATACCCTGGGCTAATTGGAAGGATCGGTGACCTTAATCTCTACCGACTACACGCTGCAGGAAGTTGGCTGAGGCTCGAGGTCTTCCTGCTGAATGCCACACAAAGACGGCCAATGGCTTCCTTTGAGAAGTGCGGCCTCCTGACGAACAGCCCCTCTGAGAGGCCTTAGTTTTCAATGTATTAAAACATATAACAAATATTTCATAATTGTTTACGGCCCACTGTGCTCTTTGAAAGAGCTATCCAATTAATCCCACTCCCCCGCTCTTTCCCCGTAGCCTTGCAAATTTACTCCTTTTCGAGTATTTATCCAATTCCCTTTTGAAAGTTACTACTGAATCTGCTTCCACCGCCCTTTCAGGCAGTGCATTCCAGATCATAACAACTCGCTGCGTAAAAAAAAAATTCTCCTAATCTCCCCTCTGGTTCTTTTGCCAATTACCTTAAATCTGTGTCCTCTGGTTACCGACCCTTCTGCCAGTGGAAACAGTTTCTCCCTGTCTACTCTATCAAAATCATTCATAATTTTGAACACCTCTATTAAATCTCCCCTTAACTTTCTCTGCTCTAAGGGCAACAATCCCAGCTTCTCCAATCTCTCCACATGACCGAAATCCCTCACCATTCTAGTAAATCTCCTCTACACCCTCTCCAATCGACCCTCTTGACATCCTTCCTAAAGGGCGATGCCCAGATTTGGACACAATTATCCAGCCTTTATGTATGGAAGTCCACTACCAGTGGTCAACTAAGGACTCTTTCACCCCCATCTAGTGACCTTTGGCTACAACAGTTCAATTCAATGGACAACTCCAAGACTGCTTGCCGGGAGGGTTGGGCTATACGTGGTTCACAGGCTGCTATATGACCCGCAGACACCAGCAGAAGCAGAAGCAGACAAGAGGCTCCATCATAGAGCACGCATTGAGAGTTCTCCAGCGGTAACGTCAGTTCCTTAATTGTTTAGGGTAGGGGGAGACGTTACCACCCGAACCAGCCAAAGTATTCGGAATGTGTGTGGTGTGCTGCATATTTTTTCCATTTAGAAATGCTTGGACCTCAACAAGACCATAGAAGACACAGGACTCCAACACCCTGTGCCAGCCCAAGGTGGTGTAACATTGGCATGGGATGTTAGGGGCGTATTTCAGTTGTGCCAAGAAGAAAAGCTTTATGCGCTGGCTAATACATATTGTCCTATCATACCAATCTTACACACACAAGTTAGATATCAGTGTATGTAACATTTGCTGGATAAAATAAATCATTTGCCACAACTTATCTTTCTCGTAGTTTTGCACCTGCTTCCGTTCCCATTACGAGTCGTAGCGCTCCCTCCTGCACCTCCCCCCCCCGCCCACCCCCCAAGCCGCGATCAGGACCCTCAGCAGTGAACAAGGAACAATCCTGTGACCTTCCTTCAGTACCATGCCACTTGGCAGATTCACCAACTGAGAGTAGTTCAGGTCAATTGAACTGTTTTCAGAATGTCGTTCCTGACTGAGCTGAACAGTTTGTTGATGGGTTACCTGAAGCCAAATCTATCGCCGACCTTTTCATTTCTTTCTCAAGCTATTCCCGACATATATTCAATCATATATAATAGCCGTCAGGAAGCAATCCTGGGGCAAGGAACTGCTGTGATCACAGTCGTGAAGTATTCCTCTCTTCAATCATAAACTTTTGAATGCAAATTAATGCAGTATATTGATGTGTGTAATATGGTTGGACTGTTATAGGAATACTGTATTTCCACTGCCAATACCAGCCATAGCTGCAGTGTCAGCTCAATCCAATCTTTACCCGTTGATACTTCCCGGCTGGAACTCCAATTCTGCTGCTCAGCAGGGAGCTCCACGCATGTGGGCTTTGATACGAATGCAAGACTCTTCTCCCTAGGATTCTGACTCTGGCCTTTTGCACATCCGTCCCTCCCTTCGCCCCATCATTGGCGACCGTGCCTTCAGCCAGCTAGGCCCTGCGCTATGCAAATCTCTTCCTAAACCCCTCAGCCTCTCCACCTCCCTCTCCTCCTTTAAGGCCCTCCTTAAGACCCACCTCTTTGACAAAGGTTTTGGTCACCCCCTCTTAAAATCTCCTTCTCTGTCTCAGACTCCATTTTTGTCTGATAATGCCTATGCGAAGCGCCTTGGGACATTTTTCCACGTTAGAGGCTGAGCGGCTGCAGAACATTCTTGGGGGGGGGAGGGTGAACAGCCAGAGGTCGTGGTCCATATCGGTACCAATGACATAGGTAGAAAGAGGGATGAGGTCCTGCAGGCAGATTTTAAGGAGTTAGGAAAGAGATTAATAAGCAGCACCTCAAAGGTAGTAATCTCCGGATCACTCCCGGTGCCACGCGCTAGCGAGTATAGAAATAGGAGGATGGAGCAGACAATTCTAAAAGAGGTAGAGGAACAGAGAGATCGGGGGGTATATGTGCACAAATCGTTCAAGGTGACAGGGCAGGTTGAGAAAGCAGTTAAAAAAGCATACGGGATCCTGGGCTTTATAAATAGAGGTGTAGAGTATGGAAGTCATGATGGACCTTTATAAAACACTGGTTCGGCCACATCTGGGCACCGCACTTTAGGAAAGATGTGAAGGCCTTAGAGAGGGTGCAGAAGAGATTTACTAGAATGATTCCAAGGATGAGGGACTTTAGTCATGTGGAGAGACTGGAGAAGCTGGGGGTTGTTCTCCTTGGAACAGAGACGGTTGAGAGGAGATTTGATCGAGGTATTCAAAATCATGAAGGGTCCAGACAGAGTAGATAGAGAGAAACTGTCCCCATTGGCGGAAGGGTCAAGAGCCAGAGGACATAGATTTAAGGTGATTGGCAAAAGAACCAAAGGTGACATGAGGAAAAAAATTTTTACACAGCGAGTGGTTAGGATCTGGAATGCACTGCCAGAGATTCAATAATGGCTTTCAAAAAGGAAATGGATCAGTCCTTGAAAGGAAAAAATTTGCAGGACCACAGGGATAGGGCGGGGGAGTGGGACTTACACAGAGCCGACGCGGACTAGATGGGCCGAATGGCCTCCTTCCATGCTAAAACATTTCTATGATTCTATGAATGTGTGGCTGGAGAGATGGTGCATGGGGGAGGGCTTTAGATTTCTGGGGCATTGGGACCAGTTCTGGGGGAGGTGGGACCTGTACAGGTTGGACAGGTTGCACCTCAACAGAGACAGAACTAATGTCCTCGCGGGGAGATTCTCTAGTGCTGTGGGGGCGGGGGGGGGGGGGGGGGGGTGAGGGTTTTAAACTCGCTTGGCAGGGAGATGGGAACCTGAGTGTAGATTCTGAAGGGAGAGAAGCATAGCTGGAAATGGAAGGCAGAAAATTAGTAAGTGAGTTTGGAAGGCAGAGGAATCAAAGGTTAGAAAATAAACAACAAGGGAGTTTGGCAGTGCTTAATGGTATATACCTCAATGCAAGGAGTATAGTGAATGACGCAGATGAGTTAAGGGCACAGATAGACACGCGGAAGTACGATATCTTAGCTATTACTGAAACATGGCTTAAATGGGGCAGGAATGGCAGTTAAATGTTCCTGGTTACAGGGTTTTCAGAGGATATAGAGAGAGGGCTAAAAAAGGAAGGGGTGGCAATATTGGTGAAAGAAACAATTACGGCTGTGAGGAGGGATGATATGTTAGAAGGATCATCAAATGAGGCCATATGGGTTGAGCTAAAGAAAAAAAAGGGGCAGTCGCACTGCTGCGAGTGTCCTATAGACCCCCCCAAACAGTCAGAGGGAGATAGAAGAGCAAATATGTAGGCAAATTTCTTGGAAGTTCAAAAACAATAGGCCAGTAATAGTAGGGGATTTCAACTACCCTAATATTAACTGGGATACAATCAGTACAAAAGGTATAGAGGGTGCAAAATTCTTAAATTGCATTCAGGAGAACTTTCTTAGCCAGTATGTAGCAAGCCCAACAAAAGGTCGGGGGGAGCAGTTTTGGATTTCGTTTTAGGGGATGAGGCTGGGCAGGTGGAAGGAGTATCAGTGGGAAAGCATTTTGGTGGTAGTGATCATAATTCAGTTAGATTTAGCATAGTTATGGAAAAGGACAGAGATAGAACAGGAATAAAAGTTCTAAGCTGAGAAGTGATTTAGCAAAAGTGGACTGGAAACATCTATTTGAAGGTAAATCAGTGTCAGAGCAGTGGGAGGCATTCAAGGGGGAGATTCAAGGGGTTCAGAGTAAACATGTTCTCACAAAGAAAAAGGGTGGGACTGCCAAATCTAGAGCCCCCTGGATGACAAGGAGCATACAGGGTGAGAGAGCTCAATACTGCAGAAAGCCTAGAGGAGTATAGAAAGTGCGGGGGTGAAATTAAAAAGGAAATTAGGAAAGCAAAAAGAGGGCATGAAAAAATATTGGCAAGTAAAATTAAGGAAAACCCAAAAATGTTTTATAAATACATAAAGAGCAAAAGTAACTAAGGAAAGAGTCGGGCCTATTAGAGACCAAAAAGGTAACCTATGTATGGAGGCGGAAGATGTGGGTATGGTTCTTAATGAATACTTTGCGTCTGTCTTCACAAAAGAGGGCGACGATGCAGAGATTGTAGTTGAGGAGGAGTGTGAAATATTGGATGAGATAAACATAGTGAGAGAGGACGTATTAAGGAGTTTAGCATCAGTGAAAGTAGATAAATTGCCATGCCCAGATGAAATGTATCCCAGGCTGTTAACAGAAGCAAGGGAGGAAATAACGGAGGCTCTGACCATCATTTTCCAATCCTCCCTGGCTACAGGCATGGTGCCAGAGGATTGGAGGACTGCTAACGTTGTACCGTTGTTTAAAAGGGAGAAAGAGTTAGACTGAGTAATTATAGGTCAGTCATTCTAACCCTGGTGGTGGGCAAATTATTAGAATCAATTCTGAGGGACAACATAAATCATCATTTAGAAAGGCACAGGTTAATCAGGGACAGTCAGCATGGATTTGTTAAGGGAAGGTCGTGTCTGACTAACTTGATTGAATTTTTTGAGGAGGTAACAAGGAGGGTCGATGAGGGTAACGCGTTTGATGTAGTGTACATGGATTTTAGCAAGGCTTTTGTCAAGGTCCAACATGGCAGACTGGCCAAAAAAGTAAAAGCCGATGGGGATCCAAGGGAAAGTGGCTAGTTGGATCCAAAATTGGCTCAGTGGCAGGAAGCAAAGGGTAATAGTTGACTGGTGTTTTTGCGACTGGAAGGCTGTTTCCAGTGGGGTCCCGCAAGGCTCAGTACTAGGTCCCTTGCTTTTTGTGGTATATATTAATCACTTGGACTTGAATGTGGGAGGCTTGATCAAGAAGTTTGCAGATGATACAAAAATTGGCTGTGTGGTTGATAGTGAGGAGGAAAGCTGTAGACTGCAGGAAGATATCAATGGACTGGTCAGGTGGGCAGAATAGTGGCAAATGGAATTCAATCCAGAGAAGTGTGAGGTAATGCATTTGGGGAGGGCAAACAAGGCAAGGGAGTACACAATAAATGGGAGGATACTGAGAGTTGTAGAGGAACAGAGGGACCTTGGAGTGCATGTCCACAGATCCCTGAAGGTAGCAAGACAGGTAGATAAGATGGTTAAAAAGGCATACGGGATACTTTCCTTTATTAGCTAAGGCATAGGATATAAGAGCAGGGAATCATAGAATCATAGAAGTTTACAACATGGAAACAGGCCCTTCGGCCCAACATGTCCATGTCGCCCAGTTTATACCACTAAGCTAGTCCCAATTGCCTGCACTTGGCCCATATCCCTCTATACCCATCTTACCCATGTAACTGTCCAAATGCTTTTTAAAAGACAAAATTGTACCCGCCTCTACTACTGCCTCTGGCAGCTCGTTCCAGACACTCACCACCCTTTGAGTGAAAAAATTGCCCCTCTGGACCCTTGTGTATCTCTCCCCTCTCACCTTAAATCTATGTCCCCTCGTTATAGACTCCCCTACCTTTGGGAAAAGATTTTGACTATCTACCTTATCTATGCCCCTCATTATTTTATAGACTTCTATAAGATCACCCCTTAACCTCCTACTCTCCAGGGAAAAAAGTCCCAGTCTATCTAACCTCTCCCTATAAGTCAAACCATCAAGTCCCGGTAGCATCCTAGTAAATCTTTTCTGCACTCTTTCTAGTTTAATAATATCCTTTCTATAGTAGGGTGACCAGAACTGTACACAGTATTCCAAGTGTGGCCTTACTAATGTCATGTACAACTTCAACAAGACATCCCAACTCCTGTATTCAATGTTCTGACCAATGAAACCAAGCCTGCCGAATGCCTTCTTCACCACCCTATCCACCTGTGACTCCACTTTCAAGGAGCTATGAACCTGTACTCCTAGATCTCTTTGTTCTATAACTCTCCCCAACGCCCTACCATTAACGGAGTAGGTCCTGGTCTGATTCGATCTACCAAAATGCATCACCTCACATTTATCTAAATTAAACTCCATCTGCCATTCATCGGCCCACTGGCCCAATTGATCAAGATCCCGTTGCAATCCCAGATAACCTTCTTCACTGTCCACAATGCCACCAATCTTGGTGTCATCTGCAAACTTACTAACCATGCCTCCTAAATTCTCATCCAAATCATTAATATAAATAACAAATAACAGCGGACCCAGGGAGGTCATGCTAGAACTGTATAAAACACTAGTTAGGCCACAGCTTGAGTACAGCGCACAGTTCTGGTCATCACATTACAGGAAAGATGTGATTGCACTAGAGAGGGTACAGAGGAGATTTACAAGGATGTTGCCAGGACTGGAGAATTTTAGCTATGAAGAAAGATTGGATAGGCTGGGATTGTTTTCTTTGGAACAAAGGAGGCTGAGGGGAGATTTAATTGAGGTGTATAAAATTATGAAGGGCCTAGATATATTGGGTAGGAAGGACCTATTTCCTTTAGCAGAGAGGTCAATAACCAGGGGACATAGATTTAAAGTAATTGGTAGAAGGATTAGAGGGGAGCTGAGGAGAATTTTTTTCACCCAGAAGGTGGTGGGGGGTCTGGGACTCACTGCCTGAAAGGGTGGCAGAGGCAGAAACCCTCAACTCATTTAAAAAGTACTTGGATGTGCACTTGAAGTGCCGTAACCTACAGGGCTACGGACCAAGTGCTGGGAAGTGGGATTAAGTTGGATAGCTCTTTTTCGGCCGGCATGGACACAGTGAGCCAAATGGCCTCCTTCTGTGCCGTAATTTTCTGTGATAAAGAGGCATTATATAAATGCAAGTTGTTGATATTAAATATTTAGAGAGTGCAACCGCTAGTATCTAGACTGTCTAAACATTTAAATTAATTCCTGATAGATTTGAAAGAGGTGACAGGGTCCAAGAGAGCCCCACGGGACTTTATAAACCCAGCTAGGCAAGTCTTATTCACCCTCCAGGCAAGCCGAGCCCTGACTCTGCACTTAAACTGCAGCTTTGCTACAAAGCAGGAACTGTATCGCAGCAACAATGAAGTTGCAGTGTAAACTCACTCTTGTAGTGCAGAGGCACAGACCTTGTGAAAAAAGTGCCAGGACAACCTTTCATTATTTATAGGAAAACATGTAAAGAGGATAAAGCATTTACGTAGCAACTCTCACCATCTCAGGACATCCCAAAGCGCTTCACACCTGATTAATTATTTTAAGGTCTAGTTGATTTTGTTTTGCAGGCAAACGCAGCAGCCAAATTTTGCACACAACATGGTCCCGCAAACAGCAAACGAATAAATGAGCAGATAATCTGCTCAGTGCCGGCCGAAAAAGAGCTATCCAGCTTAATCCCACTTCCCAGCACTTGGTCCGTGGCCCTGTAGGTTACAGCACTTCAAGTGCACATACTTTTTAAATGAGTTGAGGGTTTCTGCCTCTACCATCCTTTCAGTGGCGGTGTTGGTTGAGGGATAAATGCTTGTCAGGACAGCAGGAGAATTCCCTTACTCTTCTTCAAATAATGCCACGGGGCCTTTTACAGCCACCAGTCCTGGAGAGCCTCAGTTTAATGCCTCATTCTAGAGGGCAGCACGTCCAGCCCTAGATTATAGGCTGAAGGGCTGGAGCAGGATTGGAACCCAAGAGTGCTACTACTGAGCCAAGGTTGGCACTGTATGCAATGCACCCGGTTGAAGTCAAAGGCGGTGGATTTTGACTTTGTGCGACAGTGAGAAACGGGTGATAACCAGTCGGCAGCCCCCCGTTCTACATCTCTCCCCGATTGTATTCCCATCGACTTCACGGTGTAAAACAGGCTGCCGTTTCGCTACCAATCATTTTACACTATCACACAAAGGCAAGATCTACCCCCAAAATGTGGGATATTAGGAGTGAACAGGTTAATCCATCTCTATGCAATTTCTCCGTCTGCTATTTTACCGATGCAGTTTATTTTAAACAGATTAATGTCTTTTAAAAAACAAATTAGGTAGAGGAATTCTATAGGAGCAGGTTAATGTGTTCCTTCCTAATATAACAGTGAAGTTAAACCAAATCATTGCTGCAGGTGTGTGTATGACGTCATTGCTGCAGGTGTGTGTGTGACGTCATTGCTGCAGGTGTGTGTGTGACATCATTGCTGCAGGTGTGTGTGTGACGTCATTGCTGCAGGTATGTGTGTGACATCATTGCTGCAGGTGTGTGTATGACGTCATTGCTGCAGGTGTGTGTGTGACGTCATTGCTGCAGGTGTGTGTGTGACATCATTGCTGCAGGTGTGAGTGTGACATCATTGCTGCAGGTGTGAGTGTGACATCATTGCTGCAGGTGTGAGTGTGACGTCATTGCTGCAGGTGTGTGTGTGACGTCATTGCTGCAGGTGTGTGTGTGATGTCATTGCTGCAGGTGTGTGTGATGTCATTGCTGCAGGTGTGTGTGTGTGATGTCATTGCTGCAGGTGTGTGTGTGACATCATTGCTGCAGGTGTGTGTGTGACATCATTGGATCTCACAGCACAGAAGGAGGCTATTCGACCCATAAGACCATAAGAGATAGGAGCAGGAGTAGGCCATTCGGCTCCTCGAGCCTGCTCCACCATTCAATGAGATCATGGCTGATTTGATTTTTACCTCAACTCCACTTTCCCGCCCTTTCCCCATAACCTTTGACTCCCTCGCTGATCAAAAATTTATCTAATTCAGCCTTGAATGTATTCAATGACTCAGCCTCTACAGCTTTTTGGGGTAAAGAATTCCAAAGATTCACAACCCACTGGGAGAAGAAATTCCTCCTCATTTCCATCTTAAATGGGTGACCCCTTATCCTGAGACTATGCCCCCTAATTTTAGATTCCCCCATGAGGGGTAACATCCTCTCAGCATCTACCCTATCGAGTCCCCTCAGAATCTTGTATGTTTCAATAAGATCTCCTCTCATTCTTCTAAACTCCAATGAGTACAGACCCAACCTGTTCAATCTCTCCTCATAAGACAACCCTTCCATACCCGGAATCAATCTAGTGCCTGTCCTACATCATTTGCGCCCCACATGGTCATGGGGAAATAACTGAGAGGCGCTAGCTCCTGCATCTCCAAGCAAATTATCGATTGCCCAAACACTCCCTCCTCCCTTCCCCTGCAGATAGCAGTAGCGCTTTAAATCGTGTGGTTTCCCCCTCCCAAAATTGCAATTTTTTTTATATGCTTCTGATTACCCGTTTTGACTTTTCTTTTAATGACCTAACCAAGTGAAGGATCACTGGTCGCCATTGGTTAATGCGCTCACCAAACATTCCCGGTTGATCAGCTCAATGGGTGGTGTTCACGAACACATTCGCGCACAGTGACCAGGGTAAGGCTTGTCCCAGCCAACCCACCCAGCACAGATTGAGGGTGCGTTTGCACACCAACCTCGGCATTGCAGACGAGTGGTCTGCCATCTGACTCCCCTCCCTCGCACTGGGAACTCAAGAGCAGCAGGTCCCCTTCCAAACCGAGCAGCAGAACCCCGTCTGCAATGGAAGTGCAGCCTCCATACATGCAGCAAGTCCCAAGAGTTGCTAGGACTTGGCTGTCTGTGTGTGTGTGTGTGCAGCGCAGCTAAGGAATTTCTAGAAATGTTACTTTAAAATAGAAGCCGAGCAGAGGCCGGGAAAACATAGTAACATCCGTAACATGTGTGGGTAGACAGAAAGATCGATAGACGATAGATAGATATATACATAGATAGATATACATAGATGGATGATAGATATACATAGATAGAAAAACAAAGATAGATATACATAGATAGATGGATAGATGGATAGATAGATGATAGATATACATAATTAGATATACATAGATAGATATACATAGATAGATAGATGATAGATATACATAGATCTAGACACATAGATATACATATAGATAAACGTAGATAGATAGATATATAGATATACATAGATAGATACACATAGATATACATAGATAGATATACATAGATGGATGATAGATATACATAGATTGAAAAACATAGATATACATAGATAGATGGATAGATAGATGATAGATATACATAATTAGATATACATAGATAGATGTACATAGATAGACACATAGATATACATAGATGATAGATATACATAGATAGATGCTAGATATACATAGATAGATATACATAGATATACATAGATAGATGATAGATATACATAGAAAGATATACATAGATAGATATACATAGATATACATAGATATATATACATACATAGATATACATAGATGAATGATAGATATGCATAGATAGATATACATAGATGAATGATAGATATGCATAGATAGATATACATAGATAGATGATAGATATACATATAGATATACATAAGTATACATAGATATACATAAATGGATGATAGATATACATAGATATAAAAACATAGATAGATATACATGGATAGATGGATAGATAGACGATTGATATACATAGATAGATATACATAGATAGATGATCGATAAATATACATAGATAGATGATCGATAGATAAACATAGATAGAGATAGATGGATGGTAGATGGATTATGCATACGTAGATAAATTGATCGATATACATAGATTGATGGATTGATTGATATATAAAATTAGATAGATTGATATACATAAATGGATTGATAGATCGATATCGATAGATGGCTCGATATATGATAGATTATATACACACAGAGTGTACATGACAGCGAAATGTTGGATTATTGCTGCTCGCCTCTTGTAGATTCGGAGCATCAGGACTAATCTGGTAGAAGGAAGGAGGCAATCTATTGGCTGACGTGTTTGTAAATTTCTCCTTGCACTTGTCCAATGGCATAGAGCTGGGGGGGGGGGGGGGTTGGAGGGAGGAGGAGGAGGAGGGGATGGTGGAGTGGAGGGGAGGGGAGAGGGGGGGGGGGGAGAAAGCTGCTCCCGGCTGGCTGGCTGGCTGGCTTGTCCCTTCTAGCTCCATGTGTCCCTCTTTTAATCTTTTTTTTTTGTTTTCCCCGTGTCTCTCCATCACTGCACTGGGCAGGCACAGGGGGTTAAACGCCCCCCACACACACACATACACACACACACACCACACACCACACAGAGGATCCTCCGCCGTGCCTTCCTCACTCTTGCCTGTGTGTCTGTCTCTGTGCCAACTGACCAGCGTTTCGGCCGTGTTCGCTTTTCAAGGTTAATATCAGCAGCAGCCTCGGTAATTCCGGGAGGGGGAAAACCGGCCAGCGTTCCTGTCTGTTACAGTGTGGTCATTTACAGAACATATATTTCATCTTGGATCTAGGGGAGAGAAAACAAAAAAACCAAGCAGGAAAACTGGTCCTGGAGAGCGAGAGAGAGAGGAGACTAGAGAGAGAGAGAGAGAAAAAAAAAAGGGAATGTTGCTTTTTACACAACCTGGACCATAACTCGATGCTTCTGTCCGTGTGTGTGTGTGTGTGGTTTTATTTATTTTTTTTGGAAGACTTGTGGAGAAGTGAGTTGGAAAAAAACAAACAAACAAGCAGAATTACCGTGTAATCAAGGAACACAAATAAATACAAAAATCACGGCTCTGATCCAGCCGGCTGCAGTTGTCCCCTGAAAGGTAAGGGTTGCTAAAAAACAAAACGATTCAGATGGTGTGGATGTAACCGGGGGGTGGGGGGCTTGGTTTATATTCGGTGGACGGTGCCGACTGGTCCAAGGTGGCTGGATCCTTTCGCTCGGTGACTTTTTTTTTTAAAAAAAATGATTTTCATCATTTAAAGCACACAGGTGAATGTTTTTTTTTTAAAAAAGGAAAAATTTTGAATTCGTAATTAATTAAAAATAGAATGAAGCGAGAGGGGGTGGCGGGGGGGCGGACTTGTAGCGCAGGAGGTAGCGGGAGTGTGTGTGATGTGCTTCTGAAAAAAAAATATTTTTAAAAATACACGATAGATAGACTGAGGGAGGAAAAAATTCAACACATAGTTGGTGTCTGAAACGAGACGCTGGTGTCTGGGGAAGGTTTTCAGTGAATAATTGTGATTCTTTCATTATTGTTGCCTCTTTGCTCGCTGAATATATTGTAGAATCGATTTATTTAACTGCAATCTGTGACCTGTACTCCGTTTGGAATTGGAGGTTTTTTTTAAAAAAAATGTGTATTGCATTTTATTCTCTCACCACCACCCCCACCTCCCCACACACACCCCGGTCTGACCCACGTCTATAAAGTGGGGTTTGAGAAATGGAACTCCCCCTCCTATTCCTCGGTAATAGTGTCTGTGTGGAGATAGTGTCGGTAAAATAGACAGTCTTTACACTGTATTGTCAGTATGTTCAGAATCGAAATCCGCTACTGCTAACGGACTGTAAGGAATCGCCACACTTTTCTCTGTCTCCCTCTTTCTGTCTCTCTCTCATTCTCTGTCTCTCTCTCTGACTCTCACTGTCCCCCTAGGTCTCTCTGTCTCTCTCTCTCGCTGTTTCTATCTATATCCTTCTCTCTGTTTCTCTGAATCGCTCTGTCTCTTGTCTCTCTATCTCCATCTCTCCCCCGATGTCTGTCTCTGTTTCTCTCTCGTTCTCTATCTCTCTACGTCTTTCTGACTCTCTCCCTCTGTCTCTCTCTATGTCTCTGACTCTCTCCCTGTCTCTCTCTCTCTATGTCTCTGACTCTCTCCCTGTCTCTCTCTCTCTATGTTTCTGACTCTCTCCCTGTCTCTCTCTCTCTCTCTCTATGTCTCTGACTCTCTCCCTGTCTCTCTCTCTCTATGTCTCTGACTCTCTCCCTCTGTCACTCTCTCCCTCTGTCTCTGACTCTCCCTCTGTCTCTCTCTTTCTCTCCCTATGTCTCTGACTCTCCCTCTGTCTCTCCCTATGTCTCTGACTCTCTCCCTCTGTCTCTCTCTATGTTTCTGACTCTCTCCCTGTCTCTCTCTCTCTCTCTCTATGTCTCTCTCTCTCTATGTCTCTGACTCTCTCCCTCTGTCACTCTCTCCCTCTGTCTCTGACTCTCCCTCTGTCTCTCTCTTTCTCTCCCTATGTCTCTGACTCTCCCTCTGTCTCTCTCTCTCTCTGTCTCTGACTCTCCCTCTGTCTCTCTCTTTCTCTCCCTATGTCTCTGACTCTCTCCCTCTGTCTCTCTCTATGTTTCTGACTCTCTCCCTGTCTCTCTCTCTCTCTCTCTATGTCTCTCTCTCTCTATGTCTCTGACTCTCTCCCTCTGTCACTCTCTCCCTCTGTCTCTGACTCTCCCTCTGTCTCTCTCTTTCTCTCCCTATGTCTCTGACTCTCCCTCTGTCTCTCTCTCTCTCTCTCCCTATGTCTCTGACTCTCTCCCTCTGTCTCTCCCTATGTCTCTGACTCTCTCCCTCTGTCTCTCTCTCTCCCTATGTCTCTGACTCCCTCTGTCTCCCTCTCTCTCTCTCCCTATGTTTCTGACTCTCTCCCTCTTTCTATCCCCTCCTACGTCTTTCTCTGACTGTCTCTCCCGGACTCTCTCTCTCTCTGATTCCCTAAATATTTGCTTCCAATCTGTACAATTTCCCCCCGAACCACTGCGGCATATTGACAGGAGACATTACAATAACATTTTGTTTTTATTGAAGTGAGATTGCTTGGAAATGAAACAAACGACAGACATTCGCAGTGAAGGCCCTGTTACTGTAAACGATTAAATGTTATTTAAAAAAAATAAAATTAATACTTTAGGCTGGGCATTTGCAGGTGAACTGTTAAAACTTCATCCAGTGATGATCGCTTTTGTGCGGATCAAATTCCTGGTACAAAAAACCCACTGTCGGTTCTTTGCCGGTGGGCCAGGGAATCAGTCCTACAGTACCTGGATCCTAATTTAAAACATCACCCCAGTGCCCTAATAAACGGACTGACTGACTGGCAGTCTCAGATCCCCTTTTCATTTTCGGGGCAAAATGGATTAGAATAAGAGCCAGGTCGCGCCGCGCCGTCAAGTCAGAATGCGTGAACTCGGTTAATCTTCCAGCAAACCAGTGCAGTGCAATTCTCCGATTTTGGACTTTACGGCGGGGCAGGGAAAGTTTTACTGAAATTCACGTTCTTAAGAAGAAAAGTAAATGTTATTTTATTAGACAGTCTGCAAACTCCTACGAACAGAAATGAGCAATATTAGTTAATGAGTTCCCCCCCCCTGCAGACGGCAGATCTAATGGGAATATGTAGACTTGGTGGCAGGATCTCAGTGATTATATATATATATATATATTTTTCGGTACCTTTTTATTAATTGACTCGGGGGTATTTGCAACTCAAATGCTCCTTCTCGCATTCTACCGAAGTTAAAACAGAAATGTAACAAGTATGCAAGAGAGAGAGAGAGAGACATAAAAAATGGAGCAAAGCTCATCATATAATGAAAGGCTTTCCATTAATACGCACAGTTTCTGCTTCTGGATGTGGTAGATGTACTTGGCAAATTTTATTTTTGCTTTTAAAAGCCTTGGAAGTTTCGCGGGTGCTCCACGAGGTGGCAGCCCCGACACTTAAATTCCGCGGAGTCCTTGTGTGGGGAGTTTTAAAAATATTGTTTAAGGTTTGTAGAACATGGGGTTTACGGTTAATGGGAATTAAGAGCCACGTCTCTCTGGCAAATCCCTCGTGGATTTTAACAAGAGAGTTTAAAAACGTGTGTTTACACGAAGAGGCAGGAACAAAAAAAAAATAACCCTTTCTGTTCTCTGTCACTAATCGTGAGTGGTGAATGTTTTAATTAGAATCATGGAACCTCACAGCACAGGAGGAGGCCATTCGGCCCATCGTGCCTGTGCCGGCTCTTTGAGAGAACGATCCGATTAGTCCCACTCCCCCCCCCCCCTGCTCTTTTCCCACAGCCCTGCAAATTTTCATTTTCAAGTATTTATCCAATTCCCTTTTGAAAGTTACTATTGAATCTGCTTCCGCCGCCCTTTCAGGCAGCACATTCCAGATCATAACAACTCGCTGAGTTAAAAAAAAAATTCTCCCCCTGGTTCTTTTGCCAATTGCCTTAAATCTGTGTCCTCTGGTTACCGACCTTCCTGCCAGTGGAGACAGTTTCTCCCCTATCTACTCATCAAAACCCCTCATCGTTTGGAACACCTCTTGTTAAATCTCCCCTCAACCTTCTCTGCTCCAAGGAGAATAACCCCAGCTGTATAATATTTTTAAATAATAAAAGAAACATCTTTTTACTATTATTATTATTAAATGCATCAGTTTGTGAAAAATAAGGCATCCAAATATTGCAGTCTGGTGCATTAAATCCGAACCCGGTTAACAGACGAAGCCTAATATTACGGGATGGATTTATGGGACAGGAGTTCGGCTGGAATGGATTTTCTAGTCAAGCGATCCTTTCAAATCCACCTCTTTAAAAAAAAACTGTCACGTTTCAGCATGTAAGAAACAAATAAAATTAACGTCCGTTTGAGGTTTAAATAAGACTTTTACAAACAAGGGAATAATAAACAAAAAGGATGTTGGATCGTTTATGTCGGAAAATAATAAATGTTTATTCGCAAATGTTATTATTTACAGAAAAAATTATTAATAAGAAATATTAAATAATTTTTAAAAACACACGCAATCAAAGGGCAGCTGGAGGCGAACTCCTGATTTATGGGCTGTTAGCTGTGTGAGTGTCACTTTTCCCTGTCATAGTTCAAGCCCAGGTGTTCGCCGATAATCGTGAAACAAGACTCACAAAGCTTTGGAGTTAGTCCTTGTACTCTGATGTAGTCTCTCTGCCCCTGTCAATTGGTATCTGACAAAAACCACAATAATTAAATTAATAGTAACAGTCTCTTTTTCCTTATCGGCACTATTAACCTGATTACTGAATCAGAACATAAGTACATAAGAATTAGGAACTGGAGTAGGCCATACGGCCCCTCGAGCCTGCTCCGCCATTCAATAAGATCATGGCTGATCTTCAACCTCAACTCCACTTTCCCGCCCGATCCCCATGTCCCTTGATTCCCTTAGAGTCCAAAAATCTATCCATCTCAGTCTTGAATGCACTCAATGACTGAGCATCTGCAGCCCTCTGGGATAGAGAATTCCAAAGATTCACCACCCTCTGAGTGAAGAAATTCCTCCTCATCTCAGTCCTAAATTGCTCACCCCTTATCCTGAGACTGTGCCCCCTAGTTCTAGACTCTCCAGCCAGGGGAAACAGCCTCTCCACATTTATCCTGACAAGCCCTCTAAAAATTTTATATGTTTCAATGAGATCACCTCTCACTCTTCTAAACTCCAGAGAATATTTTTTTTATATTCGTTCGTGGGATGTGGGCGTCGCTGGCGAGGCCGGCATTTATTGCCCATCCCTAATTGCCCATTCCACTCAACTTCAGCCATGCTTTTGTTACCTCCAGACTCGACTATTCCAAAGCTCTCTCATCTTCCACCCTCTGTAAATTTGAGCTCAGCCAAAACTCTGCTGCCCGTATCCTGACTCACACCAAGTCCCGTTCACCCATCACCCCCTGTGCTCGCTGACTGACATTTGCTCCCGCATCGATTTTAAAATTCTCATCCTCGTGTTCAAATCTCTCCATGGTCTGGCCCCTCCTTATCTCTGCAACCCCCTCCAGCCCTACAACAATCTGAGATCTCTGCGCTCCTCCAATTCTGGCCTCTTGTGCATCCCTCATTTCCTTCGCCCCACCATTGGCGGCCGTGCCTTCAATCGTCTAGGCCCTGAGCTCTGGAATTCCCTCCCTAAACCTCTCCGCCTCTCTACCTCTCTCTCCTCCTTTAAGACGCTCCTTAAAACCTGCCTCTTTGACCAAGCTTTTGTTCACCTGTCCTAATGTCTCCCTATGTGGCTCGGTGTCAAATTTTTTTTTTGTCCGATTACGCTCCTGTGAAGCGCCTTGGGACGTTTCACTACTTTAAAGGTGCTATAGAGATGCAAGTAGTTGAATCATGTTAGTCGAACTTATTAACCTAGTTAACGGCACTTGTTGAAGCTTGGAAGTTGCGTTTAAAGAGATAATGAAACTTAGTGCCTGACCATTGTTCCCAATGCAAGTGCTCCTCTGTTCACAGAGCACACCTAGGCTAGGAGGAGAATGAGTGGGTGCAGGATTGTGCCTCTTCATGATTAGCCCACACGCCTGACTGAAGCAGATATCAGTGGGTTCAAGTGACAACCAGATGCCTTGCTGGAGAGAGAAATGGAGTTCAAGGCCCCCATCTCACTCCCACAGACCTGACTGATTTCCTCCAGCCTTAAGCTGTTAAACAATGCAGGAGTTTGTTTGGTCCCTGCTTTTATTTTTAGGTAGAAAGTAAATTAATAATTTTACATAAAACACAGCAGCCTGCCTTTATATAAAATATATTTATATATTTATATATTTCTTTTCCTTTGTCACTCTGATCTGTGACATGTTGCGGAGGCTCCCGAAGGGATTTGTTTTTAATTTGCTGTGATCAGCAGGGCGTGACTGTACACTCCACGTGAAGCTGAAATGGTTTAGGATGCAGGACACTAGTATTGACAAGGGGACCAACCAGGGATGGGCAGAGGGAGGGATTAGGGTGTTGGGTCGAGTCCTGATAATTGCTTTGGAGCCAATGAAAGCTCGTTGAAAGCCTCAATTGCCCACGAGCTCAGAAATCGTAGAATCATACGACGCAGAAGGAGGCCATTCAACCCATCGTGCCTCTGCTGGCTCTTTTCGAAGAGCTATACAATTAGTCCCACTCCCTCTGCTCTTTCCCCATAGCCCTGCAAATATTTCCTTTTCAAGTTTGTATCCAATCCTGCAACCTCTCCGCCTCTCCACCTCTCTCTCCCTCCTTTAAGACCCTCTGTAAATGCCATCTCTCTGACCAAGCTTTTGGTCACAACTCCTAATATCCCCTTCTTTGGCTCGGTGTCCATTTTTGCTTTTATTTTGATTGCTCTGTGAAGCACGTTGGGAATATTTCTCTGCGTTAAAGCTGTTACATAAAAGCAAGTTGTTGTTGTAATCCATCTCGGCATCAACAGAACCACAAGTAATTGGTTTTTTTAAAAAAAAAAGACATGTCAGGCTTTTGCTCCCTGGTTTACGTTTTAGAAATTTCTAGAACCACACCCCGCTCCAGAACCATCTGGTCCAAAACAAGCAGGTATCAGCTCTAACACAGAAGGAGTCAGATCCCAAGGCCACAATAGGGGTAAACTGTACCGTTTAGCACTCTCACCCTCTCCATGATTTTCCATACATTCATTTTAATAGAGGGTTAAAATCGTACTTGGCGTAAACCCATTGCACTAATCTCCTCCCTGAATCCCTATACTGCATCCCTTTGCGTTGGAAATACTAATAAATTTACGGGCACCGTAGAGTTAATTTTACGAGGTGAGATAGGCACAGAGTTGCCCACCTTCATGCCCAATTCTCAGCTCCGCTCCCCTCTCGAGCCAGACTCCGCACCAGAAGCCTCGCTTCGTGAGATTTACCCGCGTATTGGATGGGCACCGTAGGGTTAATCCAATGGCGCGATGCTCCCGGTAGCGAGCCACGCTGGAAGAGGCTGGCGGGTCAAATCTGATCCGTGCTCCCCTCGAGTAGGACTCCCCACTGGGAGCGCGAGATCAGTGAATAAACCCTGGATGCACTGGAGCAAGTCGCCAAAAGCTTCTTCAGCAACACCTCCCAAACCCACAATCTCCACTATCTAGAAGGACCAGGGCAGCAGATGCATGGGAACACCATCAACTTCCCCTCCAAGTCACACACCATTCCAACTTGAACATATATCGGCCGTTCCTTCATCATCGCTGGATCAAAATCTTGGAACTCCCTGCCTCACAGCACTGTGGGAGAACCTTCACCACACGGACTGCAGCGGTTCAAGAAGAAGGCCCACCACCACCTTCTCAAGGGCAACTAGGGATGGGCAATAAACGCCGGCCTTGCCAGCGACGCCCACATCCTGAGAATGAATAAAATAAATTCTTAGCAGGGACAGGACACATCTAATAGAAAACTGGGGAAGGAGCCAGTGCGTTTAAAATAAATTATTGCAGGGGGCAGGGGAGGGGAGCGGTGGAGGAGAGTGAGAAAAGATGAAACCTTTTGCCATCCAGAATTGACATTATGTTCAATGGGAGCCCAGGTCTGGCCCTAGCTCCCTGGTGGGAAAGAGTTACAATGATGAGAAGGATGCTCGAGTCACAAGCTGTCATTCTGATTTCAGCGATGTGTAACGGTGAATGGGTATGAATCACCCAGCGTTTCTGTCGTAGGTTTTGTTTGTCCAAACCTGGGTTGTGTACGGAGAGAGAGGATTTTGAGTGGTGTGACGCTAAGGCAAAGTACTGGTGGGCACAGATGCGTCACTGGTGGTACCAGATGTGGGAGAATTTAAGGTGGTGAATTGAAAGGAAGAAAGAAAGAACTTGCATTTATATAGCCCCTTTCATGACCTTAGGATGTCCCAAAGTGCTTTACAGCCAATGAAGTACTTTGGAAGTGTAGTCACTGTTGTAATGTGGGAAACACGGCAGCCAATTTGTGCACAGCAAGATCCCACAAAGAGCAATGTGGTAATGATCAGGTAATCTGTTTTAGTGATGTTGGGTGAGGGATAAATATTGGCCGGGACACAGACTTAAAGAAGAGAAATGTATTGGCCCAACATTAAAGAACATTGGTTCAAGGGCAATTTTTCCTATATCCTGACAATAATATATTAAATATGCCCAGTGGCAATACATATCAATATATTAAAACGAGAAACCTGTGTGTGATCAAAAGATGGTTTTCTCACTGGGATGTGAATGCAATATACCATCCCTTTCTTTGCCCGCCTGTAAAATAAATCTTAACCCTTTCACTGCTGGATTCTTAGCTGCCTGTTGATCACTTCTGCAGGAAGTTCTCAGCGTGGTGACAATGAAATCAATTCTTCAGGTAGATAAAGCAATACCCCTCCTCTCCCGCCGCAGTGAGAAGACAATTGCGCTTTAGTTGTTAACTACCACCATCTTTCTTACAGCCTTCGGTAAGAGGAGACTGCAGGGGGTGGGAAGTAAGTGGAACAGGGTTAGGGTTAGGGTTAACCCTAACCCTAACCCTAATGCTTAGTTGAAACAGAGGAGATGGACAGTGTTGACAAATTCAACAGGGAACGGAACAGATTTTTGACAAAGGCTTGAGGGCGGTGACTGAAAGCAAGGTGGAAAGAATAGGTTTGGAGGAGGTCATTGGAAAAGTAGACAGAGGTGACAACAACAACTTGCATTTATATAGCGCCTTTAACGTAGTAAAACATCCCGAGGCGCTTCACAAGTGCCTTTTTAAAAAAAAGACATCAAGCCACATAAGGGGATAGTAGGACAAGTGATCAAAAGCTTGGTCAAAGAGGTAGGTTTTAAGAAACGTCTTAAAGCAGAAGAGAGAGAGGTAGAGAGGTGGTGAGGTGTAGGGAGTGAATTCCAGAGCTTAGGGCCTGGGCAGTGGAGCGATGAAAATCAGTGATGCACATGAGGCCAGGATTGAAGGAGCGCAGAGATCTCGGAGGGTTGTAGGGCTGGAGGAGGTAACAGAGATAGGGAGGGGCGAGGCCATGAAGCGATTTTTAGATGAGTACAAGGATTTTGAAATCAATGTTAGTGGATAGGGAGCCAGTGAAGGTTGATGTGCACAGGGCTAATAGAGTAAAAGGACTTAGTGTGGGATCCAACCAGTGGAGTTTTGGACCAGTTTCAGTTGGTAAAGAGTGAGGACAGCAAGGACTCTGTTGGAGTAATGGAGCCTGGATATGGCGAAGCCCAAGGACCCATATTATCACTCTGGCTTAGATTAGCTAACTCATTGCAGAACGGGTTTGGAACTTGAGCCCTTCCTGTTTTGTAAGTGTCAGCCTTGGCTCAGTCGGGAGGACCCTCACCTTTGAGTCAGACAGGTCACAGGTTCAAGTCCCACTCCAGAGACTTGTGCACGAAATCCAGGCTGACACTCCAGTGCAGTACTGAGGGAGTGCTGCACTGTCGGAGGTGCCATTATTTGGATGGGACGTTAAACCGAGGCTCCGTCTGCCCTCTCAGGTGGACGTAAAAGATCCCATAGCACTACTTGAGGAAGAGCAGGGGAATTCTCCTGGTGGCTTGGCCAATATTTATCCCTCAACCAACACCTACATGCTCTGGTCATTTATCTTGTTTGTGGGAGCTTGCTGTGCACAAATTGGCTGCCGCGCTTCCTACATTACAACAGTGACTACACTTCGAAAGTACTTCTTTGGCTGTAAAGCATTTGGAATGTCATGAAAGGCGCTATATAAATGCAAATTCTTTCTTTTCTTCTTGTATGGCTCAGTGGGCAGTCACTCAATCAGAAATAGTTTCTCCTTATTTACTCTATCAAAACCCCTCATAATTTTGAACACGTCCATTAAATCTCCCCTTAACCTTCTCTGCTCTAAGGAGAACACCCCCAGCTTCTCCAGCCTCTCCACATAACTGAAGTCCCTCATCCCTGGTACCATTCTAGTAAATCTCTTCCGCACCCTCTCCAAGATCCTTGTGATAGTGTTGTCAGCTGTTCTATTTATCATGTTTCCAGCTTTATCAGTAAGATTTTATCTAGCATTTAATTGCATTTGTAGAATGAGATTCTCAGTTGCAGCTATTTTCTGGTGCTCCTCTGTCATTGAAGTGTTGCAGCTGTGGAATTTTGACCATTTTTTTTCTTCCCCTCGTCTCCTGAAGGCACTGGCACTCCACCGTGCATCATTAGAGAGGTGGCCCACGTTAACTCTTCATTCGCTTGCTCAGGTGTTTGATCTTCATGTGTAAGCTCAGACAGCGAGTGTCAGCTGGCAAGGTGACCATGGGCCGAGAGGGAGAGGGGGGGGGGGTGCATCACAATTGAGGTCAATCCTGTTCTCAACCCATGTCCATGCACACGCACTTTACTGGAACAGAGCTTGATAACAATCAGGAGGAGGAACATAGGAACAGGAGAATGGCCATTCAGCCCCTCGAGCCTGACCGCCATTCAGTGAGATCATGGCTGATCTGTATCTTAACTCCATTTACCCTCCTTGGTTCCGTAACCCTTAATACCCTTACCTAACAAAAATCTATCAATCTCAGTTTTGACATTTTCAATTGACCCCCAGCCTCAGCAGCTTTTTGAGGGAGAGAGTTCCAGATTTCCACTCCCCTTTGTGTGAAGAAGAGCTTCCTGACGTCACCCTTGAACGGCCTAGCTCTAATTTTAAGGTTATTCCCCCCACTTGTTCTGGACTCTCCCACCAGGGGAAATTGTTTCTCTCTATCAGCCCTGTCAAATCCTTTAATCATCTTAAACATCTCAATTAGATCACCCTTTAAACTGCTATACTCAAGGGAATACAAATCTGGTCTATGCAACCTGTCCTTGTAACTTAACCCTTTTAGCCCCGGTATCAATCTGAACCTCGGCCGATTTGCCACCTCCCTAGCGCAGAGGTGCTGAAACTAAATCTCATGCGCCAACTGCTGCCCAAGTGAACTCAGCACGGAGTGGTGATCCAATCTGGGACCCCCTGGTCCACAAGGCTCAGTTACGCTCTGGTGAAGTCCCTTGAATTTTATTTTTTTCCCACCCATCTCTCTTTGTGACCTCCTCGTGCCACGTATCTCTGCTGGCTGAGAGGGTGGGCAAGCAACCGTCTTCCATGACGTCACCTATCGAGGTCCACAGGAGTGAGCTGGATCATTCCCCCTCCCCTATTTGCGGGGGTGGGGGGGCAACATCTTGGGATTCCTTTGCAGTGGCACCGCTAATATCCATCGTAAAGTAATGATTGGAAACAGGAAAATACCATTTGGCCTCAACATGCCTAACCCTTTGTCATAGCTCAGTCCGCCTACCCAATTGCCTACAACGTCCCTTAATCCCTTCTCTCTTCAGAAGTGAACTAATTTAGTTGTCCCTTGAAGCTCTTTACATGGCTCCATTTCAATGTATCCCACCGATCTTTGGGTGAAACATTTCCTCTGAACTCCCTTCTCCCTCCCAACTTGCTCATTTTTAAGTTCTGCTCCCTCACATTTGAACCTTTCAACACAGTGAACGATTTGCCTGGATCTCTTTTGTCAGCTCCCTTCACAATCTTGAGAACTTCTTATTAGGCCTCTCTCTTTTCAAAGGAAGCAAGCTCAACACTAAAGCTTCCTTCGTGTTAAATTCCTGCTTGCCTCTGTATCCTCCCGATCGCAATAACGACCCAATAATTACCTTAGATAATCACAGGACTGCAGCCAGCCGCTATGCTTGGACTCAGTTTCCTGGTATAGAAAGGGTCAAATGGGCCAGAACGTCTGCCTGCTAGTCAGTAACTCTTACTGGAGGTGCATGAGAGAGAGTCTAACCACCTCCCCTTGACATTCAACGGCATTACCATCGCCGAATCCCCCACCATCAACATCCTGGGGGGTCACCATTGACCAGAAACTTAACTGGACCAGCCATATAAATACTGTGGCTACGAGAGCAGGTCAGAGGCTGGGTATTCTGCGGCGAGTGACTCACCTCCTGACTCCCCAAAGCCTTTCCACCATCTACAAGGCACAAGTCAGGAGTGTGATGGAATACTCTCCACCTGCCTGGATGAGTGCAGCTCCAACAACACTCAAGAAGCTCGACACCATCCAAGATAAAGCAGCCCGCTTGATTGGCACTCCATCCACCACCCTAAACATTCACTCCCTTCACCACCGGCGCACTGTGGCTGCAGTGTGCACCATCCACAGGATGCACTGCAGCAACTCGCCAAGGCTTCTTCGACAGCACCTCCCAAACCCGCGACCTCTACCACCTAGAAGGACAAGAGTAGCAGGCACATGGGAACAACACCACCTGCACGTTCCCCTCCAAGTCACACACCATTCCGACTTGGAAATATATCGCCGTTCCTTCATTGTCGCTGGGTCAAAATCCTGGAACTCCCTTCCTAGCAGCACTGTGGGAGAACCGTCACCACACGGACTGCAGCGGTTCAAGAAGGCGGCTCACCACCACCTTCTCGAGGGCAATTAGGGATGGGCAATAAATGCCGGCCTCGCCAGCGACGCCCACATCCCATGAACGAATAAAAAAAAATGTGTTGAGTGACTGGGTAAAGATAGTTTGGCGTTAATACCTACCCCCCCCAAAAAAAAAAAAATAGCCTACTGACGCTCACTGTCAAGGCTCTCACCCAAAGTGCTCACTTTTCCAGGATCTCAGAAGGTTAGCAGTGACAACGGGGCCGAATCCCACCAGCAGTGGGACCAGGTCCCACCGATGGTGTCCCACCGACAGTGGGACCGAACACCTCGCTGCAATCAGACGTGCTGATCTGTCAGCACATCACCAGTCGCATCCGGCTTTAATTAAACAGCAAGGAGAACGGCAGACTGGTGACTTTACAAGGGGCACTCGTTTCCCTTTGAGCCCTGTTGATGAGGACACTGCAAATGACGCACATTTGCCTCAGCTGCTTGGTGCAATGCTAGTACCGAGGGGCACACTCTGCTAAAGGGGACAGCTTCATTCCGAACACGTTTCCCAATTAACTGGAGTCCCTTTTTTTTTGTGCTCTGGAGGTGAAGCAACTTACTGGAGACTTTAATCTGCACTAACTAAAACTGGCTCATATGTCCACTGCATTCAATTGCATTGCTGCATTTGGATTCCAATCATATTGTCTATTTTAGATGGATCTGCATTACTTTCTGTCTTATATGTCCTTAGGGATGCAATATTTTCAATTTTAATTTTCATTTTACTTGTGATTTTATCGTTGGCTGTAAAAACTGTAGAACTTCTGTCGCCTGGCCCCTTTCACACCGGTCTTTGCAGTGTCTGTGGGAATCCATTCAGAGAGAGAGAGAGAGAGAGAGAGCAGGCGTGGGCTGCTCACACTGTACTGCACAGATCGATGGGGGATGCAGTAATCAATCCATCCCGTCCTCTGCAGCACTTCGACAGGGCTGTTAATGGAGAAGAACGATAATAAATGGCCACAGCTTCCATCATCTAATGGCACGTTTCCCTTATGGCTGGTACTTACAGCAACTACAATAAACAAGCCTCTCTCTCTTTTGCCTCTCTATTTCTCTATCTCTTTTTGTCTTTCCCTCTTTCTTTCCTTTTTCTCTTTCTTTATTCCTTTCCTGTTTTCTCTCTTTTGCCTTTCTCTTTATCGCTTTCCTTCTTGCTCCCTCTATTCCTTTCTCTTTCCTTTTTATTCTCTTTCTTTCTTTATTCCTCTCTTTCCTTCTCTATTCCTCTTTCCACTTTTCCTTCTTTCCTTCTTTCTTTCTCTTTCCTTCTTTCTTTGTTTCTTTCTTTCCTCCCTCTGGCTGGAAACCTACCAGATTGAGGGGAACAACCACAGCAGTTAAAATGCGCCACGAAATGTACTGGAACTCCCCGGAGAGAAGCTACATTGCGCAGGGATGGAAAGCTGGGAGTGGAATAGAGCACGCCAGATGCATGGGAGTGCGGTTATAAAATCGCAGAATGAAGTGGCGGCATAAAATGAGATTAACGGGGAATCCTCAACTTCAACAGAACTTAACCATTCCTTTACAAGTGCCTTGGGACATTTTACTACGTTATGAAGGCGCTATATGAATGCAACTTGTCGTTGCTGTACTTTAAGAATGCTTCCATTTTGTAATGAATGCGGAACTGGCTACAAATTCGTTTTTCACCCAATTGAAGGCCTTTTATAATCGAGGTCGTTAAAAGCTGATTTGGGTGGGTGCTGTACTCTGTACCTTGCAGTTCCGATGTAAACACTATTGAAACGGGTTTGGGGACACAGTGATCCCCCAGGGAGGGACTCACGGAAAGATCCATATCCCGGATGGAAAAACTTCTCCAATAGGCACAGGTTGGCTGAACCTGCCCGGGAGGGGTTCCTTTTGGCTTCAAACCAGAGCAAGGATGAGTTTGGGATGAATGCGGTAAAATTGGTAGCATGTAGACCGACTTATCCATCCATCAAACTATCTAGGGAGATAGACAGACACAGAGGGAGATAAATGATATATGGTGAAGTAGGTAAATAGATAGGAAAATAGATAGATATATATAGAGAGAGAGCAAGATTGTTATAGAGGAAATATGATCGATATGGAGATAAATAAGAAGGCAAATAGATAGGAAGATAGATAGAGGGTAAGGAAGAAAGAAAGAAAGACTTGCATTTATGTAGCACTTTTCACAACCTCAGGACGTCCCAAAGCACTTTACAGCCAACAAAGTATTTTTGAAGTGTAGTCACTGTTTTAATGCAGGAAACGCGGCAGCCAATTTGCGCACAGCAAGGTCCCACAAACAGCAATGTGATAATGACCAGCTAATCTGTTTTAGTGATGTTGGTTGAGGGATAAATATTTGCCAGGACACCGGGGAGAATGCCCCTGCTCTTCTTCGAAATAGTGCCGTGGGATTTTTTACGTCCACCTGAGAGGGCAGACGGGGTCTTGATTTAACGTCTCATCCGAAAGACGGCACCTCCAACAATGCAGCACTCCCTCAGTAGATAGATAGATAGATAATCGATAGGAAAATAGATGACAGATAGATAGATAGAGGGTAGATAGATAGATGGATGATAGAAAGATAGATATAGATATGAAAAGATAGATAAATTGATCCGAAGAAGTAAAATATGCACAAAAGCACAACCATAGTGGTAGATAATTAGATATATAACAAGCTGGATAGACAGATAGAAGAGTGAAGAGGTAGACATGGATAAATAAAGGATTTAAGAGAAAGACGGACAAATGGATTATTGATGAATATTTTATTCTAGAGGATGACCATATTAGATATGGGGAAATGCGTAGTAACTGTTGCATGTGTGATTGGGAATCAGAGTTTTCAGCACACGGAACAATTAAGTGACAGTCAGATTGTAGTTGGGCAGTATAACTAAAGGCAGTCCACAGTAACCCTCCCTGGACAGTATGTTATATTGTAAAATGTTCTGATGTTATTCTGAATATTTCATAAATAGCATTGTAGATTTTTTTGGGGGTGAGGGGAGTGGGCTGGTGGGGGAGGGGAGGTAGCTGTGATGACTGAGTTGGTAACTTATGTGTTCAGTTTGGAATTGAGCCACACAGAGCGGGAAGGCCCTGGCCTGTGTTGAATTGGCGGACCTCAGTGGGTGCAGCAGTTGGGAAGCTGCAAATGGACTCTGCTCCCGGGCCAGGGAGGGAAAAAAAACTAGCTAAGTGTGTTGAATTTATAATAGGACATTGTCACTTATCCCTATTGCCCTTATTTGGATGGTAGCCATGATGTGGATATTGTTGATGTTATCGTGTAGTCTCTTTAGTGATTCTTCGCCGTGGGTCCATAGAAAGAAAATGTCGTCGATGTATCTGGTGTATAGCGTTGGTTGGAGGTCCTGTGCAGTGAAGAAGTCCTGCTCGAACTTGTGCATGAAAATGTTGGCATATTGGGGTGCGAATTTGGTCCCCATGGCTGTTCCGTGTGTTTGGGTAAAGAACTGGTTATTGAAGGTGAAGACATTGTGATCCAGGATGAAGCGGATGAGTTGTAGGATGGCGTCTGGAGATTGGCTGTTGTTGGTGTTGAGTATTGATGCTGTCGCAGCGATGCCGTCATCGTGGGGGATACTGGTGTAGAGTGCCGAGACGTCCATCGTGGTGAGAAGTGTTCCTGGTTCAACTGGTCCTTATTTGGAGGTATTAAAGGATATTGTCATAGATCCTTTAACTGTAATACAAGTTCGAGGAGTAGGAAACACTGAACATGTCTGCTTAATACTCTTTATTAAATCAGGTCAATGAGATAATAAAACACAACCACTTACATGAAGTGCGTATGAGATATAGGTGTTAAAACTCACGTATCAAGGACTCCTCAGGAGATTGCAAGTGTGTCGTCTTGACTGCTTACGCTAGTCTCAGCGAGACGAGATTGAAGTTCCCCCGGAACTCCAGTGTATTGTATCTTCTATAGTTTTCATTACGTAGGATAAATGCAGGTACTGTATGTCATCACATTCTGTGTTTATGCTGTCGGTACAGCTGCTGTCTTATCTCTTCCAATCTTTATTGCAAACGGCCCTATCCACACCTGTGGAGTCTATTCAACAATTGACATTCCTTTGTCACACTCTCCCCTGCTGTGCTAAAAGCCTGTCTGGTACATCTGTGTGTCTTTCTGAAGTGTGTTTTAATCTAACAACCTTAGAGTACTCTAGCTCAATATTATATAACTCTATATGATGCCAACTAACTTATTCTATTTAATACCCTATACTAGCCTATCCTGACGAAGGGTCCTATTTCGGACAAAGTCTCAGTGACCCCTGCTGTCAAATGTATGTGTGTGTCTATGTGTGTATGTGTGGTGGGGAGAGTTTTGGACTTGGCTGTGTTAACCCCCCTCCATGATCAAACCGCTGACACTCACTGCCTGGGATGACGCATGAGAAAATGGCCGCTTGGATGGGATGGCGGCAAAAATGGCCACAAACCGTGAAACCGTAACCCAGCTGGATCCAGTGGGTAGATTTGCAACTTGTCGCCCGCCCCATTAAAGAAACTGCATGATTTTCATTTCCATTGAAATGAAACCAACGGGAATCGAAAATCGGACATGTTTTTAGAACAGGCGGCTGATCGGCAATGCCAGTTTTTTTTTTAACGCCCGGGTGGTGGGGGGTGGGGGCCGATGAGTTGAAAATCATTTTTATCCCGTCCCGAGTCAGCATCTTCGGGAGAGGAAGGGGAGACTTTAATTTGAAAAAGAAAATTGGAGGGCGAGGTGGGAGTATCAACTTTCGGAAGGGTCCAACATCCCCCCAATGTGGATCCGTGTCAACGGAATTGATTTATAACTCAACGCCCGGGCGTAAAGCTGGCTTCGCGAATTGGCCGCCTGTCGGAGAAACCACACGATTTTCATTTACGCAACTGGAATGAAAATTGGACAGTTTCTATAACAGAGAACTAAATTTACAATGCCAGTTTTATTTTTTTTTAAAAGAAAGCAAACCAAGCACTGCAGTTCATTTCTAGAAGGTTAGAATTGAAAAGCAGGGAAGTTGTGTTAAACTTGTATAGAACCTTGGTTAGACCACATTTGGAGTTTTGTGTACAGTTCTGGTCTCCATATTATAGAGGCACTGGAGAAGGTGCAAAAAAAAAAGATTTACAAGGATGATACCAGAACTGAGAGGTTTTAGCTATCAGGAAAGATTGAACAGGCTGGGAAACTTTTCTCTAGAAAAGATAAGGGGTGACCTAATAGAGGTCTTTAAAATTATGGAAGTGTTTGATAGGATAGACATAGAGAAGTGGGGGCATCCAAAACTAGGGGTCATAAATGTAAGATAGTCACTAATAAATCCCATAAGGAAATCAGGAGAAACTTCTTTACCCAGAGAGCGGTTGGAATGTGGAACTCGCTACGACAAGGAGTAGTTGAGGCGAATAGGATAGTTGCATTTAAGGGGAAGTTAGATAAACACGTAAGGGAGAAAGAAATAGAAGAATGTGCTGATAGGGTTAGATGCAGTAGGTGTGAGGAGGTTCCCGCGGAGCTTAGATGCTGGCATAGACCAGTTGGGCCAAATGGCCTGTTTCTGTGCTGTAAATACTATGTAATTAAAGTTGGGCGGCAAGTTAAAAATCAACCCCAATGTTGCTCTTCTGGTTCTGTGCGTTTTCTCCCATGCTATCATAAACGTGTCTTTAAAAGGTGTTGTCTTATGACCTCATGGTATTTTCAATTTACTCATCTCTCTGGCGAGCTATAAACTTGAATTATCATCTTCTTTTTCTTGCTCTTCAGGTTGACCAATCCTCCTAATCACCTTGGCAGAAGAACCGCATTGTTCAAGGAGGGCACCTTGTCTTCATTACAGTCTAAGTGGAGGACCTGCTCCGTTTGCAAAATGGTAATGGTGGACTCGGATGGATAACGCCTGAGGGGCCTGATGCAATCGATTGGTTCTCCTCAGATTTAAATGGATCCTCTGTGTCTCAGTCCAGTCACAGCAGGTAGCGATCGGCACCATCTCTAAGCCTGAATCCAGGCTGCTTTTCCCGCCCCTGGAAGATTGCATGCCTGCTTTGGATCATAAACAATGTCCAACGCAAATGGAATGCCATGGCTCTCTCTTGTTCTGGGCCCCACGTTGAATTTAAACATCCTGCTTTGGGTAACGAGCCTCGTCGTGCGATTCAGCCTCCTCACCTGCCAGGAAAACTACCCGATCGTCACTACAAACTACGGGAAACTAAGAGGGATCAGAACGCCGCTGCCGAATGAGATCCTGGGACCCGTGGACCAATACCTTGGAATACCGTATGCCTCGGCTCCTACCGGCGAGAGACGCTTCCAGCACCCGGAGTCGCCATCCTCGTGGACCGGTATCAGGAATGCTACGCACTTCGCTCCGGTCTGCCCTCAAAACATTCACGGAATTTTGCCCGACGTCATGCTGCCCGTTTGGTTTACCTCCAATTTGGATATCGTGGCGACTTACATTCAAGATCAAAGCGAGGATTGCCTCTACCTGAATGTCTATGTCCCGACTGAGGATGGTAAGTTTGTCGAGTTGAAAAAAAAGAAAGAAAAATGGAACGAAAAGGGAGAGGAAAATAAGTCAATTTAGATTGGACGAGTCGGTTCTCTTTCCCCGGCACAGTTGACCATATCTGTCTACCTTCACTAGAAAGTGTTCCTTTGAGTGTTGAGAAAGGGTGGTCCTTGTGGTTCATTTTCACGTCACAAAAAAAACTCTGTTCAATATGGATTCCCCAAAAGTGGGGGGGGGAGCGGGGGTTGAAATTGAGAACATAAGGATTTTTAGAAAGCGGAGAAAGAGCATCAGACCCAACAAACTTGTACATGGATTTAATGAGACAACCAATATGGTAGCAATCAGCAATTTTAATAATTAAGTACACTTAGTTACCACACAATAACCAGGCAGGAAGCTCAAAAGACCGATATTACCCCAATCCTTTGGAGAACAGGTGACCATGATTATATAAGTTGTCTGATTTTCTTTGTCCTGACTCGAGGCTGTACCCCTTCCCCTTTAAGGCGGTCATTTATACACCTCTAACCTCAGGAGGCATTCACGTGATCATTGACCTACCCTCAGCCGATCAATGGCATTGTAACCTCTGTTTCCCATGTATGTACATGCTTCCATTTAGCTCCTCCCTGTTTCTTTTCAGCAGACACAATTTTAGGCAAGCTGCGGTGAGTCAGTTTCAGATTACAAACCCATCCCTTTGAGGGATCAAGCCTACCCATCCGCCTTCTCACCATATCCCTCCATCCATCCTAGCTCCAGAAGTACATCTAATTGTCTCTGGGAGCCCCTTATACCGTGGGCTTCAATGACTGATAACTCACTCCACAACTCTGTTACGTTTGCTGCCTCCTTCCTACTTTCCTCATTTGTAGCTTGCGGCCTTGGGGTATTCAAACACCTTCCCCATAGCTTGAAAACATGCCTGGCTCCATTTTGTCAGCTCCCTTCATAATCAAACGCTTCAAGTGGGAGACCTTGAAGCCTCTTTGGCAAAAAAAAACCCAAAAAGACCCAACTCCGTAACTTTTCCACATGACGTTTTTTGCTCGTTGCGGCCTACTCACAAAATGGAGGAAAAGCCCTTTCGCCCTCCGTGGATTACCACACGGTGAAGTAAATACCAGCCTTCATTTATGGTAGGAACACAATTAATAATCCGCAGTTAGCCTAACGGACTCCTACCAATTTAATATGCAGTAACCCGATTGATTCTTTGGTAGCTGGGGTGGGGGTTGCTGTTGTGAATTGCTTTCACCATAACTGTATCAGTGCGTTGTACAATAGCTGCCGTTTTTCTTTCAATATGTAGCTTTTTTTACCTGTTCGATTACAGTCGGAAGCAGTTGTGTTGGAGGATGTGTCGCCTTTGCTTTGGCTGCAGTTATTCTTTCGGGAGCAAAAAAAAGCACAGTGACTTCCCTCAGTCTGGTCGGCCCTTCCTGTTAGTAACTCTGTGGTCTTGCACCATTTGTGTTGGTGTTGGTATGATGTTTCCCAAGATGACAGCAGTTTGTGCCTTAGCAAGTGAATCTGAGGACACTTTGGTGGAAGGTTCCCTCTTGCCTCTGTATGAAGATTGCCTACAATTTAAATGTCCTAACGGTGCATAAGTGGTGGGTCAGCCGTGGCTCAGTGGGTAGCAGTCTTGCCCCCCTGAGTCGGAAGGTTATGAGTTCAGGTCCCACTCCAGAGATTTGAGCGCCTTATACTAGGTTGACACACCCAGTACATACTGAGGGGGCACTGCACTGTCAGAAGGTGCTGTCTTTCGGATGAGATATTAAACCAAGGCCCTATCTGCTCTCTCGGGTGGATGTAAAAGATCCAACTGCACTTTTTCAAACAAGAGCAGGGGCATTCTCCCTGACCAATATTTATCCCTCAATCAACATCACTAAAAAAAAAGATGATCTGGCCATTATCTCATTGGTGTTTGTGGGATCTTGCTGTGCAGAAATTGGCTGCCGTGCTTCCTGCATTACAGCAGTAACTACAAAAAAAAGTACTTTATTGGCTGTAAAGTGCTTTGCGACATCTTGAGGTTGTGATAGGCACTATATAAATGCAAATCTTTCTTCTTTAAAATATTTATGCTGTTTCCACCATAGGGCGACCAAAGGAAATCTTGCCACCAAGGAGATAGTCTCAATACAGGCTTTGGGCTTCCCAATGGATTTAGCATAACTGCAACCGGTGTAAAGCAAGGTTCCAAGGGTAATTAGGAGACATAATTTGAAACCTATTTAATGCTGGCTGGGGTTGCCCTCCAGGATTGTCCTGGAGTCTCCAGGAATTGAAGAATAATCTCCAGGACACCGTTGCAAGCAAACCCTAGGGAGAGAAATCATAGGGGCATTAAACAAAATTGCGTTTTTTTTAATTTTCTTTGGACACTTTCATTTATTAGTTATAAACATATTATGAGGTGGGGGGATAAAGTCTGTTTGACTGACAGTCAAGATTAAACCCATCGGGTAACAAAGAGTCCGTTCACTTTCCAATTGGCCGTGGCAAGGCAGAGCGCCCGAAGGATGGACCAGTTGCGGGAGAGTGGGGGTGGGGCAGTTCAAGCAGAGGGGGGGGGGGGTCAAGCCATGAAACCTCCAGGAATGCGACCGACCAGAGTTGGCAACCCTAATGCTGGAAAAGAGCAGACAGAATGTGCTGCTCTTTTCCATCGTTAAAGTTTAACTGGCATGACGACTGAACGTGTGTGGAGGGCTCTGCTCTCCATGACTGGAGAGTGGCACAGAGCAAGGCAGTAAGTACTGGCCGCTAATCGCAACCCATAGTGTAACCGTGCACTAACTCTAAGCCCCATTTTTCAAATTTTTGCTGGAACGGGGCGTCCCGTGACGTTAGTTAGACTTGTTTGTGCACGCTTAGGTTTTAAAATTTTTCGTCCGCAAAGTTACTGGAAGTGCGAGCTGATAACAGCGCAGCGAGGGCGTCTGAGCATCTGGGACCTTGGCGAACTACGGGACCGACAGTCTATCTCCTTAATCAATGAGATTAAAGGATTGAGAAATAAGCAGAGGAAGGACTGGGAAGGGGAGTGAATTAGAGAGGGTGAATTCAATGTCAAATCAGGTACAGAAGGGGAAATAGAGAGAGTAAAGAAAGATTCAATTAAGAGAGAAAAAAGTAAGAGAGAAAGGAAAAGTAAGAATTAAAAAAAATTGACATTTTTAAAATCTTCTATAACAATTTAGAACCTGAGGGAATGAAACTCCACACTTATAATTGTTTACTTTCTGGGCAAGAGAGGTTGATTGGCAGTCAGTAACAATGATCACATTGTTAAAAGGGTACTTACGCTGTTAATTACTAGATTTAACTTTCTGTGGCGAGTTTAATGGGCCATTAATGTGCAAATGCAGTAACTTCATGAAACTCACAGGGAGGTTGAGGGCGAGATGCCATTTTCTCGAAGCTAACGGCGGAACAGCGCAAATCGTCCAGCAACGTGTGGCGATTCGCAATTCACGGGGTGTGTCTTCCTCGTCACAGGTCGCTGGCCGATTTGCATGTTAATAACGGCTTTATTTTTTCGGTAAAATCTGGGCCAATGTATTTTTTTTATAGATACATTGATGGGGGAAGTTTGCACTTATTGTAAAGCACCCTGTGGTGCAAAACGAATCAGCTGTGCAGCATTATTTGTAGAGCAGTGCAACATCTCCAGAGGGATGAAAGCTATTTACGCTGGTTAAACCTAAGTAGTGGGTGAACAAGGTGTTTAAAAGTGTGACATTTAAGTGTATTGAGTAGTGCTTTTGAGGCGGTGAACACCAGAGCGGATTAATCCACTGCCGAGCTACACGGAAGGCCCACGAACTGCTCAGCTTTAGTTGACCCTTCTCAGATTTGTCACCTGCTCTGGCATCTGAGGGATGGTCCAATTTTTTGGGTGGGCTATCTAGAAATTTCTAAGATGCAACACAAGAGGCTGAAAGGTTCTTAAAAGAAAAAGTGCACATTCTTTTCTGCATAATTCTGTGTCTTATGATGTGAAGAAATAATTCATTCCTTGAGGTGTTCGATGAGTTTCTCTTATCATTATCAGCTAACGTCAGAACTGAAACCATGATCCTACTCCTTTGCCCAGGCCCTGTCCTTTTCACTATTTGATTTTTGACCTGGTAAAAAGTGAGCAGGCTGCCCTTACCGTTATACCAGTGAAAACAGAAAAAAAAGCAAGACTTGCATTTATATAGCAGCTTTCACAACCTCAGGATGTCTCAAAAGTGCTTTACAGCCAATGAAGTACATTCACTGTTGTAATGTAGGAGCCAATCTGCACACAGCAAGGTCCCACAAACAGCAATGTGATAATGACCAGATAATCTGTTTTAGTGATAAATATTGGCCAGGACACTGGGGAGAACTCCCCTGCTCTACTTTGAAATAGTGCCTTGAGGATCTTTTACATCCACCTGAGAGGTTTAACATATAATCTGAAAGACAGCAGCACTCCCTCAGTACAGTACTGAGAATGTCAACCTAGATTAGGTGTTTCAAGATTCTAGAGTGAGATTTGAACCTACAGTTTCTGACCCACAGGCAAGGGTGCTATCCGCTGAGCCATACCCAACACCTAGTAATGACTAATACATGGAATAGTGAGCAGTGTGCAGATCTTCTGTAGCGCAGGTGGGGCTCTGAATTTTCAACATGATGGATGGCAGGGCTGCTCTCTGACTGGGCTGTTGGAGCAGTCTCAGGATGTCCGAGATGACAACTCCTGTGGAAGCAAAGTTTTTCAAGGGAACGGTAGCGGTGCTCAATGGGGAGCAGGGACAGTGATTATAAGCGAGAGGGGAGCAGAAGCCTTATTTCCTTGCAGGGCCGGGTATAGCGGGCAGTGGTCTCAAGAGATCAGTGGTGTTGACAGAGTACCATCAAGAAATGTGGTGAGTGAGATGGTTGACTTTGTGTTGGATGGAAGCTACCACGATTTTGCCTTCAAAAGTATGGCTCGTTGCCCATAATGAATAGTGGGGTTTCAGGCTGAGTAATGCTAAGGTGTAGCATTAACCAAAGGTATTAAGGGATATGGGCCAAAGGCAGGTATATGGCGTTAGATCACAGATCAGCCATGATCTTATCAGATGATGGAGCGGGCTCGAGGGGCTGAATGGCCTACTCCTGTTCCTATGTGTACATTGCTGTTTAATTGTCTTGCTTTTTGGAACTGGGGGAGTGAATCCTGCTGTCCTTCTGTCCCTGTGTGACGTAAAAGCGAATTCTCCTTGGACCAGAGGTGAGAAGGGAAGGCAAATGGAGTAAAATCACACAATTTAAAAAAAATTAATTCTCGGGATGCTGGCAAAGCCGGCATTTGTTGCCCATCTCTAGTTGCCCCTTGAGAAGGTGGCGGTGGTGGGCCGCCTTCTTGAACCGCTGCGCTCGAACCAAATTCCTGTCGGTGCTGTTAGAAATGCAGCTGTGCAAGAACAGCGCTGATTGAAGAATATTTCCTTCAGGTTTCAGGAAAGTAACGTGAAACGAAGCATATCAGATTGACAGTGATCGATGGGGCTGATTGTAAACTTGTGCAGTGCATGCGTTTTTTTTTTGTTGGCTTTATTTAGTCAAAACATGTTTCTAATTTACATCGATGACTTGGACCCAGAAAAGCCAATGCAAACTGGTCAAAGCTGTTGATGAACCAGGTGGGGCAGTGGACTAGGAGGAGGGCAGATCAGAAATTACAGGATAAACTGGTGCGGTGCATGCTGTCTGCCTTCTAGAGGGAGCTGGAAAGGCCGGTTCCTGACTGGGGCAGAGATCGCATCTTATAGAAGGTAAGTGGTTTTACAGATAACACATGGTCCATGTGACCTCCTGGACTGGTTTCGACCGCCTGAGAGGGTCGGAGAGGAATGTTCCAATGTATTTTTTTCCCTTAATGGCCCTGGGTTTTTTTCGTCTCTCCCTTTTGTCTCTCCCCGGAGATTACATGGGCATGTTGGGGTGTGTAGGAAGTGTCCAGTCACGATGCTCCAGCCATCATGAGTATGGGGCAGGCTTGATGGGCCAGTTGGTCTTTTCCCGCCAGTCATTTTCGTATGTTCATATATAATTGGCAATATTTGTACAATAGCAGATAATTTAGATGTGTGGAGTACAAATAGAGTATAAATACAACATGAGTGTTAGGAATATGAAATTAAAGTAGGAGGTTAGGAAGTCTTCAGCAAGTTGATCAGCCTCTGAAAGAGAAAAAGATACGGTGAGACACTTCATTAGAAACGGCTCTGAAGATGGTTGTTCTAATGAAAGGTCCCACCCAAGACCAAAGCCTAGCCTTCTCTTTCAGATGCTGATTGACCTTCTGTGCATTTTCAGAATTTTCTGCATTCAAGTATACAGCTTCCTAGGCTTGGCTGGATTGGGTGGTAGCTGTGGTTCAGTGGGCAGCACTCCCACCTTTCTGAATTTAGAAGGCTGTGGGTTCACAGGTCCCTTCCAGAGATCTTGAGCACAAAATCTAGGCTGATACTCTGAGTGCTGCACTGTCAGAGGTGTTGGCTTTTGGATGAGATGTTAAACCAAGGTCCTGTCTGCCCTCTCAGGTCGATGAAAAAGATGCCATGGTACTATTTGGAAGAATTCTTCCCGGTGTCCTGGCTAATATTTATCCCTCAACCAACATCGCTAAAACAGCTTATCTGGTCATTATCACATTACCGTTTGTGGGAACATGCAGTGCACAAGACCCCACCTTGTAAATTGGCTGCCGTGTTACCTAAGTCACAACAATGACTGCACTTCAAAATGCTGCATTGGCTGTAAAGCGTTTTGGGACATCCTGAAGACGTGAAAGGCGCTATATAAATGCAAGATCTTTCTTTCTTCTTGGGTTTTCCAGTGATCTAACAACAGTTGAGGGGGGAAGAAAAGGATTTAGCATGAAAGAGGAAACTTACATAAAATTAACATTGAATTAATAGCACAGAAACTGGCTGTTCGGCCCAACTGGTCTGTGCCAGTATTTGTGCTCCACATGAGACTCCTCCCATCCCTCATCATCTGACCCTATCAGCATACCCGCTTGATTGGCACCCCATCCACCACCCTAAACATTCACTCCCTTCACCACCGGCGCACTGTGGCTGCAGTGTGTACCATCCACAGAATGCACTGCAGCAACTCGCCAAGGCTTCTTCGACAGGACCTCCCAAACCCGCGACTTCTACCACCTAGAAGGATAAGAGCAGCAGGTACATGGGAACAACACCACCTGCACGTTCCCCTCCAAGTCACACACCATCCCGACTTGGAAATATATCGCCGTTCCTTCATCATCGCTGGGTCAAAATCCTGGAACTCCCTTCCTAACAGCACTGTGGGAGAACCTTCACCACACGGACTGCAGCGGTTCAAGAAGGCGGCTCACCACCACCTTCTCAAGGGCAATTAGGGATGGGCAATAAATGCCGGCCTCGCCAGCGACGCCCACGTCCCATGAACTAAAAAAAAATAACCTTCTATTCCTTTCTCCCTCATATGTTTATCTAGCTTCCCCTGAAACTGAGCTTCTTGAAGGTAGCTCTTGGAACAGAGAAAGTGTGGGAGTTTCATTGGAGATTAGAAGAGATGGTGAGACCAAGGACGGCAACCTGAGTGGCCATTTCTATGCTTGTAATGCAAGAGTTCAGGGATTAGTTTTTGTTACTATTAGAAAGTCACAATTGTCACTGTCATTAATTTTCTTGGACTGTGAGAAAAGAAAGAAAAAAAATTTGCATTTATGTAGCACCTTCCACAACCTCAGCGCATCCCAAAGCACTTTAGAGCCAATTAAGTACTTTTGAAGTGCTGTCCTTGTTGTAATGTTAGAAACACAGTAGCCAATTTGTGCACAACAGCAAACAGCAATGTGAAAATTATCAGATAATCTGTTTTAGTGATATTGGTTGAGGGATAAATATTGGCCAGGACACAGACTTACAGGCAAGAAATGTATTGGCCCAACATTAAAGAATATTGGTTTAAGTGCAGTTTTTCTTATATCCTAATAATAGATTAAATATTCCCAACGGCATTGTATATCAATATATTTAAACAAGACACCTGAGCGTGATCAGAGGCTGGTTTTCTCATTGGGATGTGAATGCAATATACGATTTAATTTTTGCATATCCCCGATTATCACCATCGGCGGCCATGCCTTCAGCTGCCTCGGCCCTAAGCTCTGGAATTCCCTCCCTAAACCTCTCCATCTCTCTCTCTCTCTTTCTCCTCCTTTAAGACGCTCCTTAAAACCTACCTCTTGGACCAAGCTTTTAGTCACCTGTCCTAATATCTCCCTATCTGGCTCGGTGTCAAATTTTGTTTGGTGATCGCTCCCGTGAAGCGCCTTGGGACGTTCTACTATGTTAAAGGCGCTATATAAATGCAAGTTGTTGTTGTCCTGTAAAATAAATCTTAACCCTTTCACTGCTGCCTGTTGATCACATCTGCAGGAAGTTCTCAGCATGGTGACAATGAAATCAATTCTTCAGGTAGATATACCAATACCCCTCCTCTCCCGCCGCCTCGAGAAGACAATTGCGCTTTAGTAGTTAGCTACCACCATTCTTCTCATAACTGTCAATAAGAGGAGACTGCAGGAGGTAGGAAGTAACTGCATTACAGGCTGTTCAGTTGAAACGGAGGAGATGGACACTGTTGGAAAATTCAACAGGGAGCGGAACAGATTTTGGCAAAGGTTTGAGGGCGGTGACTGAAAGCAAGGTGGAAGAAATAGGTTTGGAGGAGGTCATTGGAAAAGTAGACAGAGGTGACAACAACAACAACTTGCATTTATATAGCGCCTTTAACGTAGTAAAACATCCCGAGGCGCTTCACAAGAGCGATTGTCAAACACAATTTGACACTGAGCCACATATGGAGGTATTAGGACAGGCGACCAAAAGCTTGGTCAAAGAGGTAGGTTTTCAGGAGCGTCTTAAAGGAGAAGAGAGAGGCGGAGAGCCTTCTGAAGTTGGTTTATGATGGACAGGAAGAGATTGTTGTTTGTGGGTTGAGCAGTGCAAGGCATCACCCTGAGAAAATCCGGCAAGAAATGGATGTTCTGCTGCACGCATAAACTGTCAACAGAGGGGGGTCGAAAAGAATAAAACAAACAAATCTCGGAAAGTCCAAAAAAAAGCGTTATGACATAAAAATGGCTCTTCGTGGACCACGCAGATTGCCAGGAACGATCCAGCACTTTCCACGATGGAAAACCGAACCTCATGATAATTAAAGCAGTTGGCTCTCACTTTATACTTTAATTACTTCTGCAGTCCCCTATTCCAGGCTAAAGCCCTTTCGATCAATTCACCACGGAATATTGACAAAGGAGGCATTAGATCATATTAGTGTTTTTAAGGGCTGATGCATTTTCCGCTTGGGTGCAGTTTCCGACAGCGATTCAGACACTGCCTCCGAGCCAGAGAGTGAGACACTTGGAAAAGGGAAGTCACTTAGCAACCAGTTGGCAGGACGGGCTCACTTCTGATTTTCTCACTGAAACAAATTTGCGTTTTGATTTTGTTTTCTTGGCAGCGAGACTTGTCAATGAATTAAAATCGGAGAATGTTGGCGATACACAGTCAACTTCTTCTGAAAGAGAGTAAACGGACTCTCTCTTTCAGACGCGGACTGACCCTCCTGTGCTTTTCCAGTGTTTTCTGATTTTATTTCATATTTTTTTCCCCCCAATTTAAAAAAAAATGCATTCTTGGGATCTGGCGAGGCTGGCATTTATTGCCCATCCCTAGTTGCCCTTGAGAAGGTGGTGGTGAGCCGCCTTCTTGAACCGCTGCAGTCCATGTGGTGAAGGTTCTCCCACAGTGCTGTTGGGTAGCGAGTTCCAGGATTGTGACCCAGGGACCATGAAGGAACGGCCGATATATGTTCAAGTCGGGATGTTATGTGACTTGGAGGCGAACTTGGAGGTGATGGTGTTCCCATGCACCTGCTGCGCTTGTCCTTGTAGGTGGTGGAGGTCGTGGGTTTGGGAGTCTCATCAATAAACCTCAATAATCTGTTCTGCATTCACAACACACTACCTCAGGAATTGGGTGTGGTGTGTTGTAAAGGAGAGACAGAGGTGACAAGTGACCCATATAGGATCAAAGGTCGTCCCCTCCCATCCCTGTCAAAAGCCTCAGACCTTATCTGATGCAATTCTTTACATTAATTATTTTTGAAAAAAAAATCATCCTTGGAGAGGGTGCAGAGGAGATCTGCCAGAATGCTCCCAGGGATGAGGGACTTCAGTTATGTGGAGAGACTATGGAAGCTGGGGGTTTTTTTTCCCCTGAGAGCAGAGAAGATTAAGGGGAGATTTAATAGAGGTGTTCAAACTTATGAGAGGTTTTGATAGAGTAAATAAGGAGAAACTGTTTCCACTGGCAGGAGAGTCGATAGCCAGAGGATACAAATTTAAGAAAATTGGCTAAAGAACCAAGGGGGTGATGAAGAGAATTTTTTTAACGAGTTCAGCGAGTTGTTATGATCTGGAATGCACTGCCTGATAGGGTAGCTTTCAAAAGGGAATTGGATAAAGTGTAAAACTCAGTAAAAAATATAAGGGGAGAGTAGTGGACAGTTGTGAGGTGTGCAGACACTATGTTACTTTTCTATTTTTCGTGAGCTGTTGTTATTTGAACATTAGTGAAATTAATGAAGAAATTGCAAGCATGAAAGAGGGGGGAGAGGAGATACAATATATGGAGAGGCTAGAATGAAAGGTAAAGCAGAAATATTTACAGTAGTTACAGTCAGTACAGGAGCCTCATACCTCTGTAAAATAGAGTGTGTTATTTGTCCTTAATGCCCTGTCAGCTGGTCATTTTCTAATCCTATCTAATTTCCAGTCTTCTTCCTGTGACATAAAAACAATGGTTGGTGACGTTGACAGAGGTCATTAACTAGTATTTGTAGAGCTCTCAACAGCAATGGCTAAAAGATAAACTTAGATGGCCAGCCATGGCCTATAGTGCAGGATCCACCAAAACTGATGAGCCAGAACCTTCTCCGGCTCAACGTTCATGAGACTGAAGCCACCCTCTGCGGTTCCTGACGGAATCTTGCACACTAGCCCCTGATTCCATGCTCCATGCTGGTTGCTCACTCTGCAGTGCACAGCCTTATTATCCTGTTTGACCCTCAGCTGAGCTTCAAACCCCCATATTCTATCCATCATCCCGACTGCATGTCTCCCACTGTTCGAGCAGTGGTCAAACGATGTGCTTTCTGCTTTCCTGAGCTCCAAAACACATAAACTTCACCTGGTCCAAAGTTCTGCTGCCTGCACCCTTGCTGTGCTAAGTCCCGCTAGCCTATCAAGCGGTTCTTGCTCGCCCCTTTGGCTTTCCACTTGTCAACTGATTGATTTCAAAATACTCATTCTCTTTTACAAACGCCTCTATGCTCTTGCTTCACTCTAACTCTGCAACCTACTCCAGTCCTACGATTCAGCTTGTCCCCTCTTCTCCTCTGACACTGGTTTACATTATGAACCCCCCCCCCCACCTTCCCTCTGCTGCGGCATTGGTGGCCGAGTTTTTAGCCATCACGACCCTGCACCTGAAACTCTCTCCCTAAAACTCCACTCACTTGCTACATCTCTCCTCACCTTAAAAAAGTCTCGGCAAAGCCTATCTCTTTGACTCTCCTTTGTACATCTCCTTTAACTCCTCCCAAATCCATCCCCCCACCCCTCTTCTACATGCACTTAAGAAACACTTTGGAAAGTTTCATTGTACTTTCCTATGTTCCATACGCTGTTGTTGTCAAATAGTAGGGGAAACAATAAAATCAGGGACTAGTGACCTAGCGACATCAAACTTGGTTTTCAAAGCTTGTAAGTTGGAATATTCTCCACTTGCCTGGATGAGTGCAGCTCAAGAACACTCAAGAAGCTCAACACGATCCAAGATAAAGCAGCCCGCTTGATTGGCACCCCATCCACCACCCTAAACACTCACTCCCTTCACCACCGGCGCACAGTGGCTGCAGTGTGTACCATCTACAGGATGCACTGCAGCAACTCGCCAAGGCTTCTTCGACAGCACCTCCCAAACCCGCGACCCCTCCCACCTAGAAGGACAAGAGCAGCAGGCACATGGGAACAACACCACCTGCACGTTCCCCTTCAAGTCACACATCATCCCGACTTGGAAATATATCGCTGTTCCTTCATCGTCGCTGGGTCAAAATCCTGGAACTCCCTTCCTAACAGCACTGTGGGAGAACCGTCACCACACGGACTGCAGCGGTTCAAGAAGGCGGCTCACCACCACCTTCTCGAGGGCAATTAGGGATGGGCAATAAATGCCGGCCTCGCCAGCAATGCCCACATCCCATGAACGAATAAAAAAAAAGTTGCAGGAGGAACAGAAGGTTGAGGGAGTTAAGGAGTTCCCCAGTTCAGAGATGCCTGGGAGAGAATGTGTTGGTGTAGGACCCAGTGCCAGAGTTTTGGTTTCAAAAACAATGAAGATGCAAGAAAGAAGAATAACATGTATGATGGCATATAGGAGCTCAAGAGAAAAAAATCAGAGCAGCACTAACTAGAACATTCCTTCAATCCCCTATGACAAGTCTGGAATTCCCTTAAAAAGTCCTGTTCCTCTCCATCTCCCTCTTCTTACGACCTTCCTTAAGACTCACCTCTTTGACCAAGGTTTGGTCAACTCTCCTAATATCTCCTTCTTTGGCTCAGCATCCATTTCTTTTCCGCTATGCCTCTGTGGAGCACCTTGGGACGTTTTCATACATCAAAGGCTCTATACAAATGCAGGTTGTTATTGTTTTGACTTCTATCAAGATTTTTTTTTTAAAAAGCTTAACAAATGTACCCCATTCCCTTCGTGCACCGAGAAAAAACGAGGACTGGAGGCACCTGCTGTGCATTGTATGTTTGTTTCATTCAGTCCAAATGTTGGGTGAATAGATCAATAACTGGAGAAATATACTCCCTTCAGTCGTACTCGTGTGGGCTGAAAACTGCAGAGATAGTTTCCACATTTCTGTGGTTCCTGATTCACAGCGGTTCTTGGCTTTACCATGGATGCATTTAAGGGGAAGGCAGATAAACACATGAGGGAGAAAGGAATAGAAGGGCATCCTGATACGGTTAGATGAAGAGGGGTGGGAGGAGGCTCGTGTGGAGCATAAACACCGGCATGGACCACTTGGGCCGAATGGCCTGTTTCTGTGCTGTAGATTCTATGTAATTCTTTTGGGCTGCTACTCAAGTCAAAGTATTTCTGTTAGTTTGACCTTTGACCTGTACAGAATAGTGGCCATAATCTCTTACCGTATGACAGGATATTTCCTTCAGGACTTTCAGGCCTTGACTTTCAAATGCCTCCTCTGTCACGATGCTGAACTGGGAAGGTCTCTGAACGCTAACATCTCTTGACTTCGTACATGTTATGAAAAGTATAATAAAAAATAAACCAGGGTAAACTGACCCAATGAGAACTGCGCTGTAATTGTTTGTTGTGTGGTTAAATTCACATTCACAAATTTTCCATGTGATCAGGTTTGGCCGAACAGACTATTCCTACCTGTTCGTTGAGTTGAATCGACCTGAAAGCTCTCCAGAAAGGCAAGGATGATCATTCTGACTAAAACAAATATCAGTATTTTAAAAACTACAAGCCTGAAATTGTAAAGGCCTCTCAGATACCCTGGGGAGGGGGGGCGGAGAGAAAGAAAAATGGGGCAGGAGTCAGGATTTAGGCCCCGAATGGACCAAGAATGTCAAAAAAAGGTGCATGGGGACCAGAAAATACCCGGGGGAGAGGTGGGTGGTGGTGAGGTAGTGAAGGGTTGGCAGGGGGATTGGGGGACGGGAGAGGAGGGGCAGCCAATTCAACCCCGGGCTGAGCTTCTGACCTCATAATCCTCTCCATCACAAATACTGCTTACTCCCACCTCCATTACATTACCTGTCTCCACCCCGGCCTCGGCCCATTTGCTGCCCAAAGTCTCATCCATTCCTTTGTCACCTCCAGCCTTGACTATTCCAATGCTCTCTTGGCTGGGCTTCCATCCTTCATCCTCCATCCTCTGTAAACTTCAACTCATCCAAAAACTTTGCTGTCCATATCCCTACCTTCATCAAGTCCCATTCGCCCCTCATCCCTGTCTTTCATTGACCTACACTGGCTCCCGGTTCCCCAATGCCTCAAATTTAAAAGAGTCTCATCTCTGTGTTTAAATCCTTCCATGGCCTTTCCCTTCCCTATCTTCGTTATCCCCTCTAGGGCTACAACCAAAACCCCTCGCCCCACTGCCCCCCCCCGCCGCCCGCGCCCAGAACTCTCCATTCCTGTGATTCTGCCCTCTTGTCCAGATTTACCAGGATGATACCAGGAATGAGAAGTTTGTGTTCTCTTGAGCTTGTAAGAATGATTGAGTGAAGTCCTTCTTTGCAACATTTTTATGTCTCTGTGTTTTTTTTAGCCCCTTTTCGCCTCTGCTGATTGTTGCCGGAGTCTAGTTCCAAACAGCCTTCCTGTTCCTCATCTAAGTGCCGGCTCTCCATGTGCGTGCCTAGGCAGTGAGTGTCAGAAAGTTATTTGACCATGGACTGCATCACAGCAAAAATCCAATCCTCTTCTCACCTGCTGTCCGTCCGTGCGCACTTTCCAGCAGATCGCCACTGAATAATGATCGGCAGCGTGAATTACACAGAATTTACAGCACAGAAACAGGCCATTCGGCCCAACTGGTCTATGCCGGTGTTTATGCTCCACACGAGCCTCCTCCCACCCCGCTTCATCTAACCCTATCAGCATATCCTTCTATTCCTTTCTCCCTCATGTGTTAATCCAGCTTCCCCTTAAATGCATCTGTGCTATTCGCCTCAACTATTCCTTGTGGTAGCGAGTTCCCCGTTTTAATCACTCTCTGGGTAAAGAAGTCTCTCCTGAATTCCTTATTGGATTTATAGAATCATAAATTCATAGAATGATACAACACAGAAGGAGGCCATTCAGCCCATCGTGCCTCTGCCGGTTCTTTGAACGAGCTATCCAATTAGTCAATTGTTAATAATAAATAATTAGCAATTATTTATCAGTGACTACCTTATATTTATGACCCCTAGTTTTGGACTCCCCTAGTCGTAATTAGAATGTATTAGTAATTAGAAGCCTAGCTACTAATCACCTCTTCCCTCCCTCAGGGGTGTTGAGGTCAATTCCGCCACATCAGCCGAGAACAGTTAACCTAGTGCACAAGCAGCGATCGAATCTGGCCTTAGTACCACGTCAAAGGGCGCTTTTACTCATTGAGTTATCAGAGAGCGCCGACTTGGTTTTTTTTCCCTCCAGTACTTTCTGTTGCTTCCGGTACAGTGATTTTGCAAAATTGGCTGCTTTTATCTGTTTATAGCAATCATAATCCTTCTTTAATCCTCATCCAAGCAATTTTTTTGGCAGACGAGTTGTGTTTTTATCAGGATTAGAGTGTAAATTCTCAGCCTTTGGATGAAGCACTCCTGAAACCATTGATGCAATTCTGTACAGGTTCTCTCTCGAACTTTGGTTAGCAATGTACGTGCTCCCTCTTGTACTAACACGTTTCTTTGTCAGCTTTTATTGGTTTTCGTAAGCAGGGTCTTGACTAATTGAGAGGAGAGCTCCACAAGCCTGTTAAACTTCTGTTGGATTAGAAAAACAGCCCTTGTTTTATGAACAGCATAATCATGCTTTTATTTAGCCATTGCAGGCGTTGTCGTTATCTGTGAATTTGTTGCGATTGATGTGTGTGTTTTTTAAGGGTTCTACGGATATCAGTTTGAGCCCTGTTTGGTGTTACGCAGGACTGACAGATCAGAGTTATACTGCTTTTTAAAAACTCATTCTCGGGATGCGGGCGTCGCTGGCGAGGCCGGCATTTATTGCCCATCCCTAACTGCCCTTGAGAAGGTGATGGTGAGCCGCCTTCTTGAACCGCTGCAGTCCGTGTGGTGAAGGTTCTCCCACAGTGCTGTTTAGGTAGGGAGTTCCAGGGTTTTGACCCAGCGACGATGAAGGGAACGGCCGATATATGTCCAAGCTGGGATGGTGTGTGACTTGAGAGGGGAACTTGGAGGTGATGGTTTTCCCATGCACTTGCTGTCCTTGTCCTTCTAGATGGTGGAGGTCACGGGTTTGGGAGGTGCTGTCGAAGAAGTCTTGGTGAGTTGCTGCAGCGCATCCTGTGGATGGTACACACTGCAGTCACGGTGGCCCAATGCTTGTTCTCTAAGGAAAGCAAATCTGTCCTGTTCGTTAACTTCTGAATACCATTTAAATTTTAAGGCTATAGAAGCAAAGAGTAAACCTTGCCCTTCCACAACAACAACAACTTGCCTTTAACGCAGTAAAACGTCCTAAGACGCTTCATAGAAGTGATTATCAAACAAAATTTGGCACCAAGCCACATAAGGAGATATTAGGACAGGTGACCAAGAGCTTTTTCAAGGAGATAGGTTATAAGGAGTGTCTTAAAGCAGGAGAGAGATGCGGAGAGGTTTTGGGAGGGAATTCCAGAGCTTAGGGCCTAAGCAGCTGGAGGCACGGCCGCCAATGGTGGGGGCGAAGGAAATCGGGGATGCGCAAGAGGCCAGAATTTGAGGAGCGCAGAGATCTCGGAGGGTTGTAGGGCTGGAGGAGGTGACAGGAGATAGGGAGGGGGCGAGGCCATGAAGCGTCTTATAACATCTCAGGCGATGGAGCTTATTGATGGCTGCAGGAAGTGTAGGGCCCAGGAAGACGGGGGGGGGGGGGGGGGGTGTGAAAGGTGGGATGAAAGAACAGCATTCCCTCAAAATTAACAAGAAAAGCGGGGTAAATCTTCGCTTTCAGTGCTGCCGGCACAGACCTGGGAATTCAGGCACGCGCTCCACACCTTTCCCTCCATATCTTCTGGCAGAAGGAGGGTATGTCATGCTGCCAGCAAAAAAAAGAAGTCTTCCTGAATAGTTCAGTGGGCCTTGGCTTGTCATGGTATGATCTCATCGAGGGCAGTTGCCCAATCTATGGGTTCTTCTCCCTAATCAATCTCTACCAGCTCCCGATGAAAAAGTGGCTGCTCTGTGCAATTTAAGTATAGATTGGATTGGGATCAGATTGTCATTTCCACCACCCCCACCCCAGTCGAATAGATTGCTGATCCTCCCTGCCCAATTTCGCTCACCAGGAGCGGCTTGCTTCAGTGAGGGGTTTCAGGATTATTGAAGTCCCAGGAACTGTACCCAAGGCCCTCCCCCCCTCTCCCTTTTGAATCAGCACCCGCAGGATGAGGAGTGAGAAAAAAAGAAGAAAAATAAAATTAACAGAAACGTTTCCACTTCTTTGACAACAAATGAATTGATTGAAAGAGGGCTCTTCTCTATTTTTAGTTTTACTGATTGAAGAAACATCAGTAATTCTCAAGGGCTTTCACAAGAGTGCAAAAAATATTTGTATAAATGGAGGAATGCTTCAAGTAGAGATAAAAATAGGAACGCTCGTAATTTATTTGAAGTATGTTTTTATTTGCAGGAAAGTAAACAAAATAATTGTTTTGTGTGCTCGTAGAAAACCAAAACAGATTATCTGGTCATTTGTGCGACCATGCTGTTTGCCTACATAATAGTGACAACACCTCAAATGTAAAACGTTGGTGCAAAGTGCTTTGGGACACCTGGAGGACATGATAAGGTGCTATATAAATGCAAGCTCTTTCTTTATGTTCCTTCCTAGAATATCAATGCCATGACACTCCTTCGCCTTTGACTTTTTCCTACTGTCCTTTGAACCCCAAGTTTGATATCCACCAATCACTTGGTTAATTTAGTTAAAGAAAGAAAGACTTGGATTTTTATAGCGCCTCTCACAACCTCGAGACGTCCCCAAGCGCTTTGCAGTCAACAAAGTACTTTTTGAAGTGTAGTCGCTGTTGTAATGTAGGAAACGCGGCAGCCAATTTGCGCACAGCAAGCTCCCACAGACAGCGACGCGATAATGACCAGTTATGCTGGTTGAGGGATAAATGTTGACCAGGACAACCAGAGAGAACTGCCCTGCTCTTATTTGAATATTGCCGTAGCATCTTTTACGTCCACCTGAGTGAGCAGACAAGACCTCGCTTTACCATCTTATTTGAAAGATAGCACCTCTGACAGTGGAGCACCCCCTCAGTGCTGCACTGGGAGCGTCAGCCTGGGTTATGATCTTAAATCTCTGGAGTGGGATTTAAACCCCCAACCTTCTGACTCAGAGGCAAGTGTGCTGCCTTGTGGCCGCTGCTCCATGGGCTTTGACCATTGACCTACTCCTTTCAATTTAAAAAAAAATAAAGCAGCAACAACAGACAGGTGGAAAGAACAGCAGAGAGAGAGAGATTTCTGTGAAACATCTTTCAGCTGAGCCGAGTCCAATTAACTAGAGGATTCGGGTGAGGAGTGGTAACGGGTTGTGATCACAGGAACATCCTGTGCTTTCTGACTGCCGTTCCCCGATGGGCTTAAGCGCAATTTGAGTTACGAGATAAAAACAGGAATACAATAATCTGCTACTTTTTTTTTAACCTAACCATTTGTTGGCAATTTTGTTTCCCAGCGTAGAAGGAATTGCTGAGAGGGTTTGCAAAGGGGAAAAAAAAATGACATCGATCTTTGTCATCGTGCTTTGGAAAAGTCAATTGGCTGTTTCTTTAAAACATGCTATTTTAGTTCATTTTTTTTATCCGGGAGCTCAGGCTTTGCAGATTCAAAGTGTGGGGAGTCAAAAGCTTTGCCAGAGTTTAATAGTATCTGATATTTGTGATTTACAAAGTTACTGAGAGGAGTAGATACTGCGAGAGGTTTGTATGAACTGTGGGGAAAAAAAGACATTAATACGAAATTTCCAGCTCTCAGCCTGCATTGTATCAGGATAGGCTCACTCCCATAATCTTCACCTTGTAGCAAGGAACATAGTTAGAATTCAGAAAAGGAAAAGTGTTTAACTCTTTCTCCAGCCTACGGATCAAAGGATCTTTGAACTCAGACCTGGTAAAGTTAACCCTAGTGTTGCTTTTTATTATTAATAATTGGGCCATAATTTTGCAGTGGCAGGGCATCTAATGGCGCCTGCCTTTAGTTAGACTTGCCCCTGCAAGTTTAGTTTTTGATGTTTTTTGCGTGGCAAGTTGCTGGAAGTGCGAGCTGATAACGTCGCAGTGAGGGAAACAGGGCATCTGGGACCTGAGTGAACAGGGCAAGCAACAGGGTATCTCCTTAACCAGTCAGGTTGAAGAATTGGGAAATTAAGAACACAAGGACTTAGAAGGAAGAGTACATTAGAGTGGGTGAATTCAATGTCAGGTCAGGCACAGGAAGAGAATTAAAGAGGGGGAAAGAAAGATTGGATTAAGAGAGGGAAAAAAAGAGACAGAAAGAAAAAGTTAAAAAAAAGTGTAAATTTAAATTTGACATTTAAAAAAAAAATCTCCCAACAACAATTAAAACCTGAAGGAATGAGACTCCACACTTGTAATAGTTAATTTTCAGTGCCAGAGAGGTTGATTGGCCATAATTAACACTTATCATGTCATTAAAAAGGTACTTAGACTTGAAATGAATCATAGAAAGGTTACAGCATGGAAGGAGGCCATTCGGCCCATCGAGTCCACGCTGGCTCTATGCAAGAGCAATCCAGCTAATTCCACTCCCCCCGCCATGACTTAACTTTCTGTGGCAAGTTTAGTGCGTATCTACCGCGCAAATACAGGAACTTCAAGACGTTTAAGGAATTTCAGTGGTGAGGCAGACAGCGAGATGCCGTTGTCGTGAAGCTAACCGTGGAGCGGCGCATCTCGGACAGCAAGTTTTGGATTTTTGAATTTAACTGCGCATCTGCCCCTCGCCTGAAGTTGCTGTACCATTTGCGCATAAATAACGGCAAGTGCCTTAGCCTCACCGTTAACTGTTATTTTGACAGTAAAATCTGGCCCATTTTCTCTTGTTTTCGAAAAGGAACTCTTATTGAGTTTCACCTTTTATTGTACTTAACACCCACACCTTAATTTCCTCCCCTCTTTTGAAGGCGCTGACTCCTACTGGAGCATAGTCTGGACAGCAAAGCTACATGATCAGTGCGGGGGGGCGGTCATAACCAGATCTGATCCTGTGCTCACCCGATATCCCAGCAAGCTGAACCTTTCGTGGGGGGGGGGGGACTGGACAGTACTCTTCAGTCCCACCACTGCCCCAGCTCAACCCAGGCCTGGGGTTGAATGCAGTGAATGAGTACCCACCAGGCAAATTTTTTCTTTCATTGAACTATCTGGAGACCCATGTCTAGTGTCAAAGTTATGTATAACTCATGGTTTCCTCAGTTTGTAATCTTGAAGCCTGTTCTCCATCCTTGGTTCCAAAACAAATTGTCTCTTTACACCTGTCTTTATGATTTTAAAAGCACTCGGACCACGTCTTCCTTTAATCATCCTTCTCCCCATGAGAACTGTTTGAGCCCTTTGGTCCTTATGCACAAATGTAAGGACTTGCACAACACCAGGTTATAGTCCAACAGTTTTATTTGAAATCACAAGCTTTCGGAGCTTTCCTCCTTCGTCAGGTGAGTGAAGGGTTCTAAAAACGCACAGCATATATAGTCAGAGAACAATGCCTGGTGATTACAGATAATCTTTCCAACTGCCCCCTATCACACCTCGGCTGGGAGACGATCACAGCAATCAAAGGCGTCGTTGGTGTCCAGACAGGTTAGCCATGGAAAACATTACATCCCAGAATACTGAATACACAATGGGTCAGATCACAAAGACAGAGAGGGAAAGAGACCCGAAAGGCAGAGAGAGAGAGAGAGAATGACCAGTTGTATTAAAAACAGATAACTTTTTTTCGCTGGTGGGGTTACGTGTAGCGTGACATGAACCCAAGATCCCGGTTGAGGCCGTCCTCATGGGTGCGGAACTTGGCTATCAATTTCTGCTCGACGATTTTGCGTTGTCGTTCTCTAAGACAAGTCACAACTTTGTCCTTCTCTAAGTGCTTCCTGCCACTTCTGTTCTCATGTGTTTTAAAGGGGTTAAGAGTACATTGCACTTTAAATCAGCTTGATGTCCATGTGCTTGAAATGGAATATAAGCTCTTATCACACATCAATATCCAGTGTCTCATCCAAACAGAAAGCTCTTGTTGTGTATCTTCCTACTGACATACGTATTAAATGGGAATTGATGTTGTTTTGAGGAGAGCAAGAAGCCAGAATTGCATGTTTTATATTCATGTCAATGGCTTGGCAGATGTTACGTTTTTATTTGACTAGCAGAATAAGACAAGTGTATTATAGACCCTCCTCATCATTAGTGTGGAGTAATCCTTCCAATGATTTGTGCCTTCTCCTTTATGATCACAACTAAGTATTTAACCTTTTGTATTTGTTATGGTCTTTCTAGGGGGCAAGGGAAAATAACTTTTCTTCAACCCTTATTGATCTGAATATTTGGTTCAGGAAGGACTCCTTGCCACATCTTGATTGATTGTTCTCCTCCTCTTTCCAAACTTGATGCTGACCAGCACCGTGGGCCTGCTAGTGAGAAGCTTCAAACAGCAATCGCACATTTTGGGGAAACTGCCCTCAATTTTCCCCTCCAATTCAAATTAATGGATAGCAAATCGTGCGCAGCGAGTCGAATATATACGGTTGAGGCTCTCTCTCTCTCGTACCCTCCCCTCCCCCTCCCCGTATCCCGAACTCAGAAAATGGCCCCACATCTCCCACCCACTTGAGACCACTGCAGAAGTGACAAGGAAAGAAGGTTGTAACTTGACTTTTTTTTCCTGTAATAAACAGGAAAGTTGAGTTAAGGCAATTTACAACAATAACAACAACAACTTGCATTTATATAACGCCTTTAACCTAGTAAAACATCCCAAGGTGCTTCACAGGAGCGATTTTCAAACAGAATTTGACAACGAGCCACATAAGGAGATATTAGGGCAGGTGACCAAAAGCTTGGTCAAAGAGGTAGGTTTTAAGGAGCGTTTTAAAGGAGGAGAGAGAGGCGGAGAGGTTTAGGGAGGGAATTCCAGAGCTTAGGGCCGAGGCAGCTGAAGGCACGGCCGCCAATGGTGGAGTGATGGGAATCGGGGATGCGCAAGAGGCAAGAATTGGAGGAGAGCAGAGATCTTGGAGGGTTGTAGGGCTGGCAGAGGTTACAGAGATTAAGGAGGGGCGAGGCCATGGAGGGATTTGAAAACAAGGATGATAATTTTAAAATTGAGGCGTTCCCGGACCGATAGCCAAAGTAGGTCAGCGAGCACAAGGGTGATTGGTGAACGGGACTTGGTGCAAGTTAGGATACCGGCAGCAGAGTTTTGGATGAGCTCAGGTTTATGGAGGGTGGAAGATGGGAGGTTGGCCAGGAGAGCATTGGAATAGTCAAGTCTAGAGGTAACAAAGGCATGGATGAGGGTTTCAGCAGCAATTTATTTGTCAATAAAAGTTTATGCTTGATGTGCCATATTGTCACTGATAAGCTCTGTATCTAGTTGTAACGGCTGATCGAGAGTGAGCAATTAAGCATTGTTTAATTGAATTGTTTGAACAGTGTAATTGGCCATCACAGAATCAGTTAGCAATTTTCTTATCTCTATTTCACTTGAAATATGTGAAACTTCAGACTAGCTCCAGATCACTTCCACAGCTTTCCATCTCTCTGATTTTCTCCACCCTTTTTTGGGTTGCAAAACCTTTTCATTTATACCGTCACATTCATGGAATGAACAAAAACAACTTGGATTTATATCGTGCCTTTATTCTCATTCTCATGTTTAAATCCCTCCATGGCCTCGCCCCTCCTTAACTCTGTAACCTCCTCCAGCCCTACAACCCTCCAAGAATTCTGCGCTCCTGGCCTCTTGCGCGTCCCCGATTTTCATCGCTCCACCATTGGCGGCCGTGCCTTCAGCTGCCTTGGCCCTAGGCTCTGTAATTATCTCTCTGAACCTCTCCGCCTCTCTAGCTCTCTCTCCTTTAAGACGCTCCTTAAACCTACCTCTTTGACCAAACTTTTGATCACCTGTCCTGACATCTCCTTGTCAAATTTTGTCTGATAACACTCCTGTGAATATGTTAAAGGCGCAATGTAAATGCAAGTTGTTGCTGCTGCTGTTGTTGATCTAATTGAATGGCGGAGCAGGCTCGAGGGGCTGAATGGCCTACTCCTGTTCCTATGTCACTTGGATTTTCCTGACGTTCTATTTTCTCTGGGCAGTCTCCAGCAGATCGCACGGTTCTTACTGAAACAGGGACTTTTCACTTGTCTCAGGAGATTTCCATTTGTTTAAAACAGCCGAACCGCTCAGTAAAGGAAGCTACTTGCCTTATTTATTAAGCTTTAAATGCCAACCTCCTGCTGCATATGTCAGCAGGTGATTTACTGCACCTCAGGCAAGCTGAGCCTGGTATAGGACTGCACTGAACATCTATCTTGTAACTGTGCTTTGCTGACGCTGCATCTTTTAACTGATGGTACCTTATTGTTAGAGCCAGTGATTTGGTGCAGCACATTATCCCATTCCAGATGCTTTGCCTTCTGAGGACTGCAATGCATATTATTTTACCACAAGTTGCTAATAAAGCTGCTCTGCAAAGCGTCAGCCAGACTGCTGTTGCTTTACTGAAGGGGTTATTATTACTGGAGGTAAAAACGGGTGCTCGCGAGTCTGCAGCCCTGTTTTACATCTCTCCCGGTTTTTATTTCTGTTCAAGTCAATTAAAGGGCTGCCGATTCGTTATGACCCGTTTTACACTATCGCACAAAGTCGAAATTAACCCCCCCCCCCGCCCCGGTGAGTTCTGTGTTTTAAGTTCTCCTGTATTCTGATCAAAATTAAAGTGTCGTGAACAGGTGCAGAAAATAATCACGAAGGCTAATGGGATGCTGGCCTTTATATCTAGAGGACTGGAGTACAAGGCGGCAGAAGTTATGCTGCAGCTATACAAAACCCTGGTTAGACCGCACCTGGAGTACTGTGAGCAGTTCTGGGCACCGCACCTTCGGAAGGACATATTGGCCTTGGAGGGAGTGCAGCGTAGGTTTACTAGAATGATACCCGGACTTTAAGGATTAAGTTACGAGGAGAGATTACACAAATTGGGGTTGTATTCTCTAGAGTTTCGAAGGTTGAGGGGTGATCTGATCGAAGTTTATAAGATATTAAGGGGAACGGATAGGGTGGATAGAGAGAAACTATTTCCGCTGGTTGGGGATTCTAGGAGTAGGGGGCACAGTCTAAAAATTAGAGCCAGACCTTTCAGGAGCGAGATTAGAAAACATTTCTACACACAAAGGGTGGTAGAAGTTTTGAACTCTCTTCCGCAAACGGCAATTGATACTAGCTCAATTGCTAAATTTAAATGTGAGATAGATAGCTTTTTGGTAACCAAAGGTATTAAGGGATATGGGCCAAAGGCAGGTAGATGGAGTTAGATCACAGATCAGCCATGATCTTATCAAATGGTGGAGCAGGCACGAGGGGCTGAATGGCCTACTCCTGTTCCTATGTTCCTAAAAGATTGGGGAAAATCAGCTATTTTTTTTATACATAAAACAGATTATCTGGTCATTTATTTCATTGCTGTTTGTGGGATCTTGCTGTGTGCAAATTGGCTGCTGTGTTTCCTACATTACAACAGTGACTACACTTCAAAAGCACTTCATTGGCTGTAAAGCGCTTTGGGACATCCTGAGGTTGTGAAAGGTGCTATATAAATGCAAGTTCTTTCTTTCTTTCATATTACACAACTACATTTTAGCAAAACAATATACTGGCCATTACAGGGCGTAAAGCCCCCAGGTTTTAAGGTGATTGGCAAAAGAACCAAAGGCGACATGAGGAAAAACTTTTTTACACAGCAAGTGGTTGGGATCTGGAATGCACCGCCCGAGGGGGTGGTGCAGGCAGATTCAATCATGGCCTTCAAAAGGGAACTGGATAAGTACTTGAAAGGAAAAAAATTTGCATGGTTAGAGGGAAAGGGCGGGGGAGTGAGACTCGCTGGATTACTCTTGCATAGAGCCGGCGCGGACTCGATGGGCTGAATGGCCTCCTTCCGTGCTGTAACCTTTCTATGATTCTTTATAAAACAGCGTATTCTCCAACTTACCATGAGCAAAGTCATGGGGCATCCACCAGTAAAGATGAAAGAGAAACAAAGAGTTTGTATTTCTATAGCGTCTTTCTTAATGTCAGGACTTCCCATAAGGACATAAGAAATGGGAGCAGGAGTCGGCCATACGGCCCCTCGAGCCTGCTCCACCATTCAATAAGATCATGGCTGATCTTCCATCTCAACTCCACTTTCCTGCCCTATCCCTTGATTCCCACTTTACAGCCAATGAAGTACTTTTGAAGTGTAGTCACTGTTGTAATGTAGGGAAGCACGGCAGCCAATTTGCGCACAGCAAGATCCCACAAACAGCAATGTGATAATGATCAGATAATCTAATGATGTTGGTTGGGGATATTGGCCAGGAAACCGGGCAGAACTCCCTCGCTCTTCCTCGAATCAGTGTCACGGGATTCTCTTACGTCCACCTGAGAGGGTGGATGGGGCCTCGATTTAACATCTTGCCTGAAAGGCGGCAACTCCGGCATTGCAGCACCCCCTCAGTACTGCAGTGCTCAGTCGGCCTGGATTTTGCACTTAAGTCTCTGGAGTGGAAATTGAACTAACAGCCTTCTGACTGAGAAGCGAGACTGTTCGCACTGAGTCACGGCTGACTTGTTGTGCACAGTTTCACTTTATGTAGCCCTGTGGGAATCATTCCAGTAAAAAAAACTGATTAAAGTAAAAGCTCCCCGTAGATGTTTTAATACATGCGGCAGTGTCTGTTTATGTATATACCCTAGAATTACAGATACCCTAGAACTATTTGAAGGCTGTGATCACTCCCAAGATCTGTTATTCTCTGTATTGACCGCATTGTCAAGGCTTGACAGACTCTGCAGCAGCGTGTGTTGTTTTGCAAGGGAGTAATAAAGTACACTGCGGGAATGGAGCCAAATGAGAAAGTGCTTTTAGTGTCTTGAACAGTCATCAGAAATAGCAGCCCAGATAGAGCTTAGAGGGTTAAATTATGAGGGCAGGTTGCAGAGGCTAGGCTTGTATTCCCTCGAGCGTGGAAGATTAAGGGGTGATCTAACTGAGGTGTTTTAAGACGATTAAAGGATTTGGTAGGGTAGAGAGAAACTATTTCCTCTGGTGGGAGAGTCCAGAACAAGGGGGGAATAACCTTAAAATTAGAGCTGGGCCATTTGGGGGTGATGTCAGGAAGCACTTCTTCACACAAAGGGGAGTGGAAATCTGGAACTCTCTCCCCCAAATAAGCTGTTGAGGCTGGGGGGTCAATTGAAAATTTCAAAACCGAGATTGATAGATTTTTGTTGGGTAAGGGGATTAAGGGTTCTGGAACTAAGGTGGGTGAATGGAGTTAACATACAAGTCAGCCATGATCTAACTGAATGGCAGTGTAGGCACGAGGGGCTGAATGGCCTCCTCCTGTTCCTATGTTTCCAATGTTCCTATATCTGCTAGATACAGAAACGTAAAGATAAGAGGGAATGGCACAACCATGAAAGTGTTGGTTCATTTGGTGGCAGTCCTTCCTCTGAGTCCAAAGGCTGTAAGTTCAGAGCCTCCACTGCATGATTTGAATGTTTAATCAAGGCTGACGTTCCACTATGGAATCGCTGCCCTTTGGATAAAGGTGTTTAACTAAAATTGATGTTGAAGATTCCCGTGCACTGGGTGAAGAAGACCAGGTTAGTGTCCTACCTCATCCAACACCAGCGGGAGGGGGTCGGGGGGAATCAAGTGGACAGACATCCATCTCGTTGCTGCTTGTGGGATCTTGCTGTATGCAATCTGAGCGGAAAACAAAGGTTGGAAATGCACAACAGTCAGCATCGAAAAAGAAAAAAAGATGGATTAATGTTTTTGGGCTGGGACAGAGTGTTTGTACTCAGAGATTGTGACGTGAAGTTCTCAATGTTGACTGCTTATCAGAAGAGGAAAAAACTTACGTTTGTACAACGGCTTATCACAGCTCTCAGAAACATCTCAAAGTACATTGCATGCGATGAATTACTTTGAAGTGCAGTTACTGTTATTATGTAGCAAAGTGCAGCAGCCAATTTGTACCTAAAACAGCGTTGAGATGAATTGGCCAGTTAATTCCTTTCTGGTTTGAGGGAGGAATGTTGGTCAGGATACCAAGTAAATTCCCTGCCCTCCTCTAAATTAGGGGTGCTGGTGCTGGTGGAACTGTACCCCAGCCAGAGCCAGCACTTTAAGGACAAAAGGAAAAGAGGTTGTAATGTTTTAAAATGTCTTCCGTCCTAATATTCAATTAAAGAGGTAATTTATTAATCCTAAAAGAATCCTAAAAGTATGCATTTATATAGCGCCTTTCACAGCTTCAGGACGTCCCAAAGTGCTTGACGGCCAATGAAGTACATTTGAAGTGCTGTCACTGTTATAATGTAGGGAACCACGTCAGCTAATGTGCGCACAGCAAGGTCCCACAATCAGCAATGAGGTAAATGGCCAGAGAATCTGTGTTTAGGTGTTGCTTGAGGGATAAATGTTTTCTAGGACACCAGAAGAACTTTCCTTCTATTCTTCAAATCAGAGAGCAAGTTATTATCTTAATGGCGAGAAACTGGAAAGTACTGCAGTACAAAGGGATCTGGGGTCCTAGTGCAAGAAAATCAAAAAGTTAGTATGCAGGTGCAGCAGGTGATCAAGAAGGCCAATGGAATGTTGGCTTTTATTGCTAAGGGGATAGAATATAAAAACAGGGAGGTATTGCTGCAGTTATATAAGGTATTGGTGAGACCGCACCTGGAATACTGCATACAGTTTTGGTGTCCATACTTAAGAAAAGACATACTTGCTCTCGAGGCAGTACAAAGAAGGTTCACTCGGTTAATCCCGGGGATGAGGGGGTGGACATATGAGGAGAGGTTGAGTAGATTGGGACTCTACTCATTGGAGTTCAGAAGAATGAGAGGCGATCTTATTGAAACATATAAGATTGTGAAGGGGCTTGATCGGGTGGATGTGTGGGTGAAACTAGAACTAGGGGGCATAATCTTAGAATAAGGGGCTGCTCTTTCAAAACTGAGATGAGGAGAAACTTCTTCACTCAGAGGGTAGTAGGTCTGTGGAATTTGCTGCCCCAGGAAGCTGTGGAAGCTACATCATTAAATAAATTTAAAACAGAAATAGACAGTTTCCTAGAAGTAAAGGGAATTAGGGGTTACGGGGAGCGGGCAGGAAATTGGACATGAATTTAGATTTGAGGTTAGGATCAGATCAGCCATGATATTATTGAATGGCGAAGCAGGCTCGAGGGGCCGATTGGCCTACTCCTGCTCCTATTTCTTATGTTCTTATGTTCTAAATAGTGTTGTAGGATATTTTGTATCCACCTGCACAGGCAGACAGGAGTTCTCATCCAAAAGACAGCACCTCTGACAGTGCAGCACTCTCTCCTCTGTACTGCACTTAAGTATTAGACTAAATTGTATGTTCTGGTTCTGGAGTGGGACTATGAACCCACAACCTTCTCACTCAGAGGTGTGAGTGTTGCCACTGAGACAAGGCTGGAAGGTTAGAAAATGCCGACAGGTCTACATTAAAAGAAGACGAATGAGAGGGAACCTTATGGAGGTATGTAAGAGACTATGTGGAATAGAAAAGCATTATTTCAAGTTCATAGAATTATAGAATCATAGAATGATACAGCACAGGAAGAGGCCATTCGGCCCATTGTGTCTGTGCTGGCTCTTTGAAAGAGCTATTCTAATTAGTCCCACTCCCCTGCCCCTTCCCCACAGCCTTTCAAGTATTTATCCAATTCCCTTTTGAAAGTTACTATTGAATCTGCTTCCACCACCCTTTCAGGCAGCGCATTCCAGATCATAACAACTCGCTGCGTAAAAACATTTCTCCTCATCTCTCCAGTTACCTTAAATCTGCGTCCTCTGGTTACCGACCCTTCTGCCACTGGAAACAGTCTCTCCTTATTTACTCTATCAAAACCCTTCACGATTCTGAACACCTCTATTAAATCTCCCCTTAACCTTCTCTGCTCCAACCCCAGCTTCTCCAGTCTCTCCACGTGACTGAAGTCCCGCATCCCCCGGTATCATTCTAGTAAATCTAAGTTAAACTATGACTGCAAAGCAACAGGACATAGCTACAAACTGGGAAAAGTCAGGTACTGTACTGGTATCAGGAAGCACTTCTTCTCACAAATAGTAATTAGCAGCTGAGCTTAATGGAGGCAAAAACAGTGGAGTCTTTCATAAAGCAATCTGATGCTGTGAGAGGGAGATTGTAGGTTTCTGTGGAAGGATGAGCTAGTTGGGCTGAATGACATTCTCCGTCTGTGATGTTTTGGCTAGGCAATGGCTGGGCCCACCCTCCGATGTACTTTTTTTTATTCTTGGGATGTGGGCATCGCTGGCAAGGCTGGCATTTATTGCCCATCTCTACCTGCCCACCTCTACCTGCCCACTTCTTGAACCGCTGGTAGCGGTTTGATGCGATTGAGTGGTTTGCTACGCCACTTCAGAGGGCAGCGAAGAGCCAACCACGTCAGGTGTGGGGCTGGAGTCACGTATAGGCCCAGACCGGGTAAGGACGGCAGGTTTCCTTCACTAAAGGGGCATTAGTGAACCCGTTGGGTTTTTACGACAATCCGACAGCTTCGGACTGTCAGCAGATTCTCCAGCTGCACCTAACTCTGCTTCCTACCACGTGGAGCTCTGCACCACAGCACGAGTTTTAAAAAATCTACCTGAGTTATCTCTTAAAATGAGGCAGGCGAAGAGTTACTGTTGTCGTATTTTGCTCAAAAACTTCAGGCATTTACCCAGTCCTTGGGCCCCACTCAGTCTTTTATCACGAAGCGCCTTGGGACGTTAAAGGCACTATGTAAATGCATGTCGTTGTTGTTGTTGTTGTTGTCGCCGTCGCCGTCGCAGTTGTTGTTGTCACACGTGTTGTTGTTGTGCTTCTCTGAAGGATGCAATTCTCTGTGCACTTGTGTCTCACTAATCTCTCACTCTCCCCTTTATCCAGGTGAGCGTCAGGCTACTTCTGTACACAGATAATTCAAAGTTGTGTTTTTTTTAATCCTGAAAAAATGGATCGTCTCAGTAAATTGAATTAAGCAATGTATTTAACATAGGAAAGCAGGAATTTAGAAAAATGAACTGTCAGATAATTGGAATTAATTGGAATTAAGTGGAGTCGATTATATCACGAGCTGGACTTATTGGTGCTTATCTCAATGTTGAAACTCTTCTACTGTTTCCATCCTTAGCAAGCATCCTTTTTAATTCCTTGTTCCTCAGCCCTTTTCTATACTACACTTTACTTTAAACAGTTTTTTTTTTCTGATCTGCTTCAGTGTTGTCAACGTTCATGGTTGTAGTATATAATGACAGAGAATACTGGAAATACTCTGCAGGTCAGGCAGCATCTGCGGAGAAAGAAACAGAGGTAACGTTTCAGGTCAAAGACCCTTCGTCAGGACTGGAAAAAGCTGAAGATTAAACAGTTTTTAAGCAAGTACGGAGGCGGGGGAAGTGTGGGGGAGGAAAGAACAAAAGGGAAGGTCTCTGCTAGGGTGGGGGTGGGGGGGCGGGAGTGATTAAACGACAAAAGGGATGATGGTGCAGGGCAAGGAGGGTGGGAATGGGACAAGTTAAGAAACAAATGATGGGTCTAGAGGAGCTGTAAATGGCAACAGCAGAACCATTACCAGCACCTGCTGTCTGAAAAAATGGGAGCAGTGGTTATGATCTGAAGTTATTGAAATCAATGTTGAGTCTGGAAGGTTGTAAAGTGTCTAATCGAAAGATGAGATGCTGCTCCTCGAGCTTCCGTTGATCTTCATTGGAACAGTGTAAGAGGCCGAGGACAGAGAGGTCAGAGTGGGAGCGGGACAGGCATATAAATGGCAAGTGACCGGCAGGTCAGGGTCACGCTTGCGGACAGAGCGGAGGTGTTCAGCAAAGCGATCATCCAGTCTGCGTTTGGTCTCCCCAATGTAGAGGAGACCGCATTGTGAGCAGCGGATACAGTATACTAAATTGAAAGAAGTACAAGTAAATCGCTGTTTCACCTGGAAGGAGTGTTTGGGGACCTGGATGATGGGAAGGGAGGAGATGAAAGGGCAGGTGTTGCATCTCCTGTGTTCACATGGGAAAGTGCCGTGGGGAGGAGAGCGGGTGTTGGGGGTGATGGACGAGTGGGCCAGGGTATCGCGGAGGGAACGGTCCCTTCGGAATGCTGAAAGGGGAGGGAGGGGAAGATGTGTTTGGTGGTGGGATCGCATTGGAGGTGGCGGAGATGGCTGAGGATGATAAGTTGAATGTGGAGGCTGGTGGGGTGGAAGGTGAGAACAAGGGGGACCCTATCATGGTTCTGGGAGGGGAGGGAAGGGGTGAAGTGCGGGAAATAGGACTGATGCGGCCGAGTGCCCCGTCAACTACAGTGGAGGGGAATCCTTGGTTGAGGAGAAAGGAAGACATATCAGAAGCCTAGTGTGGAAGGTGGCAGCATCAGAACAGATGCGACGGAGACGGAGAAACTGGGAGAAGGGAATAGAGTCCTTACAGGAAGTGGGGTGGGAAGAAGTGTAATCAAAGTAGCTGTGGGAGTCGGTGGGCTTATAATAGATATTGGTTGACAGCCTAGCCCCAGAAATGGAGATAGAGAAGTCGAGGAAGGGAAGGGAAGAGTCGGAGATGGACCGTGTGAAGGCGAGGGAAGGGTGGAAATTGGAAGCAAAGTTAATGAAATTTTCCAGTTCAGAATGAGAGCAGGAAACGGCACTGATACAGTCCTCAATGTACTGGAAAAAGAGGTGAAGGAGGGCACCTGAGTAGCACTGGAACAAAGAATGCTACACGTATCCCAGACAAAGAATGTTCCATGTTTGAGATATGTGGAACATTCTTTGTTCCAGTGCTACTCAGATCCCCTCCCTCACCTCATTTTCCGATACATTGATTACTGTATCGGTCCTTGCCTTGCACCATCATCCCTTTTGTTATTTAATCACTCCTGCCCTCCACCCTATCAGAGACCTTCCCTTTTTGTTCTTTCCTCCCCTCCCCTTCCTCCCCCACTTTCCCCGCCTCTGTACTTGCTTAAAAACTGTTTCATCTTCAACTTCTTCCAGTCCTGACAAAGGGTCATTGATCTGAAACGTTACCACTGTTTTTTTTCTCCACAGACGCTGCCTGACTTTCTGAGTATTTCCAGCATTTATTTCAGATTGCCACAGTATTTTGCTTTTGATTTCATGGTTATGGTAATGATTAGATTGAGTTTTGCACTGTTAGCGCTTTGGAACGTCCTGCGGTCATGATATCCGCTATATAAATGCAAGTCTTTCTTTCTTTTCTGTCTGTCTCACTCTTGCCTTGAAATTACATTGTGTGAATATTAACATACCAGTGCTTAGTTCATTTATACACTTGCTCTTCGTATGCTATTTTAACAGAAGCATTAACCTATTTATTTTAAATGGGCTGATGCATTCGTTAAAATAATGGACAAGGGAATTGCATAGAAACGTGTTAAGCCTTAGAATGCTAATGGTTGCACGGCATCAGTTTTGTTTTTCAGTCCCTCTGGAGGTTTCTGAGATCAAGCCATATCATAGCTGATGATGAGATGTCACCTAATTTGCATGCAAGTTTATGACCTTTAATTACTGACTATTGCACAACAATTTGTTTTTGTAAAATATGGAAGTAATAAGAATTGTCTTCTGCTGTCTGGGTAACTAATCCAGAAAGAAGAAAGACTTGCATTTATATAGCACCTTTCACGACTCCAGGACATCCCAAAGTGTTTTGCAGCCAATGAAGTACTTTTGAAGTGTAGCCACTCTTGTAATGTAGGAAACGCGGCAGCCACAAATTGCACAGAGCAAGGTCCCACAGACAGCAGTGTTAGGTGTTGGTTGAGGGATAAATATTGGCCAGGACACTGGGGAGAACTCCCCTGCTCTTCTTTGAACAGTGCCATGGGATCAGACCGGGCCTCGGTTTAATGTCTCATCCGAAAGACGGTAACTCCGATAGAGCAGCACTTCCTCAGTACTGCGCGGAAATGCCAACCTAGATTATGTGCTCGAGCTTCTGGAGTGTGGCTTAAGACAATGTATATGAAGACGGATGATGTTCTTTCAATGTGAAATAATACTGTAATAACTACAGTGTATAATCAATCCTCATCAGTTGTGTTTTGACAGAGCTCTGAACCGTTTTCCTCAGGGTTTGTCCATTTTCAGTCCGATTGGATTTCCTGTAGCTGGAACAAGTGGAGACAGTGGAAGTTGTTTTGACAGAGCTCTTGTTCATCCCTAGTTTCCCTGAGAAGGTGGTAGTGGGCTTTTTAGAACCGCTGCAGCCCTTGTGCTCATGGTGCTCCCATGATGATGTTAAGTGGGGAATTTCTGTATTTTGATCCAGTGATGGGGGAATGGGGATATATACCCAAATCAGGATAGTGTGTGCCTTGGTAGGGAACTTGGAAGTGATGGTGTTCCCTCGATCTTGCTGATCTTGCACCTTGGTGGTGACCGTGGGACTGGGAACTGCTGTCAAAGTAAGCTTGTGGGAAAATTGTGCCAAGAACCAGTTCAACTTCCTTTCATCCAGATGTTTCTTGCTTTCTAAACAGAAGAATCCAACAATCCTTTATCATCAACCCTATTTGCCTTCCTTGAAACTGTAAGTTAGCTCCCACACAATCTCTGCTGTTTTCTGTCTAGCGCAGAATGTCGCTTGAACAAGGGAAGTATATCTTTCCAGTTTGGCTCTGCGGCTGGCAGTCCTGCTTCTGAGTCTGATAGTGCAAGTGCAAGTAGATAAAGCCTTTTAAAAAAAGGCCAACAGCATTTTGGGTTTCATAAACAGGGGGATAGAATACAGGAGTGAAGAAGTAATGATGAATTTGTACAAAACTGGTTAAGCCACAGTTAGAGCAATGTTTGCAGTTTTTTGGCACACCTTTATAGAAAAAGCATTAAAGCCACAGTATAGATTCACCAGATGATATCAAGGATTGGAAATTGTAGTTATGAGGAGAGATTTGAGATACTGAGTCTATTTCTATCTGAGCAGAGAAGACCAGGGAGATTTAAAAGAGTTTAAAAAAAAAAAATCAAGAAGCCTCTTGATAGAGCAAATAGGGAAAGATTATTTTCTCTGATTAGGGGGTCAGGGAGGAAGGTTTAAATGATCACTAAGTGATTGAGGAGGGAGTTTAAGAGAAATTTCTTTTTGGAGAAAGGTTGTTAAGCATAGTTGAGGCAGAGACCATTACAACTTTAAGGGGAAATTGGATAAATATTTGAAGCAGAGGAAGATACATGGCTTTGGGGAAAGAACAGGGCAGTGAGAGTAATTGTGGGTTTCTCCAGCAAAGAGCTGGCATAGACACAATGGGCTGAATGGTCTTCATCTGAGCTATTTCCATGGTTCTATGGAATCATCCGTCACTCTTGTCTTCACTCTTCTTTGCAGTGTATCAATATTCTTCGGAAGTGGTGCAATGTCTTGACAATGTTAGTTTAGACAGATTAGTTGTGCTCCAAGGAGACCAGCATGAGAGCACTCTATCATGTAAATGACACAGAAGAAGGAAGTCAAACCTCTTTTATTCAGCTCTAATCGAAAGCTGATCAACCTCATTGTTGACATGTTATGTGCAAAGTGTTCCGGACTGAAATCTGTGGAAGGATATTGTGCGCAATTGAAGATTAAGAACAGGGTACTTCAATTGGTTTTGTTACAAGAGGCCAAAATGACATTTTGACATTTGAGGAACTGGTTGACCAGAATATTCAATTTAACCCTTGCAAAATAAGGTTGTCTTTGCACTCTGGCTTTATTCCATTTTCCATCCTTCATCATCAACAAGTATGACATTGCATTCATTAGCACAGGTTAAACCCCTCCTTTCCGTTTGTTGATAAGGTCAATTTGAGCAATTCAACAAACATCTGATTGAATGCCTTAATTTACCTCAGGCGATAAATGGAAAAGCTGTGTTAGAACATTCTTGGTTGGGGAGTAAGAACATTTATTTACCATTATATAACTGTGTTAACCCCAACAGTTTGTAAGTCACCCGCAAGTTAATTTGTAATTGTCCACCTTGGTTCACCGGTAGCACTCGTCTCTGAGTCAGAAGGTTGTAGGTTCAAGCCCTGCTCCAGGATATGAGTACATAATCTAAGCTAACACTTCAGTATAGGACTGTGCTGTGAGAGTGCTGCACTGTCAGAGGTGCTGCCTTTCAGATGAGATGTTAAACTGAGGCCCTGTCAGGTAGACATAGATCCCATGATACTGTTTGAAGAAGAGCAGGGGAGTTCTCCTGGTGCTCTGCCCAATATTTATCCCTCAACCAACATCACCAAAATGGATGATCTGGTCTTTATCTCAGTGCTGTTTGTGGGATCCTGATGTGCACAAAATGACTGCTGCATTTGCCTATGTTACAACAGTGACTAAACAAAGTATTGGATTGGCAGGGAACTGTGTTGGGACATCCCATGGTTGTGAAAGGCGCTATCTAAATGCAAGTCCTTTCTTTCCACATTGGCCCTGAACGTTATGTTATGGGAAACTGAAATCCTCTCTCTTCTTTTGAAAGGATTAATGCCTCTGCTAAAATAGTAACGAGTTCATACTTCTGCAAAAATAGCAGAGAAAGGAATTTCAGATGCATGCATTCAGCCTTTATATCCCAAAGTGTAATTTCAGGGTCATTGTGAATATACATCGACGGTAACAGTAGGTTTTGACTTAACAGGAAACTTGACATAGATTGTTGACCTCAGTGAATAATTGTAGGTTATAATTTTTTTTTAGGGGATTGAAAAATATTTTAGGTCACAGAAAACATTAATACATTAGTATCCCATGATGCCCATCCACAAAGTCTAAAGCTCCTTCTTTTGGTCCAATGGGCAGGAAAAGACCAGCTGACTCATCAAGCCTGCCCCACAATTATGATGGCTGGAGCATCAACTAAACACTTCCTCCCCCTCCTCCCCTCCACCCTCCACAGCCATGTAATCTCCTGGGACAGGAAAAACACCAGAGAAAAAAAATCCAGGCCAATAAGGGAAAAATGTACTCTGAAAAATTCCTCCCCGACCCACTCAGGTTGATCGAAACCAGTCCAGGAGATCACGTGGGCCAAGTGTTATCTGTAAAGACATTTACCTTCTATACGATGCGATCTCTGCCCCAGTCAGGAACCGGTTCAGCTCCCTCTCGAAGGCAAACAGAGAGTCCGCACCCACCCCACCGGCCAGCAACGTATTCCAGAGGCTCAGTACTCGCTGGGAAAAGAAGAACCACCTAAACGTGCTACTTAATCACCAGTACTTCTGAACGGGCTGTAAATACAGTCGTGCAGCGAGGAAATCAAAACGCACACTCTCAACATTCACAAAAATCCATTTTCTGACTGAATTTCCAGCATCGCAGTTAATGGCAACCATAACGAGCAAGATGGCCTTTCTCGGGCCAGGTGGTGGAGGCCTACTGACCAAATTTGGTTGCCTGGCTACAACACTAGCTCAGAAACCCAAAAGGGTGGTACAAGCGACCTCAGTGCTCCTGGGCATGGGAGGGATATAAAAACAGCCATTTCCTTTTGCTGATCACTGTCCAGTGACCCCTGCTGGAAAATGGATGTGTGGGCGTCAGTGAGAATGAGATTCGGTTTGGGTTGTGATCCCTTACCATGGTCAAATAGCCCACTAATACTGACTAGGCTCCCACATGGAGATTGGGTAAAGTACCGCAGAGGAGGTGGCAGGAAATGTACATGACCCAGGATGTTTAGGTGAAAGGGGGAGAGAAAACTGGGAAGGAGTAAAAAGTAGGATTGAGCTTTTTTTTTTGTAATAAAGAATGAGATCGTTAACAAATGGCTCTGAATAGGAGTACCATCCTGTTTGTATTAGTCAGTCTATTTCTGTTTATTTCTGATTATTCCATAGGAAGCGCTCCTGTTGAGGAGAGGGCTAGTTTCAACAAGGTAGCAAGGCTGAGGGTGTCAGGGAGTTGAATTAACAACAGTGGAGACAGCAATTAACCTAACAATACTTCAGCACCAATTATGTATGTTAATGTTGCTGCCTTGGCTGTTAGTCTCCGTAACTTAGCTGATGTCATCAGTGCTCACTCTTAGCAAAGCAAAATAATCAACAAATTGTTCGAACAAAAATGTGATGGGATTAATCATACCTTGCGGTAACATTATATTTTTTTAAAAGGGCTTCTGGCAGTGTGACTTTAACGATGAGTAAGATACAAGAGGTTACTCTATTAAGAGAGGACGTAGAGCCATACCATACAGTAAGGAATCTTACAACACCAGGTTATAGTCCAACAGTTTTATTTGAAAATCACAAGCTTTCGGAGGCTTTCTCCCAGTCCATCACCGGCATCTCCACATCATGGATACAGTACAGAGACTGTGGGCCTGCAACAGGCTAATAAAGTTGGAATATTTTACTATGATGAGACTATTAGGAACATAGCTACAGGAGTAGGCCATTCAGCCCTTCAAGCATATTCCGCCATTCAATTAGATCATGACTGATCTGTACCTCAACTACATTCACCCGCCTTAGCTCCATAATCCCTTGATACCCGTACTCAACAACAATCTATCAATCTCAGTCTTGAAAGCTCCAATTGTCTCAGCATTCACAACCTTTTGGGGAGCGAGTTCCAGATTTTCACTACCCTTTATGTGAAAAAGTGCTACCTGATTTCACTCCTGAATGGCCTGGCTCTAATTTTAGTATTGTGCCCCCTTGTTCTGGATTCCCCCACCAGAGGAAATAGTTTCTCTGTATCTACCTCCTCGAATCCTTTTAGCATTTCAAACACCTCGATTAGATTGCCCTCACCGTCTAAACTCAAGGAAATACAGGCCAAGTTTATGAAAACTGTCCTAATAATTTAACCCGCTAAGCCCCGGTATCATCCTGGTGAATCTGCGCTGTTCTCCCCTCATCCCCACTCCCCTTCTAGGCCAAGATATCCTTCCTGAGGTGCGGTGCCCAAAACTGAACGCAGTACTCCAAATGGGACCTGACCAAGGCTCTGTACAACTGAAGCATCACTTCCTTACTTTTGAATCCCAAACCCCCTAGTTCAGGCTAACTTTTACCAGCAGTTTAGCCAAAGCAGCGTGATGGCATGGTATGGTTGAAACCCAGGGTGACGAAAAATGATGGGACGCAGCCTTCATTCCTGCACTGAGTTCCCAATGTTAGCTCCGTCTCTGTGGGGAAGTGGTAAGTGGAGGCCAGGCCCCCTCTACACAGGATAGGAATGTTGGTGAGAATGTCATCCCTGGTCCGCCTTCATGCACGGCCAGCTGCATTCGTAGGGACCAGGGAGGAAAGGTCTCACCTGTCCAGCCAAGGAGATCAGAGGACTGGAGAAAACCATTCAAAAAAACTCACTGTTGCCACTGGTTACTCTGACTCTGACGTTACTAAGCACGTCCAGAAACAACGGTACATTATGGGGCAGCAGCAACTCCTTGAAAAAGTGGGCATGCGATTAAGTCACCATCTAACAATGTTGAGAATCTGAGATGAAGTTTTCCGTAAGCTATTCTCCTGCTTTCAATCTTGCATAGTCAATGAGATAGCTCTTGAACTTCAATCAGATCCTATTGTAGAGTATAAAGGCTTTCAAGAATAATTTTAGTTCAGATATGCAACTGTTTTCAGATTCCATTAGCCATAAAAAGGCAAAAGATGAAAGTAATTATACTTACAGAAGGGTTATTTATCTGGAGCCTAGGATGTGAATTAGTTACATATTTATCTTCAACTTCACACTGGGCTTCTAGCCAGCTGCAGTTCTTTTTACACTATGGTAAAGATTATTTTGGATTAGCATTAATAAAAAATGATGCTCTGTTACAAAATAAACACAAGGCGTTCATCATCCCTCAGCTTGATTCATCCTCAGGTAGGATCTGGGTTTAAGTGTCAGCCGTGGCTCAGTTGGTAGCACTCTCGCCTCTGAGTTGTGAAGGTTGTGAGTCCAAGCCCCCTCTCCATAGGCTTGAGCATAATAGACCTAGGCTGGCACTTCAGTGCCGTGCCTCAGCACTGAGGAAGTGCTACGCTACCAGAGGTGCTGCCCTTCAAATGAGGCATTAAACCGAGGCCCCATCTGGTGGGTGTAGAAGATCCCACAGCACTATTTCAAACAAGAGCAGGGCAGGCTCTGCCCCATATTTATTCCTCATCACTGAAAAAAAAACCCAGATGATCTGGTTGTTTATCTCACTGCTGTTTGTGGGACCTTGCTGTGTGCAAATTGGCTGCTGCGTTTCCTGTATTACCAACGGTGGCTACACTTCAGAAGTACTTCATTGGCTGTAAAGTGCTTTGGGATGTCTTGAGGTTGCGAAATAGACTATATAAATGCAAATTCCTTCTTTCTGATTATTGGGATCCCTGTCACAGACTATGGTACTCGGTAGAAGCTGCATAAGAAAGTGCTTATGATATAGTACACTGCTTGCTTTATAGTGTTAAGCCTGTGAAGTGAAGAACTAGGAAACCAGCAGCCAATGCCAATACTACTCTATGGAGAATCTACAAATTACTCTATGAAAACCACTGTTGAAACCATTCCAGAGAGAACACAATCTGACCATCTGGTGCATAATAGTATAACTAGATGGAGCTGCACAATTCCCATTCATGAATACCAACTGCAACACCAAGGATGAGGGAGGGAAGGGAAAACTATGCAGTTTGTGATGGTAAATCGGCTTAGGAGCATCCAAGCTCCCAATGGTCTGGGGTGAAGAAGCTGCCAAGTTTGCTATGGCTATTTAAAGAAGTCATATGAGACATGAGCTGCCACCTAGCTACTCTCACCTGGGTGATTAATACACATCCTCCAGTGTGTGGTAGACGTTCAACAGAAAAACTCTTTTGGCTCCTGCGAAAACGTTTTACAATTAAACACAGGAGGCAATTTATTCCCATCTCCATACGGCACAGAAGGAGGCCATTCGGCCCATCGTGTCTGTGCCGGCCGAAAACGCATTTTGAAAATTAACTGAAAACACATTTTATCCATATGGGCGAAAACGCTTTTAAGGCATTTGCTCCATTGAATAAAACTGATGAGAAGTTAAGGATGGCTTGGTTAGGGAGGACTAGGCCTTCTAAAACCTGTAAGTTGACTTGACTTGAGCCATCCACAACATGGGCTCCATTAAAAAGGGCAGTGTGATGTTACGTTCCCCCCCAGCAGTACGGCCAGAGTTTCCTCCTTTACACTGGTGGGTTCCCGCTTGAATCCCACGGGGAGCGCACAGATCATGCTTAGATGGGCCAGGGCTGGGGTGGAAATGAAGAGGTGGGTGGAAGGCCTGCCTTACCGGAACTTTGCCCTAATGAGGAAATGCCCTCCTTAAAGTCATGAGCTCTACATTTGAAGTTGTGGCGAGCCAATAACATGTAAATGAAGTTAAAAGTGACAAGCTATGTGCGTCACATGGGTAGTAGGGGATGACCACGTGCTATTAATGTAAGAAAGAAAGAACTTGCATTTATATGGCTCCTTCCGTGACCTCAAGACGTCCCAAATTGCTTCACAGCCTTTTGAAGTGTAGTCCCTGTTGTAATGTGGGGAAACGCGGCAGCCAGTTTGTGCACTGCAAGGTCCCACAAACAGCAATGAGATAAATGGCCAGATAATCTGTTTTGGTGATGTTGGTTGAGGGATAAATATTGGCCAGGCCACCAGGGAGAATTCCCCTGCTTTTCTTCGAAATAGTGGCATGGGATCCTTTACACCCACCTAAGAGGGCAGACAGGGCCTCAGTTTAACGCCTCATCCAAAATAGTCCACGGGGACGGGGGAACTAATTGAATTTTATCCCCACTGAGATTGTGCCAGCTGTAGCTCGTCATCTGGAATAATCTACTCTAATCCTATTTCCCCGCCCACATGATTTTATATTCTTCCTTCTCAAATTCGTAACCAATTCCTTTTAAATGATGACTTAGTCTTCGCCTTTTTAGCCACTTGCGACAAAACATTTTGTATTTTAATAGTCAAACAAAAATTCTGCTTTTTTTCACTGCTCCTAAAAATCATTTCACTGGGCGGGGTATGAGGTGGCGGGGGGAGGGTGGGTTTGACCCCCCAAAGTTTTACATTCATACAAAGGGTAGAGGTGGGAGCAAAGCAGCAAGTCCAAGCGTGCTTTGTGAATGGCCAGCCCCGCTGTCAGTCATTCACAAACTATGAGAGCGGTAGAAGCATACTAGGGATTGTAGGCACACTAGGGATTGTAGGCATACTAGGGATTGTAGGCATACTAGGGATTGTAGGAATACTAGGGATTGTAGGAATACTAGGGATTGTAGGCAAACTAGGGACTGTAGTTCCTCAGGGCAGTGTCCTAGGCCCAACCATCTTCAGCTGCTTCATCAATGACCTTCCCTCCATCATAAGGTCAGAAATGGGGATGTTCGCTGATGATTGCACAGTGTTCAGTTCCATTCGCAACCCCTCAGATAATGAAGCAGTCCGTGCCCACATGCAGCAAGACCTGGACAACACCCAGGCTTGGGCTGTTAAGTGGCAAGTAACATTCGTGACAGACAAGTGCCAGGCAATGACCATCTCCAACAAGAGAGAGTCTAACCACCTCCCCTTGACATTCAACGGCATTACCATCGCCGAATCCCCCACCATCAACATCCTGGGGGTCACCATTGACCAGAAACTTAACTGGACCAGCCACATAAATACTGTGGCTACAAGAGCAGGTCAGAGGCTGGGTATTCTGCGGCGAGTGACTCACCTCCTGACTCCCCAAAGCCTTTCCACCATCTACAAGGCACAAGTCAGGAGTGTGATGGAATACTGTCCACTTGCCTGGATGAGTGCAGCTCCAACAACACTCAAGAAGCTCGACACCATCCAGGACAAAGCAGCCCGCTTGATTGGCACCCCATCCTCCACCCTAAACATTCACTCCCTTCACCACCGGCGCACTGTGGCTGCAGTGTGTACCATCCACAGGATGCACTGCAGCAACTTGCCAAGGCTTCTTCAACCTAGAAGGACAAGGGCAGCAGGCACATGGGAACAACAACACCTGCATGTTCCCCTCCAAGTCACACACCATCCCGACTTGGAAATATATCGCTGTTCCTTCATCGTCGCTGGGTCAAAATCCTGGAATTCCCTTCCTAACAGCACTGTGGAAGAACTTTCACCACATGGACTGAAGCAGTTCAAGAAGGCGGCTCACCACCACCATCTCAAGGGCAATTAGGGATGGGCAATAAATGCTGGCCTTGCCAGCGATGCCCACATCCCATGAACGAATAAAAAAAAAGGCAAATTAGGGATTGTAGGCACACTAGGGATTGGAGGCACACTAGGGGTTGAGGGAATACTAGGGATTGTAGGCAAACTGGGGATTGTAGGCTGCTATCTTGTTGAGTTTCCAGCTGATATTGTTCTAGGAAACTGCATGAACGCGATCCTCTCTCAGAGTGGCACAACCTTTCAAAGGAAAACATGGCAATACATTTTAAACACAGAAAATATTGTTGTATAGGTTCTAAACCTTACATATGTATTATATATAGAGCGTACCCTATGTAATAGTTTTATGTTACTGGACTAGAGGTATGGTAGTTTGAGAATTTGAATTCAGTATTTAAAAAAAAAACCTGAAAGTAAAAAGCTGGTGTCAGTAAAAAGTGACCAGAAAGCTGTCGTATTGTTATAAAAATCTAACTGGTTCATGGGGAACACAAGAACAGGAGTAGGCCATTCAGCCCCTTGAGCCTGTTCCACCATTTAATGAGATCATGGCTGACCTGTATCCTAATTCCATTTACTTGGCTCCATATCCCTAATACCCTTGGCTAGCAAAAATCTATCGATCTCAGATTTAAAATTATTAATTGAGCTGGCATCTACTGCTTTTTGCGGGAGAGAGTTCCTCACTTCTACCACCCTTTACGTGAAGAAGTGTTTCCCAACTTCTCTCCTGAATGGCCTGACTCTGATTTTAAGGTTATGTCCCCCAGCCCTAGTGCCAGTGGAAAAAGATTCTCTCTACTACCCTATCAATTCCTAAAAGCCTCAATCAAATCACCCCTTAACTTTTTATATTCCAGGGAATACAAGCCTAGTTTTTTAAAATTTGTTCATGGGGTGTGGGTGTCACTGGCAAGGCCAGTATTTATTACCCATCCCTTAATTACCCTTGAGAAAGTGGTGGTGAGCCACCTTCTTGACAACTGAGTTCAGAGGGCGATTAAGAATCAACCACATTGCTGTGGGTCTGGAGTCACATATAGGCCAGACCGGGTAAGGACGGCAGGTTTCCTTCCCTAAAGGGCATTAGTGAACCAGATGGGCTTTTATGACAATCCAGAAGTTTCATGGCCACTATCACTGATTCTAGTTTTTTTTAATTCCAGATTTTATTTAATTAATTGAATTTAAATTCCCCAGCTGCCATGGTGGGATTTTGAACTCATGACTCTGGATTACTAATCCAGTAACATAACCACTATGCGACCGTACCCCTATTTATGTAATCTCTTCTCATAATTTAGTCCTTGGAGCCTTGGTAACATTCGGGTGAATCTGCGCTGCACTCTTTCCATTATATCCTTTCTAAAGTGCGGTGCCCAGAACTGTACCCAGTACTCCAGATGTGGTCTAACCAGGGCTTTGTATAGCTGTAGCAAAATTTGTTCCCCTTTATGTTCTGGCCCTCTAGATATAAAGGCTAACATTCCATTAGCCTTGTTGATTACTTTTTGTACCTGGCTACTACATTTTAGTGATCTGTATACACGGACCCCTAAATCTCTTTGGACCTCCGCTGTTCCTAGCTTTTTAATATTTAAAATATACTCAGATCTATCCATTTTTGGTCGAAAATAGATGACCTCACCCTTACCTGCGTTGAAATCCATCTGCCACAGTTTTGCCCTAAGGACTAATGTACTTTAGGGAAGGAAACCTGCCATCCTTACCCGGCCTGGCCTATATGTGATTCCAGTTGCACACCAACGTGGTTGACTCTTAACTGCCCTTTGAAGTGGTCGAGCAAGCCTCTAAGTTGTACCACCACCTTCTCAGGGCAACTAGGGATGGGCAATAAATGCTGTCCTTGCTAGCGATGCCCACTTTCCGAGAATGAATAAAAATAAGATTGTCAGACAAACTTTATTACCAGGGCAAAGTTTATTGAGAGGCCAAGATGGCAGTTAAAAGGACTTTAAAAAAAAACATTTGGAGCAGGATTTTCCTTCTCTGTTGTATTTTGTGGCATTTGTTGACTGATCATTGCTGATTGGTTGTTTTCATTTCTCCTTAGTAGTTTTTTCATTGGAAGTTTAAGACTGATACATTCTCTACACATCTAGTTGTGATTTGTTGTTGTTTCATGAATATGAAGTTTCAGTCAATCGCGTGAAGGTGGGAGGCAGAAATCTGCAACCGCCACACAGTGTGACGCAGAGGTGTGACGGGGGAAATGTGATGGCAAGACATGCAATTGAGGCAAGGAGCGGGGGAGATGAAATTGGTTTTCACTGACAGCGAATCGGCAGCCCATTGTACACCACGGCCATTTTCTTTTTAGTTGACTTCAATGGATAAGAAAATCGGGTGCGGTATAAAAGGGCCCGTCGATTGGCTATGAGCCCATTTCGCGCTACTGACGGAGACCCCCAAGGACTCCGAACTTCTGCAGGGTTCTCCCAATCTCCTGATGTAGCCTTGGCGGATTGTCAGAATCCCCGGGGAGAGAGTAAATGGTTAAAAGCCATGTTCCACTGGCTATCTCCCACTGGAGATCAGGGTAAACTCTGCAGAAATTCAGGCCAAGGTGTTTATATAGGTGGATAGACATTGATATAGCTATTTTTGCTTTGCATGGTAGTAATAGGCCAGTGAAACATATATAAAGTAAATATTTGGACAAACTCTGTTTAATATATGTCAATTATCAGTTTCAATGAGACTTTTCTTTCAAATGTTTCAAGCAAAGAATATACTGCATTGTGAAGATAATCCCTTTTGTTAGATGAACATTAATTACTGCAGTCAACACAAGGCGCAATCTTGACATCCTCTGCTTTATGTTTCTGGACTAATTTAATGAAAGACCCATTGGAAGTGTACCATAATGGAGCTCTTTAATTATCATATATAAATTACCAGCCCAATGCATTATAATCTTGGCTGTGCCACTGAATCAAGTTTATATAAAATAAAAGAAAGAAAGAAGCAAAAGAACTAATTCTTAATTGGGAAGAAAAGGGATAAAGGACACCATGGGCATGAAAAGAAAAACCAGGAATGCCGGAAACAAAATAAACATAAAGAGTGCTGGAGCTATGTCAACAGTACCTTTGCCTCTGAATCAGAAAGTTGTGGGTTCAAGCCCCACTCGTGGATTTTAGTACATAATCTTGGCCGAGACTCTCGTACAGCACTAAGAGAGTCCTGCATCATTGGATGTACTGTCCTTTGGATGAGAACACCTCTCAAACCTGCGACTTCCACCACCTAGAAGGACAAGGGCAGCAGGTGCATGGGAACACAATCACCACCAAGTTCCCCTCCAAATCACACACCATCCCTGACTTAGACATATATCGGCCGTTCCTTCATCGTTGCTGGGTCAAAATCCTGGAACTCCCTACCTAACAGTGCTGTGGGAGCGCCTTCACACGGACTGAAGCGGTTCAAGATGAAGGCTGAAGGGCAACTAGGGATGGGCAATAAATGCCAGCGATGCCCACATCCCGAATTTGTATGTGATAATTAAATATCTCTATCATGGTTCACTTCCAATGGGTCTTTCTTTAAATTTTTTTTAAAAACGAGGTCTTACCTGCCTATTCTAGGGCACTATTCAAAGATGAGCATTTTCTTGTGCCTAAGGCCAATATTTCTTCCTCGACCAGGAACAGATTAGCTGGTCATTCACTTCCATGCTGTTTGTAAGATTTTGCTGTGCATTCCTGTGTTTGCCTACTTAACAGTCAATGCACTTCAAAGAAATGTCACTGTGTATGTATTGCCTTGAGGTGTTTCTGAGAGACATAATAGGGCACTGCATAAATGCAAGCCTTTCTTTGAGCATCTGAAAGAGAATAGATCAATGTTTCATTGCAAAACATCTCCGGCCTTTTCTCTTTCAGATGTTGATTGACCTGCTGAGCATCTTCTGCCTTCATTGTTCATACATGACTCCATATTTATACACGTAAATTGACTGTACAGAACATGACTTGCGATGCTGATTGTGTGTTATTTTAGCCAAGGATCCACGAGTTCTATGAATACAGTGTGACACTGGTAGCCGCGGTGGTTCTATTTACAAATTGAATCTGCTGAGAAATGTCAACCTTTTAATTGTATTAAAAACCATTTACTCCCTGGAGGCAGTTGGAAGTCTAGTGGTTCCTTTTTGTCCTTTAACTTCGGGAAACAAGAGTTCAAATCCATCAGACTAATGAAATGAAAATCTCTCTCTACTAGCTCTAAGAGTCCTAAATGAATTAAGTTTTGGGGAATCTCAAAACCCGGAATGGATTAGCACTTCCATTTTAAAAAAAGTGGTTGAAATTAGTTTCATACAAATGTGTTAAGCGTTTGTAAATTAATACTTTGAAAAGTTTAATTTCAAGATATTAGAAAGCATAAATCTTGGGATTAAGAAACACTGTTGAGGTAGAGTTTTACTTTAGACGTGCCTGTCCTAAATGTATTTGCTGCTGACATTGGGTATCGAGTGTGGGAAACTGTTCCATTCACTATGATATCGTTCACTTATACCGCTTGTCTTCCTAAGCATAGAAATTCACCAACAAAATTCACAGGGTCTCTTTGGGATCTAACTGGCTTAAGATGGCATGCCTGACAAAAGAAGATTGGAATCAAACCAATCCTATATGGGATACACGGTAATCTGATTCATGACCCAGGCAGGTCTGCAGTATTCTGTATGTTGGTGATTGACCAGCCAGCCTGGCTCATTAGTGGGACCTGTCAATGGGAGCTGGGATTCTTCTGCTTGGCACCAGAGAGCTCAGCAAACCAATGCCCGAGCAGGTAGAGTGGCACTGGCTGAACAAACATGGGAACCTTACCAATGCTTTGTGCTCATAATCTGCAAGGCTTTAGCTGTTTAACCTCCAGTAGTAGTCCTGCACACACTTGGGGATCCCTAATCCTTGAATCTTGCCAAAGCGCTCCTAAACTCATACGTACCCCACCATGTCAGGCAAACAGAAACCAGCTGCGTGGATTCCCCAGTAGGTTGGTTTGGAGACTATTGAGCAAGATGATAGGTTTCTGCATGCATCAGACACCCGACTGACCAAAAAAAAAGGAGAGATTCACCGGGAAAGTGCATTAATTAGCTTCCCTAATGTGTTTTAGTTATTTAACTGACACATTGAACATAGACACTCATTTCCACTAAAGTGGCATGGCACACAGTTGCTCTAGTGAATTGCTAAGGACCGATGGAGCTATGTGGGAGGCGGAATTACAATGAGAGACACTTTTAAATGTGAAGAAAATAAGTACTTATATGATTATCCCTCAACCAACATCATTAAAAAACAGATTATCTGGTCAATTATCTCATTGCTGCTTGTGGCACCTACATTACAACAGACACTACACTTCAAAAAGTACTTCTGTAAAGCAGTTTGAGATGTCCCAAGGTCGTGAAAGGTGCTATGTAAATTCAAGTTTTTTCCTTATGAAGAAGGTAATATGAAGATGCAAGGAATCGAATATCTAGTCAGGAACAACACTTAGGATTAGATGGATCGGTATCGATCATTGAATGCTGTGTGGAACATGGTGGCTTCTGAGCCACAGGATCGGTCCTGACTAGTCAAACGAAATGTAAAGAAGGCAACTATGTAATGTAGGACTTTGGTTTAGATAGGTATCTCAAAGATAGGCAGTTTTCTCAAGTCACTTAAGGAATGTTCAATGGGAATTTCCTCGGGACTTCTCCCGCTCCGTCATGTACCAACGAAGTTACGGTGATGAGGAAATTTGCCCCCATTTTCTCCCTACCTGCACACTCCATCCAGAGAGGTCAATGAAGTCATCCTGTCACCTCATTTTGGGTCCACACAACAACCGCTACCAAACCTTTCTAACCCTAAAAGTTCGGAATATGGCCTGAATTTTCTCTCTTCCAGTCTTCTCCCCTCCTCTCCAGAAGGCCCTGGCTCACGTTGCATTACGATTTTACTGGCACTGGTAACCCCCTCTGGGCGCCCTGCCCAAGCAGCCATTTTTCATGTGCCAATTTAGATAGTGAGTGTTGGCAGGCTATCGAACCATATGGGTGGAACCTGTTCCCATCTGCTTGACACATTCACGCAATTAATTTTCAGTGGTGGGGTGGGGAGGGTGGTTGTCACTGGATAGCAATCAAGGGTATGGGAACCTTGCAGACTTTGTTCCTCTCTAGCCTAGGGCCACTGAGAACAATTTTAGCGCACCGACAGCTGCCTCAGCTGATTTGTTTTTACCATGTGTAGAAACCAGTTCATGATGCTTGAAAGTTTATAGTTTGTCTGGTAAACTCTCTCATTGTAGGAATGCATCCCACTTAGCCAGAGAGATCAGGCACACATTTGACAAGCGGCAAGTGTGCGTATGGTTTCTCCTGCAGTTCAACCAGCTAGACCTTCTTCATGGTCGCCGGGTCAAAATCCTGGAACTCCCTCCCTAACAGGGCTGTGGGAGAACCTTCACCACACGGACTGCAGCGGTTCAAGAAGAAGGCGGCTCACCACCACCTTCTCAAGGACAACTAGGGATGGGCAATAAATGCCGGCCTTGCCAGTGACGCCCACATCCTGAGAAAAAAATGTGTAGCATAACAGCGCAAATTACCGATATGCTTCCTGCTGCTTGTCCAGCTAGGAGTATCTACATGTTACAGTGTAGATTCATTAGCGTCTGCTTTTACCTATTTGTCCCTGAGCTGAGCTTCTGAACGCATACCCGCTCCATCACAAAGACCGCCTACTTCCACCTCAGTAATATCGCCCGTCTCCACCCCTGCCTCAGCTCATCTGCTGCTTAAACCCTCATCCATGGCGTTTTTACCTCCAGACTTGACTATTCCAATGCTCTCCTGGCCGGCCTCCCACCTTCCACCCTCCATAAACTTGAGCTCATCCAAAACTCTGTTACCCGTATCCCAACTAGCACCAAGTCCCGTTCACCCATCACCCCCTGTGCTCGCTGACTTACATTGGCTCCCGGTTCGGCAGCACCTCCGATTTAAAATTCTCATCCTTGTTTTCAAATCCCTCCATGGCCTCGCCCCCTCCCTATCTCTATAACTCTCCGAGATCTCTGCGCTCCTTCAATTCTTGCCTCTTGTGCATCCCCGATTTCCATCACCCAACTATTGGCGGCCGTGCCTTCAGCCATCTAGGCCCTAAGCTCTGGATTGTCCTCCTTAAACCTCTCCCTGTCTCTCTCCTCCTTTAAAACCTACCTCTTTGACCAAGCTTTTGCTCATCTGTCCTAGTATCTCTTCATGTGGCTCAGTGTTAAATTTTGCCTGATAACGCTCCTGTGAAGCGCCTTGGGACGTTTTACTCTGTTAAAGGCGCTATATAAATGCAAGTTGTTGTTGTTATCGTAGTAGATACTGAGCCCTGGATAGCTGAGTGTGTGTTATTGTGCACAGCCGCTAGGTAACACCTTCCAGAGGTTCTTCTGCAATGTCTCAGTTTCCTCATCAGTCATATGATGGCCATTTGCTTTCAGTGCAGTGGGAAGGAACTGTGCAGCGTTCCCACTGACTTGGTGTTCTAGATTTCCAAGTGAATGCTGTCAATCAGAGGGTGGATTAACACGCGTGTCAAGGGCCCAGTAAAATAAATGGCCCCCTGCCAGGAGCCTCCTGCAAATAAGCAGTTTCATTTTAGCACAGCTTATTATGATATGATTTGGTTTATTATTAATGCAGCATGTAAACATTCTATGGGCCTATTTCTTGGTGGGTTTTACTATGCGTTTGTTTTTCAATGGATCGAGGTGGGGGTGGGGGGAGGGGGAGGGGGGATAGGCAGTGTGTGGGGGATTCAGAGAGTCCCCATTACTCCACTCCAGTTTTTCAGAATCTCCATCTTTGTTATTTGGTTATTCAATTTAATTGGATTGTGATTTTTCAGCAACATTGGGCCTCTCAGCTCTTGGCTTTTGGGATTATTTCTTTGCTTGTAATATTTAAGTTATATCCATAAGATTTAATGAGAGCATCCTCCTGCACTGAGCATTTCTTCAGTGGGCTGTTTTTCTCAGCCTGTAACACTCAGGGTAATGAAGGATTTCCACCTTATTAGAGTTTATATCCAATCTCGCTCAAGAAAATTTGCATTCAGGCTATTAGGTCTGGTTTGCTTGTTCATTCACAATCGAATTCTTATAATTTCATTCCAACCTTTCCCTTTCTGCATTGCAACCTTTCTTATCTGTCTCCATTTTACCACGGTGGTCATTACCCCTCTGAACTTTCCTTTCCAATTCCCCTAAGCTCCAAACATCAGCTGTCCTTTATTCTCTTCATTCTACCTCCACCTTCATTGTGCTGAAACTAAACTCTTTATACCATCTCTTGCTCTAACGCATTCTTTCCCAAGCCCTCAAAACCATGGAACTCCTTACTTGTCAAGTATCAGCCATCAGGAGGTCGTGGGTTCAAGTCCCAGTCTAGAGACTTGAGCACATAATCCAAGCTGATACTTTGTGGCAGTACTGAGGGAGTGCTGCACTGTCGGAGGTGCCGCCTTTGAGACTTTAAACCGAGGCCCCATCTGCTCTTGGATGGACGTTAAAGATCCCATGGCACTATTTTGATGTAAGGAGTCTTACAACACCAGGTTATAGTCCAACAGCTTTATTTGGAATCACAAGCGAAATACATCGCAGCAGGAGGACTGTATCTGCGTCCTTCCGCACCTCAATACTGGAAGCTGGCTCTGCAACTTGCTGTGTCACCAATGCACTGCCTTCGGAACAAATCATCGGGGAGAAGAATTCCTCCAGTCGCTAAGTGCTAGAGACACGGTCAATGCGTTTGTGACGACTCCCTCTGTTTGAGATTTCCAGATTCTGGGTTAACAATTTCTTTAGAAATAATGAATGGATCGGGGGAGGGTCTAAGTTCAACGGGGGCAGTGGCCTAAAACTGACCATAGCGAATCGGGAGCCTGTTTTGTTCCCCCGCCCCCCCCCCCCCGTCCGATTTTCCATTGACTTCAGTCGGGGGTTGTGTAAAACTGACTGCCGGGTCACTATCGCCTGTTTTGCACGACTATCAAAGACGGATTTATATTCCAGGAAGCCTTAACTCCATTTAGCATAAATGTAAGGAGTCTTAAAACACCAGGTTATAGTCTAACAGCTTTATTTGAAATCACAAGCTTTCGGAGGCTTCCTCCTTCATCAGCTTCCTCCTTCGTCACTCACCTGACGAAGGAGGAAGCCTCCGAAAGCTTGTGATTCCAAATAAAGCTGTTGGACTATAACCTGGTGTTGTAAGACTCCTTATGTTTGTCCACCCCAGTCCATCACCGGCATCTCCACATCATGACTATTTTGATGAAGAGCAGGGGAGATCCCCCCCCCCCCGGTGTCCTGGCCAATCCCTCAACCAACATCACTAAAAACAGATGACCTGGTCATTCATCTATCTCACTGCAGTTTGTGGGAGCTTGCTGTGCACAAATCGGCAGCTGCATTTCCTACATTACAACAGTGTATACGTCGAAAAAATTGGCCCTATTAATGCAAGTCTTTCTACCCTCCTCGTGCTCCCTCCTTCCCACAAGGTTTTTAAAACTCAAGCTTAGGATTGCCCAACAACCACATCTTGATTCACATTGTCCTCTCTCCTATTTTTCCCAGTCTTAGTGAGGTCCTGGACTATGGGTCTTGTCCCAGGTTTCTGAACACGTAGATTATCTTTGCTGGTGACATTGATGGAGGCTCCTGAAACCTATAAGGTTGCCACTTATTTTTTTGCCGAGCCCGACGGTGGGGGAGCAGGATGACACGGTGGCACCACTGCTCGGTCACCGACCTCCATTCTGCCAAAACTTTAACGTCTCATTTCTCCGTATCTCGAGAGAGAGTTAAGTGGGGGAATTCCGGTTAGTTTCTACAAATTTCCAGACGGCCCACTCAAAAAAAAACAGACTAGTTCAACCATTGGAGACAAATCCAAACATTTGTTACTAGTTATTTTTAAGGAGTCCTTCAGGTCTTAACCGGGTGCTGTTAGCCTGTTTTTTTTTTTACACACTTCCACTGATAGCGTGAGCTTGAAGCGAGGGGAATCTCCAGCTCAGAGGATTCTGTTTTTGGTGCGACTGATTACTTTAATTAGAAGGACCATCGTTTAATAGGCGTGGATGTTTGAAAATCATCGACTTCTTTGCTTTTAAATTTCTGATGGCTCGATTATTCTATTGTTTTTTGGAATCGTGCTAAAAAGACCAATTTTTTCTTTTGCTGTTGACTTGCTTGGCAAGAATGCTCGTCCCTTTGGTGAGGAGGTCCGTTTTGTAACTTCTTTTTTTTATGTCAGTTTAAACGATTGTTTCACGATATCAAAGCCTCGCAGAAGTCGACATTTTTTTTTACCATATTATTATAAATATACGTTTTTTTTTTGGAAGTTTTTTTTTTGGTCTTTAAAAATAAATGTTCACTTCTTTCTGGCAAACCGTTGCTGTTTTTTTGAATTCTCTTTTTCCTTTTGTTCTCCTCATCTTTTTTTTTGAACCTAGGAGCCAACACAAAGAAACAAGCTGATGATATAACCAGTAATGATGGTGGTGAAGATGAAGGTATTTTTTTTTGTGCTCGAAACCCCCTGATGCATGAGAATCGACCTCTTGAAGTTCCTCCAACCCATTTTTTCTTTATCTTTACTTATGCATTCCGTGTGCATTATGATTTTTAAAAGAAATTTCTTCTTCTTCATCCCCGAATGCTGACTTGCTTTACAGAATAAACTTCCACTGGGGTATAGATGAACAGGATTTCTTTGTGCTTTTCCCTTCCCTTCGGTTTTCTCCTCTTCAGGCTCGGCAGCCCCTCCCTCTGGTACCTCGCCCACCTGAGCCTGGACAGTGAGTGTCGGCGGACTATTTGACCGTGTGAGGATCACAGTTCAGCCCGCTCCATGTCCTCGACCAGCATCGCTTATCGGGGCGGGGGGGGGAAACCCACTGGCTGGGAGAGGTTTCCCCTCCTTATCCCGGGACGTCGATGCCGGTCGCACCCCTACTGGCGCACCCTGTCTGAAAGCAGCTAACCCAGTATTGGGGTGGGGGTGGGGAATTGGACCTGGGATCATCCTGGTCCATAGGGCTCAGTTCCACACTGAGCACCAAAGCTACCAGCTGAGCCACGTGGGGAGGTGCTTCTGGGGACAAGTTGAAAGGTTGCCCATGCCCTCAACTGAAGAGCGTGGCATCAAAGATGTTGGGGGCAATTTTAACCTAACCCGCCCGTCGGGAAACCCACGGGGATCGGGCGCAACGCTGGTTTTACAGCCCGCCCGATTTTACTCTCCATCGCAGTCAACCGAGAGCAATAATTGGGCGGGTTGTAAAACTGACCTTCCATCCGATCCCGTGGGTTTCCTGCCCGGCGAATCAGGTTAATAATTACCCCCCAGTGTATGTACAGCTGAACACAATCTCACCTCTGAGCCTAGACAATGAGCGTTAATCGGCTATTGGACTGCGTGAGGATCACAGTTCAGCCCACTCCATTCATCACAACAAAGAACGACAGATTAAAATTCAGGAGAAACGGTGCTTAATGCATGAACTTCATTTCAATCTTCCACCTGTTAAAAGTGCAACATTCTGACTCATTGGAAGAATTATCAGGGATAGTTTTATGTTCTATCTAGTAAGTAGTGGCATGTTTGGAGCCCTGACCATAAAGAATGCTGTGAATCCATTAAACGTTAGCAGTTTGATCCTAGTCCTGTTAAACCCATCATACATCATTACAAGAGATGTGTGTGTGCTCGTATCTGTGTGCGTATCTGCGGGTATTTTAATGGCTACATGTATCTGAGGCCAAGCCTTTTATTTTTTTTACAGATATTCATGATAATGGCCCTAAACCGGTCATGGTGTATATTCACGGTGGGTCCTACATGGAAAGCACTGGCAACCTGATCGATGGCAGCATTCTGGCAAGCTATGGAAATGTCATCGTCGTGACGCTCAACTACAGACTAGGGGTTCTAGGTGAGTGACTGGGCCAACTCCATTATTTCTCAATTGATGGGACTCACAACACATTGACTTTGGACGACTGTTTTTTAGTGCATAAAGGGTGATTTATCTGCAACCCCACTGCTTCGGGGCGCTGCGGATTGGCTTGTCAATGCATCATTTCTCCACCAGGCTCTCCTGTATCAATCCGAATGAAGGGTGAACCACTTCAATTGTTTCCCAGTCCAACATGGGTCTCCCTGTTAACCATGCACACCTTGTGGCTGTGAGTGTGCAGTGGGGGGTGACGACCTGTTCCTGGGCATCCCACCGCACCATCGCGCAGCCGCTTGCCGTGAGGTGCGCTCCAATGTGACCTTCTTCTCATGGGGAGGCGCTTGGCAGCTCCGTACAGCAGTGCAGGTGAGGTGGGCGAAATACATCGCGGCAGGAGGACTGTATCTGCGTCCTTCCGCACCTCAATACTGGAAGCTGGCTCTGCAACTTGCTGTGTCACCAATGCACTGCCTTCGGAACAAATCATCGGGGAGAAGAATTCCTCCAGTCGCTAAGTGCTAGAGACACGGTCAATGCGTTTGTGACGACTCCCTCTGTTTGAGGTTTCCAGATTCTGGGTTAACAATTTCTTTAGAAATAATGAATGGATCGGGGGAGGGTCTAAGTTCAACGGGGGCGGTGGCCTAAAACTGACGATAGCGAATCGGGAGCCTGTTTTGTTCCCCCCCTCCGTCCGATTTTCCATTGACTTGAGTCGGGGGTTGTGTAAAACTGACTGCCGGGTCACTATCGCCTGTTTTGCACGACTATCAAAGACGGATTTATATTCCAGGAAGCCTTAACTCCATTTAGCATAAATGTAAGGAGTCTTACAACACCAGGTTATAGTCACTCACCTGACGAAGGAGGAAAGCTCCGAAAGCTTGTGATTTCAAATAAAGCTGTTGGACTATAACCTGGTGTTGTAAGACTCCTTACATTTGTCCACCCCAGTCCATCACCGGCATCTCCACATCCATTCAGCATGTCACTAGACACATAACCACCACCACCCCACACTCTGGGCCTGCAAATCTAAACCATCCAACCAGTAATCCAATTGTCTGACGTTGAATTTGAAATGCAGGAATTTAAACTGGGGCCAGCTTTAACTAATAGAGGGTATTTCTGCACCTTGAGATGGGCCGGTTGGAGTTTAGTCAACTGTGGCTTTAGTTGAAATTTTCATGAGCTCCAGAAACCGATTATTGAATTGGCTCCGAGTCAGTATTTTCAGAGCCACAGAGCGACATGATGTACAGGGAAGCTTGGCTGTGATCTGATCAACTCCATTTAAATCCATCCCAAGCTTATATCCTTACAGCCTCACCACAAGGGAATCGGAATCCCTCCCATCGCTAAGTGCAGTGACAATGTAAACGATTTCATGAAAATCTCTCTTCTGTATTTCTAGTGAAATCATAAACACTTTCTTTTTAGATTGTGGAAACTTAATATTACTTATTCTATACAATGCATTAACACCCAAACAAAGTAGTACAAGAGAGAATTTATTATTTTACTTGTGTACAAGTGGAAGGGCACCTCAAGACAATGGTTGAGGATACATCTTCACCGAGTTCAAGAAACAGCTCACGTTTATACAGCTCAGTAACAACGCCCACCTGTCACAGAATATGGCCGTACACGTACATTCTTTATTGGCTCAGGTAGTTGGTCAATCAAAATAGGGAACCCACCCTCGAGTTCCCACTGCCATCTTGATATCTTGGACGCAGGCCTGGGAAAGTGCTTTTTCCCTAAGAAACTGTCTTTATTATCAGTGGGTCTGCAGCTAGTCTCAAGGCTATATGGTCATTTATTCCTGTTAGTCAGCTACCTCTCTATCTAAAGGGAGGACAGCTATCAGCATGAGAAACTCAAAGTAATTACACAATTGTGCTTCTATGTGTTTTCGTGAAAAACTTTATTATGTGAGTTTAAGTGAATTAGCTAGTCAGTTAATATGGTCAAGTATCCCTTCATGCATTTCCACATTCGTGAGTTAGGTGAATTAGAGAGAGGGTTAATATGGTCAGGTATCCCTTTGTGCACTTCCACAAGATCGTGGTTACATTTTGCCAGAAATACCGAGGACACATAGTGCACAGGGTAATTCTTATCCCAGTGTGCCTTCCGTGTGCAGCCCCTCACTTGAATTATTGTTGCCAGAGGACTGGAGAATTGCAAATGTTACACCCTTGTTCAAAAAAGGGTGTAAGGATAAACCCAGCAACTACAGGCCAGTCAGTTTAACCTCAGTGGTGGGGAAACTTTTAGAAACGATAATGCGGGACAGAATTAACAGTCACTTGGACCAGTGTGGATTAATTAGGGAAAGCCAGCATGAGTATGTTAAAGGCAAATCATGTTTAACTGATCTGATAAGAGTTTTTTGATGAGGTAACAGAGAAGGTAGAGGGCAATGCAGTTGATGTGGTGTATATGGACTTTCAAAAGGCGTTTGATAAAGTACCGCATGGTAGGCTTATCATCAAGATTGCGGCCCATGGAATAAAGGGGGCAGTAGCAACATGGATACAGAATTGGCTAAGGGACAGGAAACAGAGAGTAATGGTGAACGGTTGTTTTTCGGACTGGAGGGAGGTGTACAGTGGTGTTCCCCAGGGGTTGATGGTGGGACCACTGCTTTTCTTGATATATATTAATTACTTGGATTTGGGTGTACAGGGCACAATTTCAAAATTTGCAGAAGACACAACACTTGGAAGGGTAGTAAACAGTGAGGAGGATAGTGATAGACTTCAAGAGGATGTAGACAGGCTGGTGGCATGGGTGGACATGTGGCAGATGAAATTTAATGCGGAAAAATGTGAACTGATACGTTTCGATAAGAAGAATGAGGAGAGGCAAAATAAAATAGAGGGCACAACTCTAAAAGGGGTACAGGAACAGAGAGATCTGGGGGTATATGTGCACAAATCGTTGAAGGTGGCAGGGTAGGTTGAGAAAGCGGTTAAAGAAGCATATGGGATCCTGGGCTTTATAAATAGAGGCATCGAGTACAAAAGTATGGAAGTCATGATGAACCTTTATAAAACACTGGTTCGGCCACAACTGGAGTGTTGTGTCCAGTTCTGGGCACCGCACTTTAGGAAAGATGTGAAGGCCGTAGAGAGGGTGCAGAAGAGATCTACTAGAATGATTCCAGGGATGAGGGACTTTAGTTATGTGGATAGACTGAAGAAGCTGGGGTTGTTGTCCTAGGAACAGAGACGGTTGCGAGGAGATTTGATCGAGGTATTCAAAATCATGAAGGGCCTAGACAGAATAGATAGAGAGAAACTGTTCCCATTGGCGGAAGGGTCAAGGACCAGAGGACATAGATTTAAGGTGATTGGCAGAAGAACCAAAGGTGACAAGAGGAAAAACATTTTTACACAGCGAGTGGTTAGGATCTGGAATGCACTGCCCGAGGGGGTGGTGGAGGCAGATTCAATCATGGCCTTCAAAAGGGAACGGGATAGGTACTTGAAAGTAAAACATTTTCAGGGCTTTGGGAATAGGGCGGTGGAGTGCGACTAGCTGGATTGCTCTTGCATAGAGCCGGCGTGGACTCGATGGGCCGAATGGCCTCCTTCCGTGCTGTACCAAAAACGACATTGATTTTGGAACTGAAAGCCAGCCCACGCTTGGTTTGAGCTTTGATTCTCTTGACAATTACAATGATCACCTAACCTTGATTTTCATCCATAATAGCCCTTTGTAATTACCTGCATGCAGAAGAATCACAATCCTCATTATAAGGCCTTAGAGAGGGTGCAGAAGAAATTTACTAGAATGGTACCAGGGATAAGGGACTTCTGTTGTGTGGAGAGACTGGAAAAGCTGGGATTGTTCTCCTTAGAGCAGGAGGGGATAGAAATGTTCAAAATCATGAACGGGTTTTGACAGAGTAAATAAGGAGAAACTGTTTCCACTGGCAGAAGGGTCGGTAACCAGAGGACACAGATTTAATGTGATCGGCAAAAGAACCAGAGGCGACATGATGAAACATTTTTTTTACGCAGCGAGTTGTTATGATCTTGCAGGCAGGGAATGCACTGCCTACAAGGGTGGTGGAAGCAGATTCAATAATAACTTTCAAAAGGGGAATGGATAAATTCTTGGAGGGAAATAATTTACAGAGCTGTGAGGAAAGAGCAGGAGAGTGGCCCTAATTGGACAGCTCTACCAAAGAGCCGGCACAGGCACGATGGGCCAAATGGCCTCCTGCGCTGTATGCTACTCTGATAAGAGTCTAGGCACATTATGGAGCTGATTTATGTGCTCTGAGCTGGTTCTTTTGGTCCATGCGGATCTTGGCTTTATTTATACTTATGCGACAATCTGTGCTTTTGGTGGGTCAGTTGTACAGCCCTGTGTAATGCAAACAAAAGCCCAGTCCCAACACCATGTTGTAATTAAAGTGCAGTTGTCCTCCAGTGAAAACTTGACCTTACTGCCTTGGTCGATATCAACACCTGGAGCGTTGAGAGCTCAAAGATGTCAAGATATTAATGCCTGGTGCTTTCGTTTTGGTTGGCTCAACGCATGTTAGGGTTGTGTCAGCCTGGTGAGAGCAGCCAATCATTGCAAGACACTTTGAGCGGTTCATGAAGGGGCAACAAGAGGCAACATATCCACAGGCAGAGAGTCTGACCATGTTTCTGGTCTCAAGTATTCGTAATTGGCTGTTAGCCTGCTGAAAACCTCAAGAGTCTATGTGAGCGTGCAGTAAACATTAGTACGCTGAAGGGCGTAAGGCCAAGTTCACGCACAGCACCCCCCAAAACATCTTTTATACAGTGCGCAACATTCATAGGTAATTTCTGCTTTCAACCGATGTCTGAGCTGATAGTCTGAAGGGTGCAGTGTTGTTCACGTCCGCGAAATGGGGGGGGGTGGGGGGCTAAACATTTAGCCTGCAAACACATTTCTTCACGCAAGTGGATGTGGAATACTCAGCCGCAAACCCATTGTTGAAGCAGCATCTGTAAGTTCTTTTAAAAAGGAATTAGATAACTGCTTTGAAAAAGAGGGTCCGAGGAGCAAGTGGGAGTGTGGCATTTCCGACGGTGCAGCCAGGATGGGTGAATGTGTCTCGGAATTTAGTGAGCTGACATGTTTTAAAATGGGCGTAAAACAGAATCATTTACGCAGCTGATATGTGACTGCATCCACTACTAACTGTGAAGTATTCTGAATGAGTATTTGGCACACTGAAAAATTTCCTGATGAATTTTATTTTATCAAAGTAGTAGACGTAAGTCCAGAAATTACCATCGGCAATAATAGGGCATGCATACTTGGTGTGTTGGTACAACATTGCATACTGTTTTAGAGGAGGCGTTAACCCGTTTAAACTAAACAGTTAAAGTCGCAGACAGAGAAATGTCGTGCGAATGCTGTAACTGAATCTGGATTGACACTTCCCGTATTCAATTCACTTCACGCGTTGTAGCCATCACAGCGGGATGACATTTTGTCCATCTGTCTGTGCTTGAATGGAATTCAGATCCCCGAGGATAAGAGGGAATGTTTTAGTCCTCTGTACTGTCAAGTCCCCTTCGGTTAAAAGACAAGAAGACAGTTTCCACTGAAAGTTGCGAGTTCAATCACGGTGCACGATACTAATCGCACGTCCAGCTCTGACTGTATCCGATTCCTGTTCATTTAAAAAAGTACATTATTCAGGCCATGTTAAAATGACTGACAAATACTAGACCAGAAGATGTTTTTAAATTGAGAAATCCTGGGGAAGGGCCAAAACCCATTGTACAGAACACTACCTTAGTGAAAAAGAGCTGGAAAGTAGATAAGACAAGGTTGCAACTCCTAGTCGCAACCTAGGAGCGTGAGTCGGGAACTCCTTACTGCAGGTTTGCAGCCCTATCTTCGACCTGCGTTCTCATCGAGCGAGGCTTCCCCATGGGGAGCATGGGATTGCTGAATTTACCCTGGTGCGTCAAGATGGAGTGGCTGGTTGATGCCAAGCTTGGGTTTTTTGAAAACCAGTGGATGGAAGGAAGAAAGGAAGGGCGAAGAAGGTAAAGAATCATTCTCGAAATGCTTGGGAAAGAATGATTCGAGCAGGAGACGGTGCCACGAGTCTTGATTTCATCGTGGTGAGGATGCAGGAAGGAGGAAGAGTGTGTGGGGTGGTGGATTTGGAGCATACGAGGAACGAAAGAGAACTGTAGAGTCGTAACCTCCTTCTGCCCTACAGCCCTCCGAGAACTCTGCGTTCCTCCAACTCTGGCCTCTCGCGTATCCCCCCACTTCCTCGGCCCCCCCCCCCCCCGCCCCTCCACCATTGGTAGCCGTGTCTTCAGCCGCATTGGCCTTAAGCTCTGGAATTCCCTCCCTAAACCTCTCCGCCTCTCTACCTGTCACTCCTCCTTTAAGACACTTCTTAAAACCTACCTCTTTGACCAAGATCTTGGTTACCTGTCCTAATGCGTCCTTCTTTGGCTCGGTGTCAAATTTTGTCTGATTTATGCTCCTGTGAAGTGCCTTGGGGCATTTTATTATGTTAAAGGCGCTATATAAATGCAAGTTATTGTTGTAGTAGCCACCTTCTCGTCGTTTTCTGTTTTGGGAGGAGGAGAGCATTAAGCTCATAGTCGTACTTACTATCACTTCAACGTCTTAAAGTTAAATAATAATTTTGACAAAATAAAAAAGGTTGCAATAGGAGTTCAATGTAACTTATCATGTTACCGGCGTGAAGATGTTACATTAGGGGCGATGTAATCATAAACTCAGTGATGATTTTGTATCATTAATTGCAACATTAACTCAGTCCCTTCCTACACTGTCAGGCTCAATAACCTTTTCAAGCCAAGCGCACCAGTAAAGGGGGGAATTGGGGGAGGGCTCCAGGAAATGGGGGAATTGGGGCAGGGCACCAGTAAATGGGGGAATTGGGGGAGGGCTCCAGTAAATGGGGGAATTGGGGGAGGGCTCCAGTAAATGGGGGAATTAGGGGAGGGCACCAGTAAAGGGGGGAATTGGGGGAGGGCACCAGTAAATGGGGGAATTGGGGGAGGGCACCAGTAAATGGGGGAATTGGGGGAGGGCACCAGTAAATGGGGGAATTGGGGGAGGGCACCAGTAAATGGGGGAATTGGGGGAGGGCACCAGTAAATGGGGGAATTGGGGGAGGGCTCCAGTAAATGGGGGAATTGGGGGAGGGCACCAGTAAATGGGGGAATTGGGGGAGGGCACCAGTAAATGGGGGAATTGGGGGAGGGCTCCAGTAAATGGGGGAATTGGGGGAGGGCTCCAGTAAATGGGGGAATTGGGGGAGGGCTCCAGTCAATGGGGGAATTGGGGGAGGGCTCCAGTAAATGGGGGAATTGGGGGAGGGCTCCAGTAAATGGGGGAATTGGGGGAGGGCTCCAATAAATGGGGGAATTGGGGGAGGGCACCAGTAAATGGGGGAATTAGGGGAGGGCTCCAGTAAATGGGGGAATTGGGGGAGGGCTCCAGTAAATGGGTTCTTTTCTCTTGAAAAGAGAAGGCCAATGTGTCCTGATAGAGTTCTTTAAAAGTTTGATAGGGTTTGATAAGGTAGACGTAGAGAAGGTGTCTCCACTTGTGGGGGAGTCCAAAACTAGAGGCCATAAATACAAGATAGTCACCAATAAATGTAATAAGAAATTCAGGAGAAACGTCTTAACCCAAAGAGTGGCTAGAATGTGGAAATCGCTACCACATGGAGTAGTTCAGGCGAATGCATTAGATACATATAAGGGGAAACTAGATAGGTACATAAGGGAGAAAGGAATAGAAGGATACATTGATCGACTTAGATGAAGTAAGGTGGGAAGAGGCTCGTGTGGAGCATAATTACTGGCATAGACCTGTTGGGCCGAATGGCCTGTTCCTATGCTGTCAGTACTATGTAATTCTAGGTAAGCCTGTGTCCCCCAATCCTGACATTTTTTTTTAAAGAAACATTAAAGACTGATCGAAACAGATGAAATAATATTCAATAATAATGTTTATTGATATTTAAAAGGGTTCCTTACCTTTAATGATGATTGGGACAGAGAATGTCAGGGAACAGGGTCAAAGCATAATGACCTTCAAATGATACCGCTGGGATAATTGCATACGAACGTTTCATGTGCTCATCTGAAAGTCCTCTGCTCTTTTAATTGGGGGTTTTAAGCCATTTATTTTAAACAGTTTAACACCTCCAATAAAAGAGTAGCGAGCAACTTCAGAGGAGCCAGCTAAACACTCGAACGCTTTCATCTCACTGCGTTATTTGAAGGCTAAGAACGCGGAGGAGCGGGAAGAAGATCATTAGGCCTCAAACGTCCATCAACTCGTGGTAGACAAACCTCGCCCTCTCTGCCTTCTCGCCAAGTCCCTCAATCCCTTCTCTCCCCATAAAGGCATCTAATTGTCTCTCGAGCTCCTTTATAATTCTTCCAGTGGTGCCAAGATCTGAAAGGTCAGCAAAGCAAAGAATGAAAGGACGATTTCTCTTTGGGACACTGAGGGTCAAAGTAGATGTGGAGATCAGAAACTGGATAGTTGGGTTGAATGAAGATGTTAAGACACAGTTCATTATCTGAGCATTTTCTCTGTGCACGGAGATCATATCTTGCGGCAGTTTGCCTGTTTTATTGAGTGCAAAACATGTTTTAAAATGCTGTTTTATCTTTTTTTTTATGAATGATTGTAAACAGCAAGCATTGATCTGCAGTCTTGCACTGTGTCAGATAACTGTCGGTCAGGTTATCTTTCGCTTTTCAGTTTGAGGCTCCGATGGAGAGAGCTAACAAACATGTCAGCCATGGCTCAATGTGCAGCACTCTCACCTTTGAGTCAGGAGTTGTCAGTTCATAGTCCCACTCCAGAGACTTGAGCTCGAAATCTAGGCTGACACTCCCACTGCAGCACTGAGGGAGTGCTGCACTGTCGGAGGTGTCGTCTTTCAGATGAGATATTAAACCGAGGCACCGTCTGCCCTCTGAGGTGGACGTAAAAGATCCCATGGCGCTATTTTTGAAGCAGAGCAGGTGAGTTCTCCCCGGTGTCCTGCCCAATATTTATCCCTCAACCAACCATTACAAAAACCAAATTATCTGGTCATTGTCACTCTGCTGTTTGTGGGACCTTGCTGTGCGCAAATTGGCTGCTGCGTTTCCTACATTACAACAGTGACTACACTTCAAAAAGTACTTAATTGGCTGTAAAGTGCTTTAGGATGTCTTGAGGTCATGAAAGGAGCTATTTAAATGGAAATCTTTCCTTCTTTATGGGTTGTAAGAGCCATGTTAGTGCAGTAGGGAAGGAAATAAATAAATCTGAAGCTGAGGGGCAGCATGGCAACACGTGACATTGGAGAGTCGGGAGGGGAGATTTTCCTGGTCCGCACCCCCAGCCCACTGGACCATATGGGCACATTGGGTATTGAAAAATTGGGCGGCTTGAAACACGTGCCTGAAAAGGAACCCACCCAATTCTCCACCCAGCAATTTAAATGGAAGGAGAATTGGGCAGCTTCCTTTACAGGCGTGCTTCCTTATATTCTCTTTAAAATGGCTGCCTTTTGGTCTCTTTAAAATGGCTGCCACCATATGAATGTCGGAAGCCAAGAAAGAAAGAAAGACAGAAGAGCTTGCAATTTGAACAGCCACGTATCATGTCCTCAGGATGTCCCGCGTTGCCTCACAACTAGTAAATTAAGTTTTGAAGCGTAATCGCTATTGGTGTGTAAGCAAATGCAGCAGCCATTTTCCGCACAGCAAGATCCCACAAGCAGCTAGTGGGAGGAGTGACCAAGTTGAGGGAGAAACGTCGTCCAGGAAAAAGGAATAAGAGAGAAGTTGAAGTAAAGGGTTTTTGGTTTATTCTTAGGATTAAAAAAAAACACAAAATAAAGTTTAAAAAATAATCGTGGGGTAGAGGGAGAACAGGAAAGAAGTGAAAAAGAGGACAGCAGAGTGCACAGAATTAAATCCCTTATTTTCAACTAAAACGATTTATAAGGATTGTTGTAGATTTGGGCTAGTTTGAAAGCAATGAAGGTAGTCCTGACATTTGACTTACTCGATTACAATAATGTCAGTGCTTGTTTCAGCTCTGTAGTTCATCATCTGAAAATTTACAATGGTGGTAAGCGGGGGAGATACTGGATCTGCCAGCAGTCTTAGGCTTTATATTGTTTTACGATACGGCTTAATATGTCAGTCAATCATCACCCTCCATAAACTCGCACTCATTGAGAACTCCACCACCCACCTCCGATCCCACACAAAGTCACTTATCATAGAATCATGCAGCACAGAAGGAGACCATTTGGCCCATCATGCCTGTGCTGGCTCTTTGAAAGAGCCGTCCAATTAGCCTCATTCCCCCCACGCTCTTTCCCCATACCCCTGCAAATTTTTCCTTTTCAAGTATATATCCAATCCTCTTTTGAGAGTTACCATTGAATCTGCTTCCAGATCACAACAACTCCCTGCTTTTGAAAAAAAAATTCTCCTCATCGCTCGTCTGGTTCTTTTGCCAATTACCTTAAATCTGTGTCTTCTGATTTCTGACCCTCCTGCCAGTGGAAACAGTTTCTCCTTATTTAATCTTATCAATACCCTACGCTTATTGTACAATTAGAATCTCTAGGTTCTACCACCCAACATTCATACTCCTTCTTACCACTTTGGAAATGAGATAGTCACTGGCCTAGAAATTCAGGTGCTCTCATTTTGACATGCCATCTAATTCCTCCATTAAAATAGTGGACAGAGGAATGTCACACCAATGGATTAAACGTTCGTCCAATAATATCGCCCATTGGTATTTCCAGGCTTGTGATATCTTTAAATAAAATGTAGCTGTTGCTGTTAAATAATTAAGAAGACCATAAAAAATGCAAACAATGCACTGGGGTTCGTTTCTAGAAGAATAGAATTGAAAGGCAGAGAAGTTGTGTCATAATTGTATAGAAAATTGATTAGACCACACTTCGAATACTGTGCACAGTTCTGGTCTCCATATTTCAAAAAGGATATAGAGGTACTGGAGAAGATGCAAAAAAGGCTTACAATGATGATACCAGAACTGAGACATTATAACTATGAGGAAAAACTGAACAGGCTGCGGCTTTTTTCTCTAGAAAAGAGAAGGCTGAGGTCTTTAAAATTATGAAAGGGTTTGGTAGGGTAGATGTAGAGAAGTTGTTCAAACTTGGGGTCATAAATATAAGATAGTCACTAATCAATCGAATAAGGAATTCAGGAGAAACTTCTTTACCCAGAGAGTGGTGAGAATGTGGAACTCGCTACCACATGGAGTAGTTGAGGCGAATAGCATAGATGCATTTAAGGGGAAGTTGGATAAGTACATGAGGGGGAAAGGAATAGAAGGATATGCTGATAGGGTTAGATGAAGTAGGGTGGGAGGAGGCTCGTGTGGAGCATAAATACCGGCATGGACCAGTTGGGCCGAATGGCCTATTTCTGTGCTGTAAATTCTATGTCATTCTATGTGAGGTGGACAATGCACGGGAGTGTTACAATAACTAGTCAGGAGCTAAACATACCACCGATTATAGTCACGGTTTTATTAGCACTTCTCATTGCAATTTTATGCTTTAAGATTTTAGATCATAATTGGCTCCCGCTGAATATTAATCACCTTTTCACACAGAAGATAGAATCTGTAGACTGTGTTAATTACAGACTATTCCGTATGTAATGGGTTTCACCGCAGTTTACTCACTCGGGATGTGTTATCCTGCAACCCAAGGTGAGTGAGCAATTAAAGTAAATGAGATGGATCAAAATGAGAAGAATTATCAGTGGAATAATCTACGTTGTTTTCAGGATGAGGTACTCTGTGATAACTTTGGCAGACACATTAGTCTAGAAATTACTTTCGGCAATATCAGCAGACAAAGGCTTGACATGCTCATGTGACATTCCTCTGTCTGCTATTTCAGCAGGGGCTTTAACCCATATGAACCTCTTTGTCTGCTAATGTAGCCAGCAGTAATTTATTTTGAATATTACAGAGCTGAGATTGATAGATTTTTGTTAGATAAGGGTATTAAGGGACATGGAACCAAGCCGGCTAAATGGAATTGAGATACAGATCGGTCAATTGAATGGCGGAACAGGCCCGAGGGGCTGAATGCTCTCCTCCTGTTCCTATTTTTTCTCCACTTATTTTTTTCCCCCTTCTCTTCTGAAGGTACTGACTCTGAAGGCGCTGAGCTACAGGTCCTTGGGTTCCAGCGAGCCTGATCCTGCCCTACCCCTGCCTCCATAATGATACACTTTCCAGCGAGGGTCACTAGGTAGTGGTCAGGAGCTTGTGTCACACATTTAACCCACTATTCAAGGTGACCAGTTGCAATAGTGGTTTTGGAGATGGAACATTGTCATGAATTTGGCCATTATGATGAACAATCCCTCGGCTCAGAGGAACATTGGAACAAAAGTAGGCCATTCAGCCCCTCGAGCCTGTTCTGCCATTCAGTTAGATTACGGCTGATCTGTATCTTAACTCCATCTACCTGCCTTGGTTCTGAAACCCTTAATACCTTTGCCTAACAAAAATCTATCAATCTCAGTTTTGAAATTTTCAATTGAGCCCCAGCACCAACAACTTTTTTTGAAGGGGTGGGGGGGGGGGGGGAGAGAGTTTCAGATTTCCTCTATCCTCGATCAGCTTCTGATAATCTTGCTTTATGGAGAGCTCATTGACTCAGTTGAATGGACCTCAACAGAACAGACACCAGTCATGAGACAAGTTGATCAAAAGTAAATAAGAAAGATCAAGGAAGTTGGGAGCAGGGAAAGGAGATGACCAAGGATGAGGCTTAGATGATGTGCATCCTGAAAGGACAGGCCTGTAAGTAGGAGGGAAGAAATGAAATCAAAATGAAACCTCTTCGGTAGCTGCTGCAATGGCTTTGTTGGCAAATAGACTTCCAACATGGAACAGAGACAGAAGGTCTCAGACTCGATTCCCTGTGTCGAATGTACTAGTTCCAGTTGAGGTGGTAGCTGGGGTGGGTGACGCTAGTCTAGACAAAGGGGGGAAATAATTAGCTGGGGTTCCTGCTCCCAAAAATGATTCGGTGACCCCATATGTGGCCATCTCATGAGTTTGTGGATCAGCTTGGTTTTTGTGCCGACGGAAAGATTGGTTCAGGGGGCTGACATGGTAGCAAACTAGTCAATCTTTGATTAAGCAAAATGGTGGCCAAATCAGGAAGAGCTACACCCCTCACCCCCCTCAATTTCCGGTCGCTCGACAGGATTGCGTAAGTCAAACAATCAAATGTACTAACGAGCACTTAACAAATAGTGACTGGTACTGTTTCGTCAGTCTGCCTTCACGCCCACTATTCATACCAATGATTTGACTGTAACAGAGTTGTACAATTCTGGCGACACAAACTCATAGTAGTGCTTTTTAAATTGTTAATGTCCTCTGTGCTCTCTCTCTCTCTATATATATATATATATATATATATGTATATAGCTCAGTGCTGGAGTTAGTAGTGTCATTACAGATATGAAACTGGATTAATCTGCCCTGTGGTTAAGGCTCAATCTGTCCCAATCTGTTCAGTGCTCAGGTCAACACCCTCTTTATTATTATTCTTAATATGGTAGCACATTCTGAAAATAAAACAAAATGGGAATTTAGTACTCAGCTTTGACCTAGAAAGAACTTGCATTTATATAGCACCTTTCACAACCTCAGGACGTCCCAAAGCGCTTTGCAGCCAGTGAAGTACTTTTGAAGTGTAGTCACTGTCGGAAATGATGATGGAACCCCAAGTTGGGAGAGCCCAGCCCTCATGTCATGTGATAAATTTAAAGGGACCGCTACTGAGCTAAGACGAGAGAAAAAGCTTCACCTTTGTTGCAAAGTCATTGAAGCGAACAGTATAAACGGGTTCAAGAGGCCACCAGATACATTTCTGGAGCAAAAGAGGATGGAGAAATAGCATGAGACGGTTGGACGATGGTCTTGAGATCAATGAGAAAAGGATGTATTTGTTAGATGTTTAAGTGTCAGCTTGGCTCAGTTGGTAAGGTTATTGGACGGTCAAGAGTTCAAGTTCCACTCTGAGACAAGCACATAATCTCAGCACTTTAAAAAATACGTTCTCGGGATGTGGGCGTCGCTGGCAAGGCTGGCATTTCTTGCCCACACCCCTGGTTGCCCTTGAGAAGTTGGTGGTGAGCATTCTGCTTGAACCGTTGCAGTCCGTGTGGTGAAGGTGCTCCCACAGTACGGTGAGGTAGGGAGTTCCAGGATTTTGACCCAGTGACGATAAAGGAACGGCCGATATATTTCCAAGTCATAGAATCATAGAAAGGTTACAGCACGGAAGGAGGCCATTCGGCCCATCGAGTCCGCGCCGACTCTGTGCAAGAGCAATCCAGCTTGTCCCACTCCCCCGCCCCATCCCCGTAGCCCTGCAAATGTTTTCCTTTCAAGTACTTATCCAGTTCCCTTTTGAAGGCCATGATTGAATCTGCCTCCAGCACCCCTTCGGGCAGTACATTCCAGATCCTAACCACTCGCTGTGTAAAAAAGATTTTCCTCATGTCGACTTTGATTCTTTTGTCAATCATCTCAAATCTATGTCCTCTGGTCCTTGACCCTTCCGCCAATAGGAACAGTTTCTCTCTATCTACTCTGTCTAGACCCTTCATGTAAGGAATCTTACAGCACCAGGTTATAGTCCAACTGTTAAATAAAACAGTTGGACTATAACCTGGTGTTGTAAGATTCCTTACATTTGTCAATCCCAGTCCATCACCGGCATCTCCACATCATAGACCCTTCATGATTTTGAATGCCTCTATCAAATCTCCTCTCAACCTTCTCTGTTCCAAGGAGAACAACCCCAGCTTCTCCAGTCTATCCACGTAACTGAAATCCCTCATCCCTGGAATCATTCTAGTAGATCTCTTCTGCACCCTCTCTAAGGCCTTCACATCTTTCCTGAAGTGCGGTGCCCAGAACTGGACACAATACTCCAGTTGTGGCCGAACCAGTGTTTTATAAAGGTTCATCATGACTTCCATACTTTTGTATTCGATGCCTCTATTTATAAAGCCCAGGATTCCATATGCTTTTTTAACCACTTTCTCAACCTGCCCTGCCACCTTCAACGATTTGTGCACATATACCCCCAGATCTCTCTGCTCCTGTACCCCTTTTAGAGTTGTGCCCTTTAGTTTATATTGCCTCTCCTCGTTCTTCCAACCGAAATGTATCACTTCGCATTTTTCTGCATTAAATTTCATCTGCCATGTGTCTGCCCATGCCACCAGCCTGTCTATATCCTCTTGAAGTCTATCACTATCCTCCTCACTGTTTACTACCCTTCCAAGTCATCTGCAAATTTTGAAATTGTGCCCTGTACACTGAAGTCGGGCAGATGTGTGACTTGGAGGGGGAACTTGGAGGCGATGGTGCTCCCATGCACCTGCTGCCCCTTCTAGGTGGTAGAGGTCGCGGGTTTTCAAGGTGCTGCTGAAGAAGCCTTGGCGAGTTGCTGCAGTGCATCCTGTGGACAGTGCACACTGCAGCCACGGTGCGCCGGTGGTGAATGGGGTGAATATTTTGGTCAATGGATGAGATGCTGATCAAACTGACTGCTGTCACTTGCACTCTCCATGCAACAACCCGTGAATTTCCAGCCCTTATTTATTGTCATCGGAACTTAAGAGAGTCAAAAAAACATTACTTCAGAAAGGCTGCTGTATTATTTTTAATGGGGTGGGTCCTCAAAAAAAAATCTAATCGTGGAGAGATTGGAGAAGCTGGGGTTGTTCTCCTTAGGGCAGAGAAGGTTAAGGGGAGATTTAACAGAGGCGTTCAAAATGATGAGGGGTTTTGATAGAGTAGATAGGGAGAAACTGTTTTCACTGGCAGGAGGGTCGATCACCAGCGGACACAGATTTAAAGTAATTGAAAAAGGAACCAGAGGGGGAGATGAGGAGAATTTTTTTACGCAGCGAGTTGTTATGATCTGGAATGCGCTGCCTGAAAGGCGGGGGGGAAGCAGATTCAATAGTAACTTTCAAAAGGGAATTGGTTAAATAGTTGGAGGGGAAAAAAAATTGCAGGGCTCTGCGGAAAGAGCAAAGGAATGGGACTAATTGGATTTTCTAAGAGCCGGCACAGGCACGATGGGCCGACTGGCCTCCTTCTGTGCTGTACGGTTCTATGATTGTACGAAAAGAAAGTAAATTAGGTCGTTCACTCGTCACTCACGGCTATATTTATCCACGTGAGGAACTTTAGTTTAATGTGGTTATTGACGGATAGATTCAGGTACTTGACATCCGAAGGAATGCAGCAGCGAAAAGACATTCGTTTAATGCTCTCCGGAGAGAGACGTTTGTGGGCCAACATTGTTCTGATTGCTGCTGTGTGTACTTATCCACATGTCATTCTGTTGGATATCCCCGAGGTATTTGAGGCCATAGCTTCCTCAAGAGTGCGAGCATGGCAGGATTCTTCATGCAGCAGTCTCCCTTTGCTGGCGAGAAACATTTTGTTTCTGGTCTCGCTTGGGAGGTTGCCAAGTCCAAAATTGGACGGGGGCTGGTGGGACACGGTGGCAAAGGGCAAGGTTTGGGATTGTACTTTGTGTCCTGGGCCTAGAAATTCGGGAGGTTGGGGGGGTGGGGGGAGGGGGGGTGGAGGGAAGGAGGGCCCAGGGATATGTCCCTGCGACTGAATGGATCGGCCCGAGGAGCACCTGATATTGGGCTTCGGCCCTCATTATCATCGCCAAATAGGCGTCCCTGGGAGAAGAGGAAAATGGTTGAAGGTGACCGGGAAGCCGGGGGGGGGCGACTGGGTCAGGTGAACGAGTCGAGATGGTGGCAGAGGCCGGGAACTGGGGTGGGGGGGGGCGGTGATGGTGGGGAACGGTGAGCGGCAGCGGCCCACGTACTTTTATTGTGGGGGTCGGGAGCGGCCTGGTTTCTTCAGGTGGCTGGCAGCCAAAACTAGTGATTTTTTTTTTTAACGTGGAGCCGGAGTGCTCAATCCGTCTCCGCATTAAACCTGTGGGCCGCTGCCGGGCATCGGTCACCCCTCCCGTCCGGTTGCCTCCTACCAATCCTCCCTCCTGGGCTCTCCTTGTGGACTGGGCCCACGTCCGAGCCGGCCGGTCGTGGTGCCTCATGGGGCCCGCAGCTCACCGGTAATAAACAAATGTGCCAGGCGGACCAATTTGCCGTGGTCCTGTCACCAACAACAACAATAACAACTTATAAGCGACCTTTAACGTAGCAAAACGTCCCCAAAGGCGCTTCACAGGAGCGATTATCAAACAAAATTTGACACCGAGCCACATAAGGAGATATTAGGACAGGTGACCAAAAGCTTGGTCAAAGAGCTAGGTTTTAAGGAGCGTCTTAAAGGAGGAGAGAGAGGTAGAGAGGCGGAGAGGTTTAAGGGAGGGAATTCCAGAGCTTAGGGCGTAGGCAGCTGAAGGCACGGCCGCCAGTGGTGGATCGATTAAAATCGGGGATGCGCAAGATGCCAGAATTGAAGGACAGGCATGACACCCCCAGTCTCTAGATTTGCCTTCCCCTTTAAGGCTGTGGTCCTGCTGAGGACTCCTCAGGAACCTCCAAATATATAAGGTTGTTTGTCGTGACTGATGTCGCCTGACTTACAGCCAAATGCCTGTCGTTAATGGTTAAAGGCCGGGGCAAGTCATCGGACTCCATCATTTCACTCCTGCCTGCTAATGCAGAACGATTTCTTTCATTTATATCTGATAGGTTCAAGCACTACAACCCAAATGCCCTTTCCAGCACTGCCTTACATCAAGCCTTAATGTCTTGATCTGATTCAATGAGGGCGGTCCTATTTTTAGCAGACCCGCGCTACAGTCTTGTTAAGAAACTTGCAAAGAGGAAATGGCACCAAGGAGCCATCGCAGCTGCATCTCTCTGCACCTTGCACATTATGTGCCGGTGATACTAATAATACACCCTCGAGAGCCATTCACAGCCCACCCATCTGTGAGATGCTGCCAGAACTGGCATTCAATGCTATTGCTTTTACTTTTTCTTGCTCTTCACATAGGGACATAGGAACAGGAGTAGGCCATTCAGCCCCTCGAACCTGTTCTGCCATTCTGTTAGATCACGGTTGATCTGTATCCTAACTCCATCTGCCTGCCTTGGTTCTGTAACTCTTAATACCCTTGCCTATCAAATAACTAACAATTTCAGTTTTGAAATTTTCAATTGACCCCCAGCCTCAACAACTTTTCTGTGGGATGTTGGGGGGGAGAGAGTACCGTATCAAAAGATACGTTAAGTGTGTGCCAGAAGGAGGCAGAGTTATTCCTGAGAATGACTCCCAAGCAAGATACTGGTGGGGAATGTGGACACTCGGAAAATAAGGCTGCATTATGTTGCAGTATCTAGGTATGCCGTCATACATGGAGTGAACCAGGGGCTCGGAATCCATCACCCAAATCGTCCCTGAAGTTGCTTAAAAGTGGGTGTGTTATGTTGTAAAAAGTCCGGTTGTTTGTTCAAAAAAAAAGCAGAATGGGAGGGAGGACTAGATAGTGCAGGCCATGACAAGCTATTTCACCTTGTCCAGAACAATAGAATCAGAGGACACGGCCTGGGCTTGAAAGGGGGATAAATTCAAAACTAATCTGCAGAAACAATGGGGGTGATTTTAAACCCCAAGAACGGGTGGGTTGGGGGCAGGTGGAAGTTGAAAATAGTTGTTTTTTGGGTGGCGACTGCAACCGGCTTTATTTCTGGGTTTAACGTCGGCGCGTAAAAGTACAGGCTTCCCACTGGCATTGCAATGTCCGAAAATTTTGCGGTTGCGACCCAAAAAAACAACTGTTTTCAGCTCCCGCCCGCCCCCAACCCACCCGTTCTTGGGGTTTAAAATCACCCCTAATATTTCAGTGAACGCGTGGTCAATCTATGGAACAGGCTCCCTAGAGAGACGGTTAGTATTGGTTCATTCAAATGCAAATTAGATTGATTTCGTTCAGAAAATAACATTTTGGGATGCAGTATATGACATTTGTGACATGACATGTGGTGAGTGTAGCATGTTTGGGAGGAACAGGTGACTTTGGACCTGTGGTTCCCAAAGCTCTCCACCACTGGGAGTTTCCCTCACCCCATGTCTGAGTCTGTTGTCGACTAATTGATAGAGATTGATTGCTATGATTGCTCCATTATCATTGTATCATGTGACTACCAGGATGGTAGAAGGCAAACTAGATGGACTTTGGTCTTTCTTCATCTCGCGGTTCCTATCTTCCTATGAGGGATGTACTGCGTTCACCCAGAAGAACTGAGAGTTTTTCTCTTGGAACCAGGATCATGTAACAACAACAACTTGCATTTAAATAGTGCATCTAACATAGTAAAATGTCCCAAGGCGCGATTATCAAACAAAATTTGACACCGAGCCACATAAAGAGATATTAGGACAAGCTTGGTCAAAGAGATAGGTCTTAAGGTGTGTCTTAAAGGAGGAGGGAAAGGTAGAGAGGCGGAAAGGTTTAGGGAGGGAATTCCAGAGCTTAGGGCCTAGGCAGCTGAAGGAACGGCCGCCAATGGTGGAGCGTTAAAAATTCGGCGATGCGCAGGAGGGCCAGAACCAAAGGTTTTTTTTTCCCGCAAGTAAATAATCAGTCTTTACAAAGACAAACGTGGTACTGGACTTGCCGTCCCCTTTACTGCTAGTGGCCCTGTCGGTAAACAATCGAAATCACAATCGATCCATCCGTTGGATCGTTCACTCTTGGAGTTCCAAAATGCAGCAACAAAGGAGTAAAAGAAATAAATCATTGTCTGACCGCTCGATGCGGCCCTCAGGAACAGTCGCACAAATACTGTAACGTGAACGTCTGTGTGAGGGGATGACGGTGTGAAACTGATCCCCCATTCATTAAAATGAAAATTGCTTAATTGTATAAAAAAAACTGCAGTCTCCTCATTGAGTAATTAATCGGGATTGTACTGTAATGCGCAAGGGAACTTCTTATGATCCTGGTCAGCTGATGGGAATCCACTTTATATTCAAATGTAGATTTAAAAAATATAATTAGAATTGTGAACTATTTACGGAGTCACTAAGCTGTTGGTAACCTGACGTTGCATCATCGGCCGTTGGAAAAACCCACAGCGCAGAAGGGTTCTTCTGTTCTTTCTCCGTTTAATTAAACTAACCTTTAACCTGCGCTCGTCTTTTATCCAACCTATTGTTTTAATCGGAGTGCTGGTTCCTACCCATGAAAAGAGAAGAAAGAAAGAAAAAATATGCATTAATGTTGCACCTTTCACGGTCTTTGGATGCCCTAAAGCGCTTTACAACCAATTAAGTACTTTTTTTTTTGAAGTGTAGTCACTGTTGTGATGTAGGAAACGCTGCAGCCAATTTGCGCACAGCAAGGTCCCGCAAACAGCAATGAGATAAATATTATATAAATGGAAAACGTTATATAAATGCAAGCTCTTCCTTTTTTTTCTTTCTTTCTCTTCTTTCTAAATGTGAAAATGGAGGCATGGTGGCTATCGCTGTCCATTCTTTGGCTGGGGAGTCCAGAACCAGGGGTCACAGTCTCAGGATACGGGGTATGCCATTTAGAACCGAGAGGAGGAGAAATTTCTTCACTCAGAGGGTGGTGAACCTGTGGAATTCTCTACCACAGAAGGCAGTGGAGGCCAAGTCATTAGATGTATTCAAGAAGGAGATAGATATATTTCTTAATGCTAAAAGGATGAAGGGAAATGGGGAAAAAGCGGGAACAGGGTACTGAGTTAGACGATCAGCCATGATCATTTTGAATGGCGGAGCAGGCCCGAAGGGCCGAATGGCCTACTCTTGCTCCTATTTTCTATGTTTCTATTCTTGCTCTCCTCAAGCTCCAGATTCTCTGTTCCACACCTCGTTCTTCTCTCTCTATCGAAATCTTCAAGTCAAAACTCTGTTTTCTATTCTAACTCAATATTTACCAGGATTTTAAAACTGTGAAACTCCCCCCCCCCTCACTCCTTCCTTCCTGCTACAAACATCAAGGGGGTAGAGTTTCCGCTTTGGGCGCAATCGGGAAATTGTGCCTAAAATGCGCTTGAAATTGCGCTGGTTAGGTCACAGTTCAAGTTTCCGCTAAAATTAATTTGCATAATCACAATCGTAAAATCTTCCACGAACCAGCACAATCGGGCAGCGTAATCGAACGTAACCGGGTTTTTTTTGCATTAAAAAGTATTCCTTGATGTATTGAAGAGTGATAACCTGGTGCAGTTTGATTAATACAACTGAAAATGGCTGGATCAGCAAAAATCAGCATTTGTAATAAGAGGATACAGTCCGCCACCTGAGAGCAACCCGAATTAAAACCACTGAAAACGGCTTCAAAAAGACTATACTGAAACATTTAATAGTTTCATTGCTGTACACGAGTCAGTTTCTTGGTAAAGTAAATATTCTTTGATTTGTAAGAATTTTAAAAAGTCCCAACGAGTGCCTGTGCGCCTAAGGAAGTGAAGGGAAATTGAAGAGCCCTCCCGAACCAGTGCAATTGGCAGAATCTCGCCACGTCGACCCGTGGGCGTGGCCAGTTCTGTGGGCGCGGCCTGATTCGGGTGAATTGAATCTTGAACCAGCGGAAAAGATCGCGGAAAACACCAACGTAAGTGGTTTGGGGCGTAACTCCCGTACGTTTCAAATTCCCCGATCTTTCACGCTGGTTCGGCAGATCCCGCCCGGATCGTGCTGATATTGCTGTCGGGAATGAGCAGAGACTCGACCCCCTCCCCCCGCCCCCCCCCCCACCCCCCCGCAAGCTTTTAAAACCTCAGCTTATTGTTTCTTCATTTGTCGCTTCTCTCCAACTCCATGCAGTGTTATTGGTTTCAGTTTATCACCTAGATTCCCCAATAATTTTAAAAAAAGACCACCATTCATATAATTACATAGAATGTACAGCATAGAAACAGGCCATTCGGCCCAATAGGTCCATGCCGGTGTTTATGCTCCACACGAGCCTCCTCTCTCCCTACTATATCTAAACCTACCCTTCTATTACTGTCCCCCTCATGTGTTTATCCAGCTTCCCCTTAAATGCATCTCTGCTATTCACTTCAACTGCTCCTTGTGGTAGCGAGTTCCATATTCTAACCACTCTCTGGGTAAAAGAATTTCTCCTGAATTCCCTATTGGATTTATTATTGACTTATCTTACGTTCATGGCCCTTAAGTTCTGGTCTCCCTTGCAAGTGATTTACAAACACCGCACAAGAACACCGGGGGCAGTGTTGAGGGCAAGTGACGCAACAGGCATGGGCCTGATATTGGCCTCCTGAAACTAAAGCCTAATTCAAACCCTCTGCCTGAGAGAAAAAAGAAAGCCCTCATGGACCTTCAGTGATATAACTTGTTCGTGTACAAGAAAAACAAAAATGCCATGGCAACCCAGGAAGTTGAAGTAAGCAAGCACGGAGCGCTGTGTGTATAGGCATAAGAGAGAGGAACAAAGATCAGAGCAACTAAATAGGAAGTGATTAATGTAATGAAAGGAATGGCTTCACCCTTGGGCTTAGCATCTCTTTAAAAGACTGGCTACAAGCACTAAACCTTTTCCCTGTCACTCTAGTTGGCTTTTGAAAAATCTCCTATTTTTATTCAGCTGTCCAATTTTAATGGATTTTTTTTTACAGTGAGTCAATGTATCTATGGGTAGTCGCTCCCTGTACTTATTTAACTATATCCCATTTAATCCTGTTAGTCAACATGTAGGAAGATTTAATACCCTGTTCATGTCAGATCCCATGTCTGCCTTACTGATCTCCCTGCTGGTGTTTTTTGAACCTAATATTATCTTATTCTAAATTTAAATAATTCATTTCCATGACAACATAATAGATTGTGCGTCGTAGAGGGGCTTTGGTGAACAGCTATGGTGCAGCTATTTTTTTTGAGTGTTTAAGTTCATTTCAAATGACCAATTGTCAATTTAAAGCTGCTTCGCACCAGATCACCATGTGTCTCACTCCACTGCCACTCCCTGCATCCTGGTGGCTACGACTGCTAAAAATGTAATGAGGTGTCAGCTGTGGCTCTGTGGGTAGCGCTCTCACCTCTGAGACAGACCGTTTAGTTGGTTCAAGTCCAACTCCAGAGACTTGAGCCCATAATCCAGGCTGGCACTTCTGTGCAGTACTGAGGGGGTGCTGCGCTGTCAGAGGTGCCATCTTCCAGATGAGATATTAATATTGAGGCCCTGTCTGCCTACTCGGGTGGACATAAAAGATCCCATGAAGAGCGGTAGAGTTCTCCCTGGTGTTCTGGCCAACAATATGAACCAGTAGGTGACACTGGCCACATAACCGATGAGGACTGCCTAGTGTTGATGACGGCTGTGGGGGAGAGTGCTGTTATTTTGAATAAATCACCAGTTCCTGGTGCATTTTATCGGCAAAATCACAAGAGTTCAAATTAAAAAGAAAGACTTGCACTTTATGTGGCCAGTGTCACCGAGTGGTTCATTTTACTCAAATCACTGACCTTTAACATCGCACTGTACAGCTGCTTGCTTGCCACCAAACCATCACTATGAAACACTCGCTCTATAAGTTGATGGAGATGGTTACTGTCGGGAATGAGCTTTCAATGTAAAGCACTTGCTCCCTGAAGTGTTCCCTGTCCTTACTTTGAAAACACTTCCCTTTCTTTTCAGTGAAATCCTTAGTTGAAGAGCTTACCCAAACAGCGCAGAAGAAAGATCTTTCAATCAAAGGGAACTGTAGCCGTGGGAGCTCTTCTGACGTCAGTCAGGGGGCCCTTGCAACTGAGTCTTTTTACCAGTTCTTCACGATTAGAATGCCTTTCTCCTGAGATCTATTGGAGAAGTCCTGTAAGTAAGGATTTCTCAAAAAAGAAAGGAACATGTTAGCAAAACGAGAACATGGTATACTTAAGGGAGCAAGTACCTTATGTTGAAAGTACTTTTTCTTCAGTAAAAAGAAGAGAAAAAAAAAAAGGCTTGCAGCAGCTTATAATATCTCGCAAGCATCTCAAAAACTCTTCACATACCGTGACTATTCTTATGTAGGCCAATGTGGTGGCCATCTTGTGTCCAACAAGATCCCACAAACAGCAATGTGATCAATGACCAGTTAATCTACTTTTTGGTAGTATTAGTTGAGGGAAGAATTTGGCCAGAACTCCCCTGCTCTTCCTGCAATATTGTCATGGGATTTTTAACATCCACTTGAACTGGCAGATTTAGTTTAATGTCAGGTTTTTTTTTCAGTATCACACTGTTTAAGCAGGAATTCATGCTATTCTTTTCTGTTTTCTGTATCCCTCTATTTTTTTTTTACATAAACAAGGAACTCATTCCTTTGTTTCCTACCCCCCTTCCCCCTAAAAAAAAAATTCTTCCCTCCTCTGGCAAAAGAACCAGAGTGGAGATGAGGAGAATTTTTCTTCATGCAGCGAGTTGTTATGATCTGGAATGCGCTGCCTGAAAGGGCGGTGGAAGCAGATTCAACAATAGCTTTCAAAAGGGATTTGGATAAACACTTGAATGGGAGAAAATTTGGAGGGCTGTGGGAAAAGAGCAGTGGGGGGGGAGTAAGACTGACCATAACGGTAGTGATTGACTGAAGAGAAGAAAGAAAGGTTGTGACAGAGAAAGGTTGGAGCTTAAAAACAAGAGAAGGATCTCTTAGGAAGGACAGGCTTTTCCTTGTATTGGACCCGAAATTAATGTTGGTGTCATCGGAACATAGGAAGAGGCCATTCAGCCCCTTGATTCTGCTCCGCCATTCAATTAGATCATGGCTGATCTGTACCTCAACTCCATTTACCCACCTTTGCTCCATATCTCTTAATACCTATACCAAACAAAAATCTATCGATCTCAGTCTTGAAAGCTCCAGTTGTCCCCAGCACCCATAGCCTTTCAGACAAAGGGTATTAGAATTCCAGATTTCTACTACCCTTTGTGTGAAGAAGTGCTTCCTGATTCCCCTCCTAAATGGCCTTGCTCTAATTTTAAGATTACGAACCCTCGTTCTCGACTCCCCCATCAGAGGAATTAGTTTCTCTGTATCTACCCTATCGAATCCTTTTAACGCTTTAAACACCTCGATCAGATCACCCCTCAACCTTCTGTACTCAAGGGAATACAAGCCAAGAACGGGGCCCAATATCAGTGAGCCCACTCTGTCTTTCACTATTGAGGTCTCTGAAGTCACACATTCCCTTGCATGGCAATGCCTAAAACCGGCTATTGAAGCAAAAACTTAAGTGCCACATAATGGATGTGAATCATTGGAAAACAGGAAATGTAATCAATTAAAAATGGTATTATTCTGTGGCTTATAATTAAAAATGACACTTTCCCCTGTAGGTACTCTTTAATGGCCTGATCTGCCTGTCATTATAATTCTAATCAACATTTCTAACATGTCTCAGGCTAGAATAAGAGGTGATTAACACAGCTTAAAAATCACATTTGGAATCTTTGTCGTAGCCATTAACAGATAGTGGGGTGGGGGTGGGGGAAACGTCAGATTAATTCTTATCGTTCCGCAGGCCCCATTCAGAGCTCACCTGCGGCATTTCTTTAATCTGCTCTTTTCAGTCACCAGAATGCCCAACATTTTACCAAGATCAATGCCCACTTAGTCGGCCAATCCGATGATTTTCATTAATCACTCCGCTAAATGTTTTTTTTCTCTCATTAGTGCGTTTAATGGAAAGTAAGTTCAGTGAAGGGAAGAGCGCAGGCCTGAAACAAGGCTAGCTTGTCAGGTAAGGGAGAGGTGATGTGTTTCTGCCGTCACAGCACAGATGGTACAGGAGCTAACATTTTACTCATCCCCTACTACTGTGTACAGCCCATTTGCAACTGCTCTACATGTATCCTGGGTGAGTCATAGAATTATACTGCACATAAGGAGGCCATTCGGCCCATCGTGCTTGTGCCGGCTCTTTGAAAGAGCTATCCAATTAGTCCTGCCCCCCCCCCGCTCTTTCCCCGTAGCCATGCGAATTTTTCCTTTTCAAGTAATAATTGGCAAAAGAACTACAGGGGAAATGAGGATAATTTTTTTCACACTGAGCGTTGTTTAGATCTGGAACGCACTACCTGAAAAGGTGGTGGAAGCAGATTCCGTAAGAACTTTCAAAAGGCAATTGGACATGTAGTTGAAGAGGACTAATTTGCAGGGTTATGGGGAAAAAGTTGGGGTGTGGGATTAAATTGGACAGCTCTTTCAAAGTGCCTCCTTCTGTGATGTAAGATTCCATGATTCTAAGTATTTATCCAATTCCCTTTTGAAAGTTATTATTGAATCTGCTTCCACCGCCCTTTCAGGCAGTGCATTCCAGATCATATCAACTCGCTACGTAAAAAAAAAATTCTCCTCATGTCCGCTTTGGTTCTGAGTCGCACACCCATTCTGGAAGAACAGCTGTCTAGCAACATTACTTCTGATGCAGTAAGAGTACTGCGCCCAGTTTTGGTCCCCTCACCTGGTGGGTGATTCAGTGTCCTTGGAAAAGGTTCAGGAGAGAGCCACAAGCATGATTTCCAACTTAAAGGACTGTAGTTACTCAGATAGGCTTAAAATGATGGGTCTATTTACATTAGAGCAGCGTAAACTTGGAAGTGACCTGATAGAGGTTTATAAAATAATGCAAGGGTTGGATTGCGTTCCTAATGGTAGATTATTTCAGGTTGGCAGATTGGGGAGGACCAGTGTTCACGCATTTAAACTACACAAGCGTAGGAATAGGCTAGACGTTAGACACTTCTTCTTTTCCTAGAGAGCAGTGAGCCTTTGGAATGCGTTGCCAGCTTGTGCAATGGGTGCTGACTCTCTGCACACCTTCAAAAGGGAGGTGGACCAGTTGTTGACTGTGGCAGAGGTCACATCTTATAGGAGGTAAGTGGTTTGACTGGTAACGTAGGCATGGTCAATGTGGTCTCCTGGACTGGTTTCGATTTCCTGCAGGGGCCGGAGAGGAATTTTCCAATTTGTTTTTCCTTTTTTGGCCTAGGTTTCTTTTTCCTGATTTTTTTGCCTCGCGCAGGAGATTACAGCCTCTTGCTGAGTGATAGGAAGTGTTCAGTCATGATGCTCCATGCACCATGAGTGTGGGGCAGGCTTGATAGACCAGCTGGTCTTTTCCTGCCTGTCATTTTCGCATGTTCGTAAGGGTCCTAACTAAACCATGAGCCCAGATCTGTTGAAGATTTCTTACTTATACTTACATCTCCTTGTGCCAAGTGACACATGCATATTGGGAGGAATAAGAGAGGAAATTTCAGAGAAGCATGCAATGATATTATCAATAGAATGCAATGTAGAAAATTACAGCATAGAAACAGGCCATCAAATCTTTGCTGGTGTTCTTCTCCACATGGGCCACCTAGACTAATCCCACTCTCCTATACAATTATCGAGAAAGAATCCAAGAGGTTTGCAAGAGTGAGAGAGAGAGACAGATTGGAGGCTAGAGGGGTAATTTTCCAATTTTGCCCCCTGGGTTGCGAGGTCTTCCCGCTAGGAGTGCATGTTGAAAATTCCAGTACGCACTGCCCACAATTTGCCAACTATTGATAGGAAAATTGTTGGCTTTGTGTGCCCAAAATTTCCAATATCCTCCCTTGCTGTGTTAGGAGTGTGGAGTCAGAGAACTGAGAAGATTGTCAACTGGACAATATCATCTCCGGTGTCCCTGTTCCATTCTAGGCCTGGAAGCTCATTCCAGGTGTTACCCATTAGCTCTTTTTCAGATTTCCACCTCTAAGTTAGGATCTGTCCTTCCCTCCATCTACAACCCACAGACTTCCAGTCCACAATTTGTCGTACCACCATCCGAGCAACTTCCTTATGATATTTAAGGTTCCTTTCTCTAATGGTTCTGCAATTGGGTTCTCTTTGAGACATTAACCCATCTTTGGCCTGGTGGTAGCACTCTCACATTTATATATGTAATATATATGCATATATTAGATTAGGTCCTGTTGCCTCTCATATTTATGATGTGCAGAAACCATTCTCTGAAAGATTATTAAAAGATGGAACATGTTTGTTGGATATATGAAAAGATACAGAAAGTGCTGGGTTGGCAGAGCAGACCAGTCAACACCTGAAAGAGAAAGATAGGTTAATATTTTATGTGAGATGGTTCATTTTAATTCTTTTTATTCTTTTTTCTGCCTCTCTTCTCATCTCTTTGTCTTTCTTCTCCTCTTCCCTTCTCTTCTCTTCCCAGCTCTTCTAATTTCTTCTCTTCCCATCTCTTTTCCTCTCTCCTGTTCCCTTCTCTTCTCTCCCCATCTCTTCCCTTCTCTTCTCTTCTCTTTTCTTCGATTTCCCATCCAAGTGGCCATCTGTGAGCCTAGTCAATGAGTGTTGGTAGACTATTCATCCATGTTGAAGCATCGCATCAGATTCCAGTGCTTATTTTCCCTGGTGTCCGGAAGATCACTGGATAGCAATCAGGAGCAGATTTTCTCCTCCCTTACCGAGGGGCGCTAAGGCCAATTGCAATGCTCTTTCTCCCGCTCAGACTTAAATCGGGTAACCGAGCACAGACCGGGGATTCAACCTGACACTTTCCTGACCTGTACGGCTTAACTACTCTCTACCTTAGTCAGCTGTGCTGCTGAGGGAAAGCCTAGGATCATGTTTTTGTCGTAAAAATATCAAAGGCCAGATCTTCCTGTATTGGATCACCTAGGCTCAATGCATTGAGGAAAATTGGTTGGGATGAAACCCATCTCCCTGATTATCTGTCTATTTAAATTAATGGAAAATCTGCCCAATTTTCCTCCATGCGACGCAGATCTGATCCACCCGAGCACAAGCAGAGGAAAAATCTGCCCCTTTAATTTCTTGACAGGGTAGATGCTGAAAGGCTGTATTTCCTGGATGGAGAGTCTAGAACCAGGGGTCATAGTCTCAGGATAAGAGGTCGTCCATTTGGGACCAAGATGAGGAAAAATTTCTTCACTCAGAGGGTTGTGGATCTTTGGAATTTTCTACCCCAGAGAGCTGTGGATTCTCAGTCATTGAGCATATTCAAGACTGAGATCGATGGATATTTGGACACCAAGGGAATCAAAGGATATGGAGATAGGGCAGGAAAGTAGATTTGAGGTAGAAGATTAGCCATGATCTGATTGAACGGTGGAGCAGGCTTGAGGGGCCAAATGGCCTACTCCTGCTCTTATTTTCCATGTTCTTATATTTTTATGTTCTCTCACTCGCTCAACCCAAAGCCAACAGGCAATCAAAAATGTTTACTGCAATGTAACCCTGCCTGCACAATTATATTTGCAAACAAAGCAGTCTGCCCGCAATGTCTGTAAATGAGCGTAGCTGGAGATCGGTGATCTGGAGCATAAAAGATATAAATTTATGGTTCTCTCGCAGTTCAAACTCTGCACTGCTCGGCATGACAAAGCACTCACACATCACAGAACACTGTAGTACAGAAATAGGCATGAGATTGATAATAGCATAATAGTAACATCGTTTTGTGCAGACATCATGGTCATTACTGGCCTGGAGGGTCTCATTACAGTCTTTCTCGGTTGCCGGGACCAGGCATTGAGCACCTCAGGGCTGATGGCGGTTCGGAATGCAATCTGAAAGAACGCAATTGTTGTAGCAGATGATTGGTTTGCTGCTCTCGGTCTTGAACGCAATCTCCAGAAACTGTTATTGCCAATTGAAACGTTGGGAGAAATTGAGGAAGGCTGGCTCTAATTGTATCGCATCGTAGCACAGAGGGAAAATGTTGATGTTACAACATGCCGTTTATTGTTTCAGTCTCACTTAATGTCCAGCCGTGTCTCGGAGAGAGAAGGTCGTGGATTCAAGCCCGACTTGAGCACATAATTTTGGCTGACGCTCCCTGTGCAGTACTGAGGGAGTGCTGCACTGTCGGAGGTGCCGTCTTTCGGATGAAACTTTAAACCGAGGCCCTGCCTGCCCTCTCAGGTGGACGTAAAAGATCGCCTGGAACTATTTCAAAGAAGGGCAGTGGAGTTCTCCCCGGTGTTCTGGCCAATATTTATCCATCAACCAACATCACTAAAACAGATTATCTGGTCATTATTACATTACTGTTTGTGGGACCTTGGCTGCTGTCTTTTCCTTCATTGGACCAGTGACCACACGTCAAAAGTATTTTGTTCGCTGTAGAGCGCTTTGGGACATCCTGAGTCGTGAAAGGTGCTATATAAATGCAAGTTTTTCTTTTCTTTCTGTCTGTCTGTCTTTCTTTCCATTTTCTTTCTTTCCTTTTTTCTTTCTTTCTGTCTTTCTTTCTGTCTATCTTTCCTTCTCTCTTTCCTTTTTTCTCTTCCTGCTTCTCTTCACTTCTCCTGTTATTCTTCAAAGAAAGAATTCGCATCTATTTAGCATCTTTTTGGCTGGATTTTTCTCTCATGGGCACAGTTTTGCTGCCGGAGGGGGTTGACGTGAGGCTTCCACCCACCCCTCCAGTCCCACCATGATCCCAACCCGTATTCTTGGTGGGCTGGGCTCCCAACACTGGCTCCTCTCTACGTGTTGTTAGCAGAGGGGAAACGTGACCTGTGCTGCACCACCACAAGAGAGAGGAGTCGGTATTGGGGGCAGGGCAGGGCGGGGCAGGGCGGGGGGGGGGGGCAAAAGTCACCCAGAGATTTAAAAAACAATAATTTACAATAAAGGTGCCACCTAGAAAGAGATAACGGGCATGAAGAGTAAGAGATGTCCATTACCAAGCTCTCTACTTCCTAAAGGACCTTCAGTTGGCTTTCTGCTACTGCTGAAGGCTGCACCATCACCCCATCTTCTGATGATAGCTGGGGAATATGGGAACACTAGGAACAGAAGTTAATTAGATCATGGCTGATCTGTACCTCAACTCCAGTTACCCGCCTTAGCCCCGCATCCCTTGATACCGTAACCCAGCAATAATCTATCTCAGTCTTGAAAGCTCCAATTATCCCCCAGCGTGCACAGGCTTTTGGGGCAGAGGCGAGGCCTCATCCCAGTGACAACACCTCCGACAATAAAGCACTCCTCCGGTACAGCACTGGAATGTCAGCCTAGATTCATATGCTCAAGTCTGTAGTGATGCCCGCAAATTAACATAAATGAGTAGATGCCTCCGTTAAAGTAGCAGAGAGATGTGCTTGTTAAGTGTTTGTGCGAAAACATCGAAGTCAGCCATTTCTAACCTTGAGGAACTACCTGACAAGTCTACTGAACGTGCATTTGGATATTTACATTTGTTTCAAAGGGGGTAATTTTAACCTAACCCGCCTGTCAGGAAGCTGACGGGATCGGGTGCAATTCACCTTGCCCAATTTTAGCCTCCAATGACTTCAATGGACAGTAATATCGGGCGGGGTGTAAAACTAGCATTGCACCTGATCCCGTCAGTCTCCCGACAGGCAGGTTAGGTTAAAATTGCCCCCCTTTGTGTCCATGAAGGGGAGGGGAAAATAAATGAAGGCAGTTGTGGACGTCCTGGCGGTTTGCTTCCAATATATCCAGGATGGTCCAGCCAATGGGAAACTTCAACCGCTATTTCTTCTTGGCTGTCAAGATGAATCTCAGATTGTGTCTTACATGGCCTTAGCAAAATGCAAATTTGATTTAACGTAATTCCAGCTTGTGTACCCGTCGCATATTACTGGTATCAGTGCCTATCATAACCACTACCATTGTAGAGAATCTGATGTGTGAACTCACTCAACCAGAAGTAATCATCCCGTCTGAAGCAACACAGCACTAAAGGATTACAAGAGGCACTGAGAAATGATAGCCGTACTTTGCTAAAACAAACATGTCAAACGCAGCGAGCTGGCACGGAGACCAGAGCTCTTTAGAAAGAGGTTTGACTTGGGGCTCGTCATGTCTGCTGCTTGGTTAGAATCGCAACTAGCTTCTGTACAACTCTGCCCAGTAGTTCTATGACCGTGATAACTAAGTGATGTTTGGAAGGAGGTGAGGTAGAGGATTAGCACTACTCTGCTGTCTATGGTATATGTTGTCCAGCATATGGTCTGCAATGTAATTTATGAAGCTTCAAAGCCCCCTTGTTATTCAGAATGTTACATTGGTTTACGTGAGCATCAGATTGTGTCTCTAATAGTCATTAATAAATCCGAGAAGGAATTCAGGAGAAACTTCTTTACCCAGAGAGTGGTGAGAATGTGAAACTTGCTACCACAAGGAGTAGTTGAGGCGAATAGCTTTGATGCATTTAAGGAGAAGCTAGATAAACACATGAGGGAGAAAGGAATAGAAGGATATGCTGATAGGGTGAGATGAAGTAGGGTGGGAGGAGGCTCGTGTGGAGCATAAACACCAGCATAGACCAGTTGGGCCAAATGGCCTGTTTCTGTGCTGTAAATTCTATGTAATTCTATGTGTATGTTGGTGCAGTCATTGTAAATGTAAATTATATATTTACAACACAAGAGGGTTGAAATTAGAAAAATTGAACATCACTGCATTCTGCCTGTCGTCCAAAAGTCAAATTCAACCCCTGTGTTTTTGTTTCTAGTTTTCTTTAGACAATGGGGGTAATTTTAACTCTGGGCAATGTTGTGAAACAGACCATATTGGATTGGCTGCCCATTATACACTCAGCCTGCTTTTCTTATCCATTAAAATCAATGTATAACGAGTGACCGATCCAATAAAGCTCTTTTTTACACCACCGCCAAAAGTTAAAATGACCTCCAGCGAGTTCGGGGTGACTGGATGGCAGAGCAGATTGACGTACTGTTAACAGGCTGGTCCTCTCCCCCATCTGGGATCTAGATTCAAACCCCATCCAGATCAATGGGTTGAAAACGTCTAGTCCTACACTTGTTGCAAGAGTAACTTTATTTCTTATAATGTAACATTAGAGGTAATTCAACGTCACAGTGCACGAGCTGAAGCAAACAAAGAAACAGACATCCTGGGACGAGTCTCCCTAAAGTTGCCTGTAGGCCTAAAGCTAAGCCTGAACTCTTTTTGGAAGAGTTTCAATTTTCAGAGGTTCTAACAGTTAGGACTCTCTCTAAATAAAAGAACAAGATACCCATGAGAACAGCAGCTAATTGCTTCAATGTGCAGTATTTTGCTTTTCGCGGGTTGTAAAACGCAGTTGTAACTGCTTCACGTTTCTTTATTGCTATGATGAAAAGAAAAATCCCAACTATTGCCTACTGTACTGAGGAGCAGCTCTCAGACCTTGGTAAATGGTGGGTTAGGGAAATTAAACAGAAGTGTAGGCTACTAAATTAGTCGATCCCATGTGTTGCTCGTGGGAATTTCTCAAGCTGACGGCAAAGCTGGTAATGGAGATCCTTCTCTGACATTTCTGTCTCTCCTTACAGTTTCCTGACTGAAAGGACAGTTGGGCCAGCAAGTTGCTCCAAGTTCCTCCGCCAGCTTTAAACATCACCTCATCCACCAATTAGGAACAGGAGTAGATACTAGCTCAGTTGCTAAATTTAAATGTGAGATAGATAGCTTTTTGGCAACCAAAGGTATTAAGGGATATGGGCCAAAGGCAGGTATATGGAGCTAGATCACAGATCAGCCATAATCTTATCAAATGGCGGAGCAGGCACGAGGGGCTGAATGGCCTACTCCTGTTCCTATGTTCCTATGAGTAGGCCATTCAACCCCTTGAGCCTGCTTCGCCATTCAATCAGATCATGGCTGATCTGTCCCTCAACTCCATTTACCCAACTGAGCTCCATATCCCTTCCAACCCTCACCTAACAAAAATCGATCAATCTCACAGTCTTGAAAGCTCCAAATGTCTCCGCGTCCGCCTCCTTTTGGGGCAGGGAATTTCTGCTACTTTGCATGAAAAAGTGCTTCCTGAATTTGCTCCTGAATGGCCTAGCTCTAATTTTAAAATTTTAAAATCCCCTCGTTCTCGATTCCCCCACCAGAGGAAATAGTTTCTCTGCGTCTGCCCTATCGAATCCTGAACATTTTAATCACCTCGATGAGGTCACACTTGAATCATAGAGTCGTAGAAAGTTACGGCGCAGAAGGAGGCCATTCGGCCCATCGTGTCCGTGCCGGCCGAGAAAGAGCTTTTCCAGCTTAATCCCACTTTCCAGCACTTGGTCCGTAGCTCTGTGGGTTACGGCACTTCAAGTGCACATCCACGTACTTTTTAAATGAGTTGAGGGTTTCTGCCTCCAACACCCTTTCAGGCAGTGAGTTCCAGACCCCCACCACCCTCTGACGGAAATAAATTCACCTCAGCTCCCCTCTAATCCTTCTACCAATTACTTTAAATCTGTGCCCCCGGTCACTGACCCCTCTGCTAAGGGAAATAGGTCTTCCCTATCCACTCTATCTAGTCCCCTCATAATTTTATATATCTCAATTAAATCTCCCCTCAGCCTCCTTTGTTCCAAAGAAAACAACCCCAGCCTATTCAATCTTTTCTCATAGCTAAAATTCTCCAGCTCTGGCAACATCTTCGTAAATCTCCTCTGTACCCTCTCTAGTGCAATCACATCTTTCCTGTAATGTGGTGACCAGAACTGTACACAGTACTCAAGCTGTGGCCTAACCAATACAGTTCTAGCATAACCTCCCTGGTCTTATAAAGGAAAGTATCCTATATGCCATTTTAACCACCTTATCAACCTGTCCTGCTACCTTCTGGTGTCTGTGGACATGCACACCAAGGTCCCTTTGTTCCTCTACACCTCTCAGTATCCTCTCATTTATTGTGTATTCCCTTGCCTTGTTTGCCCTCCCCAAATGCATTCCCTCACACTTCTCCAGGTTGAATTCTATTTGCCACTTTTCTGCCCACCTGACCAGTCCATTGATATCTTCCTGCAGTCTACAACTTTCCTCCTCACTATCAATTTTTGTATCAACCACACGGCCAATTTTTGTATCACCTGCAAACTTCTTGATCAAGCCCCCCCACATTCAAGTCCAAATCATTAATATATACCACAAAAAGCAAGGGACCCAGTACTGAGCCTTTCAGGACCCCTCTGGAAACAGCCTTCCAGTCGCAAAAATACCCGTCAACCATTACCCTTTGCTTCCTGCCACTGAGCCAATTTGAATCTTCTATACTCAAACCTAGTCCATGCAACTTGTCCTCATAATTGACCCCTTTTTAGCACCACCATCATTCTGATGAATCTGCACTGTACCCCCTCCAAGGCCAGTATATCCTGCCTGAGGTGCGGTGCCCAAAACTGAACGCAGTGCTCCAAATGGGGCCTGACCAAAGCTCCATACAACTGACACATAACCTCCTCCCCCACTGAAATCCAGTTTATGCAACCTGTCCTCGTGATTTAACCCTCTAAACCCCACTATCATGAGAACAACAGCTAATTGCTTCTTGTGGGTTGTAAAACACAGTTATGACTGCTTCACATTTCTTAATTGCTTTAATTCTCCATTCCTCAGTGCTGGGGTGAACAAGGAGTTTCCATCTGGTGTCTCTGGTGCCCCCGATAGAGTGACTGAGGTGGGGATTCCAGGCCCAGCAGTTTTTGACACCAATACACTGCATTATCGCTGCCTCTTGGTGAACTTCCTCTTTGTTCTTATCCCTTTCCTTTCCCCTCCTCCAAGCTTTGACTGGCGCACAGGCACCTCGTACCGGGGGGCCATTAATGAAGTGTGAGCCTTGATAACGAGAGTCGGTAGGATATCCGGCTGTGACAAACACACTGCCAAGGTACCCGTTCACCCTTCACCCCTGTGCTCGTTGACCTACATTGGCTCCCAGTCCAGCAACTCCTCAAATGTAGAATTCTCATCCACCTGCTCTAATCTTTCCATGGCCTCGCTCCCTCCTTATCTCTGTAACCTCCTCCAGCCCTACAACCCCCTGAGATCTTTGCGTTCCTCCGATTCTTGCCACTTGTGCATCCCCTGATTTCCATCACACCACCACTGGCGGCCGTGCCTGCGGGTCTCTAGACCCTAAGCTCTGGAATTCCTGCCCCAAACCTCTCTGCCTCTCTACCTCTCTTCTCCCTTTAAGACGCTCCTTAAAACCTACCTCTTTGACCAATCTTTTGGTCACCTGTTCTAATATCACCTTATGTGGCTCGGTGTCAAATTTTGTCTGATAATCGCTCCTGTGAAGCGCCTTGGGATGTTTTACTACGTTAAAGGTGCTATATAAATGCAAATGGTTGTTGTGGATCATCTGCCATGGGCTACAGAATTAGACGAACAAAGGGAATGAAAAAACGCAACTCGATGCATTTGTAGGTAGTTTCTTCAGCAGTAACAAAACATTTATTGGCATAAGCTGTTAAATAACAACAAAAAGCAAGTCTGCCTAAATAGCTGTAGTTCTAATTACTTTTTTATTCTCTATTTTCAAATAATTCTGAGTGGAAGTGCATTGATATCTCTCCTACATTACAATAGTGACTACACTTCAAAATTACTTAATTGGCTGTGAAGAGCTTTGGGACATCCTAAGGTCATGGAAGGCGCTATATAAATACAGATCTGTTTTTCTTTCTTTCTTGATCAAAGTTTATTTGTTCTTGGTGGTGTTTGAAAGCCTGTCAAAGATACACAGTTTATTAATGAACAGCATCTTGGTAGAAAAGATTTCTTGCCTTGAATGGAAAAAAATAATACCACAGATACGGGAAATCTGAAATAAAAACAGAAACTGCTGGAATAACTCAGCGGGTCAGGCAGCGTTGGTGGTGAGAGGAAGGTAGAGTTAAGGTTTCAGAGGCGGGTTCTGACGAAGGGTCATCGACCTGAGACGATAACCCTGCCGTCCTCCTTCCACGGATGCTGAGCAGTTCCCAGCGTTCCTCTGTTTTGAGTTTCTTGTTTTGAATGTGTGATCTGGATTCTAGGTGGAAGGTTATGGCAGGGGCCAACCTGCAGAACAAGGGAGGCTAAAAGAACAGTTTGGGCAAAATGGACAGCTTTGCATTCTGTCCCTCTTGTGGGGATTTTGATTCAAGGGCTCCTAGTTTGAGTAAAGCCAGCGTACCCTTGCCAATCATAATTGAGGACAGTTTTGAACATGCTGAAGTGTGATTTCTTATCTGTTAGGGGGACACGGTGCTGCAGGTGGTGCGATCAGTGACTGCCCGACTTCACTAAAATAAATATATCAGATTTAAAAGTGCAGGGAGAGAATCAGAAACTCTTTAGAGAGGGACTGCATTTAAGATGTCATGTCTGCTCTATTGTATTTATCGATCGTTTCGTTTTGCTTCAATTTGATGTTTCAATGTCTGTATCTTTTCCTGCGTTTCAAATATATATATATTTTTTCAGAAAGGCTCTCTAGGAAGAAAAAGAAAAGAGAAAATAGCAAAATGAACAGATTTTGTTTTTAAAAGTCCTATCGTTTTCTGACTTGCTAATTTACCCCCCCCCCACCACCCCCCAATACCCCTGTCCTGCAGAAGTTGAGGCCTGTTCTAATGTTCCCATCACTGCCCAGTCTAGGGTTGCCAACTCGAGTTGGATATATTTCTGGAGGTTTCATCACATGACTTCCAACCTCTAATCGTCCCCGCCCAGTCAAACAGCCTTCTTTCCCATCTCCAATATTTTTATTAGTAATAAACAAAAGTGTTCAAAGGAAATGGCAAGAAACACACAATGTTCTTGAATGCCCCTGTGATTTTTCTCCCGGGTTGCAGTGGCCTAGGAGATTAATCTTCAATTCCTGTAGACTCCTGGACAATCCTGGAGGCTTGGCAAACCCTAGCCCAAATCTGAGATGACTTAGCTCAGCACAGGCCAAGTATGACACCTGGGACTTTCCTGGTCTGCGTGGCCCACTGCACGGTGCATTAATCCTTCAAGGGACATTACCCAGGTAGGTTGGCCCAAATCCACTTTTCCCTTTCGCCTTTCAGGGAATGGGTGCAGCCTTCGCACAACATCTCTCCAGCTCAGCTTAGAGATGGGGTTGGGAGATCAAACGTGCGTTCTCCTATTCCATGGCATTGAGCCATTAAGTTCCAGAGGTGGGCACTGCCACCACATTCTTTCAAGGCAGAAGCTGCACTGGCAAGATCACACAACCACTGAACAAATCCCAGATGAGGATAATTTTCAAAAGGGAACTGGATAAATACTTGAAGGGGAAAAATTTGCAGGGCTACGGGGAAAGGGCGAGGGAGTGGGACCAATTGGATAGCTCTTTCAAAGAGCCGGCACGGGCACGATGGGCCGAATGGCCTCCTTCGGTGTTGTGTGTCACTCTATGATTCCATGAGGAGAACAGCACAAATCTACGTCTGGATTGGATTCTTATGCTTAGTGTAGTTTATTGATAAGGTAAGTAATTACAGTGTCGCCCTATTAAGTAGCACTTAGGTACTCTGCGAGATTGATTGAATCCAAGTTGTATGAAGTTGTTTTTTTTTCTTACTATATTGTCACTCAAATTTTAGTGATGCGTTGTGGTTTGACAAATAAGGGTAAATTTCCGCTGCAGGTGTTTTTTTGTGCAGACAATGGGTGTGGCTTTAAGGCCACCCACCAGATGTCATGAGCGAGAGGCCCAAACTGTTTTGATGCTCGTTTAAATTTCATTGGGAGAACTGTTCATGTGTTCCCAATTGGAGGGCGGGAATTCCGACACCCATTTAAGGTGTGAATGGCCCCTCTTCAAGCGAGTTAGTCCTGTCACTCTCTTGGAAATGTTTGAAGATTTGGGCCCGCAACGTGTCTCAGGCAAGAGCACCTCGATTTGGTGACTGAGCGGTAGAGCTCCTTGTTGATCAGATGAAGGCCAGGTAGGCAGGTCCTCTTCCCTCGGATGGCGGGAGGGCGATGAGACAGAATCCCCAACAGGCCTGGAGAGAGGTGGCTGAAGATATGAACGCCCCTAGGTCATGGGTTCAATGCTGTGAAAATGCTCTCGTTCCATGGCCTCTAGCATGGCATTTTTTTTTAACTGATAATGTATTCCATTTTCTAATCACCCGATTGTAGGAAGACGCTGAAGAGGGTTATTAGCATATGGAAGCATTATCACAAGCGGCTTTTGAAATTGGTTCATTCATTATATTTAACAGGGAATTAGATAAGCATTCAAAAAAGAAAAAAAATTGTAGCGTATGAGGAAAGAACTGGGAAATGGGATTAGAGTAGATAGTTCTGATGCAAGGTTAGCGCCAACACGGGCACAGTGAGCTAAATGACTTCCTTCTGTATTGAAATTCCTACGAAATGAATATTGGCCCAGATTAGATGGTTGCCTCAGTTCTCAGCTCGCACACTGAGATGCTAAAACATCGCCGCACCTTAAATCTTACATGGGGACAAAGGAAGGTGCAAGAAATAGTTACTGATCTCCACCTGGACGGCTCCTAAGTTTAATAGAAAAGACCAAGGCGCTTCATGGGAATGTTAACGGACAAAATTTGACACCGAGCCACATAAGGAGATATTAGGACAGATGACCAAAAGCTTGGCCAAAGAGGTAGGTTTTAAGGAGCGACTTAAAGGAGGAGAGAGAGGTAGAGAGGTTTAGGGAGGGAATTCCCCGAGCTTAGGGTCTAGGCAGCTGCAGGCACTGCCGCCAGTGGTGGAGCGATGAAAATCGGGGATGCGCAAGAGGGCAGAATTGGAGGTGCGCAGAGATCTCGGGGGTTTTTGGGCCTGGAGGAGGTTACAGAGATAAGGAAGAGGGAGTTGAACACAAGGATGAGAATTTTAAAATCGAGGCGTTGCCGGACCGGGAGTCAATGTAGGTCAGCGAGCACAGGGGTGATGGGTGTCAGCCTGGATTATGTGCCCTCGTGTGGCTTGAACCCATGACCTTCTGACTCAGAAGCAAGAGTACTATCATTGAGCCAAGGCTAACACCAAAACAGTGCTATTGAGAGAGAGCAGGGCAGTGGGATATACTCCAACTCTTATATCCTTCCACTGCATCTTTCAATAAAAATCGGCCCAGTTCACTCTTAAATTGGCCCACACTGTTCACCCTTACAGTCTTCCCCGATTACAGAGACTGTGGTTATATTAAATGATTTATTAGGGTTCGGTTTATATTTACCCCTGCATCATGATCATTGCGTCCCCACCATCCATAGTTGGAACGCAGAATATTTTTCCATCGACAGTGACTGAGACGGAGACCTTCGTATCTTTTAAAGGAAAATTGAATAAATATTTAAAGCAGTGTTAGAAACAAGGAAGGAAAGAGCTTGCTTTGATATAGCATATTTTAGGGCGTTCCACAACTAATGGAATACTGTTGCCGTGCAATCGCTGTTGTAATGTAGGAGATGCGGCAGCCAATTTGTCCACAGCAAGATCCCACAAACAGCAATGAGATAAATGACCAGATCATCTGTTTTCAATGGTGTTGACTGTGGGATAAATATTGACCAGGATGCCAGGAATTCTCCACTCTATCTTCTTCGAATAGTGCCATGGGGTCTTTTACATCTACCTGAGAGGGCAGACGGGGCCTAAGTTTACTCTTCATCCACAAGTCAGCACCTCCGACAGCGCAGCACTCCCTCAGTACTGCACTGAGGGAGCGTCAGCCTGGATTCTCTGCTCAAGTGGGGCTTGAACCCATGCATGACCTTCTGACTCAGAAGCGAGGGTGCGATCATTGAGCCGCGCCTAACACCAAAACAAGGCTATGGAGAGAGAGCAGGGCAGTGGGATTAATTTTGGATTGCTCTACCAAAAGAGCTAGCACAGACACGGTGGGCCGAATGGCCTGCCTTAAATGCTATAAATTTCCATGGTTCTATGGTTCTATTATTCTCCTCATAGGGGAATCTAGAACTAGGGGTGTAGTCTCAGAATTAGGGAGGAGATGAGGAGAAATTTCTTCTCTCAGAGGGTTGTGAGCCTTTGGAATTCTTTGCCCCAAAGAGCTGCGGAGGCTGAGTCATTGAATGTATTCAAGTCTGAGTTGGACAAATTTTTGATCAGCAAGGAAGTCAAAGGATATGGGGAACAGGCAGGAAAGTGGAGTTGAGGTAAAAATCAGATCAGCCATGATCTCATTGAATGGCGGAGCAGGCTACTCCTGGCCTACATTTGCTCCTATCTCTTATGTCCTTATGCTCTTAACTTCTTCATGGTCAGCATTGACTAGAAGCTTAACCGGACTAGCCATATCAATACCATGGCTGCAAGAGCAGGGAAGGGGCTAGGTGCTCTGTGTTGAGTATCTCACTTCCGGACTCCTCAAAGCGTCTCCACCATCTGCAAGACTCAAGTCAGGAGTATGCTGGAATATTCACCACCCACCTGAATAGGTACAGCCGCAGCAGCACTAAAGAAGCTCGACACCATCCAGGACAGAACAGTCTACTTGATTGTTGCCTCTGCCAGTAGACTCAATATCCATTCCCTTCACCACCAGCATACTGTGGCTGCTTATTTACTAAAATCATGACGGCTTTAGATAAAGTTCCCATTGGCGGAAGGGTCGAGAACCAATGGACACAGATTTAAGGTGATTGGCAAAAGATCCAAAGACGACATGAGTAAAAGCTTTATTACGCAGCGAGTAGTTATGATCTGGAATGCGCTGCCTGAAAGGGTGATGGAAGTAGATTCAATCATGGCTTTCAAAAAGGAATTGGATAAATACTTGAAGGGAAAAAATTTGCTGGGCTACGGTGAAAGGGGGGGGAGGAGGGAAATGAGACCACCTGGATTGCTCTTGCAAGGAGCCGGCACGTGCTCGATGGGCCGAATGGCCTCCTCCTGTGCTGTAACCATTCTATGATTCTATCTGCAGGATGTATTGCAGCAACTCACCAAGCTGATTTCGTCAGCACCTTCCCCGTCTCCCCCTCCCCACCCTCCTCCCAGGGCCCTTTACCACTGAGAGGGAGAAGAGCAGCAATGTCATGGGAACACCATCACCGCCAAGCCAAACACTACCGTCACTTCGGACATTTATTATCATTCCTTCATCACCTCTGAGTCAAAATCCTGAAACTAACACCACCATGGCAGCACCACCACCCACGAGAATTGCAGCAGTTCAAGGCCCACCACCACCTTCTCAGGGGAACAAGGGACGGGCACTAAATGCGGCCTAGCCACACCCCGAGAAAAAATAAACAAACAAATCTGAACAATTACGAAGAGTCTTCCTGAGCCTTCTATTTTTCCAGTGTTAACATTCCCAGATTTTTTAGTCTCTACCTTGTTACTCGGATGCCTAATCCCTCCTAACCCACTGTAGTTTCATTCCCAGAAATGTAAATTGCCCTACAGGTTTGTGGTGAGCTAATGCCCCTACATCAATTCACGTTTAGTCCCTGGGCCTTATATTCCATCCCTTTGGCTGTACACTCTAATGATCTTGTTTGCTTTCCTTATTGCTATCTCACAGTGTGTGGATGGTCTCAATGGGCTAGCCATCGGCATCCCCAAATCTCCTCCATCATCGAGTTACATCGAAATTACAGCACAGAAACAGGTCATTCGGCCCAACTGGCGATTATGCTCCACAAGAGCCTCCTCCCTCCCTACTTCATCTTACCCTATATTTTCACGATGAGCTTCTGCCGTGCACTGGGGAGTTGCAAAGTGGAAGTTTCATCCCCTTATTATTTTAGCTTTAGTTTTGCTTTTCTTCGAACTGGCATATCTACTCTAACCCCTTTCATAACTTCAAAAATAACTTTACAACCCGTTGCCTGCCGTCTGCCTCTCGGCTCCCACTGCCCCACTCCCGAAACATTGGGACTACATCAGCTGAAATCCAGCTTCAGAGGCCAGCTTTTCCAGCCGATCAAAGGCTGTCGGTGTGAAGAGGGGGAAAATGATGAGTCAGGTTTCCCATTGACTGTCCTGCGGCAGCTCAGTGGTCAACTAGCCTGCTGACATTTACTGTTGAGGATCACGTATGAAGAATGTCCCTTTGGTTGAAGTGGTCAAGATTATGAAAGGGTTCGATAGGGTAGACGTAGAGAAAATGTTTCCACTTGTGGGGGAGGCCAAAACGAGAGGTCATAAATATAAAATGGTCACTAATAAATCCAATAGGGAATTCAGGAGGAACTCTTCTTTACCCAAAGAGTGGTAAGATTGTGGAATGCACTACTACAAGGAGTAGTTGAGGCGAATAGCATAGATCATTTAAGGGGAAGCTGGATAAGCACATGAGGGAGAAAGGAATAGAAGTGTATGCTGATAGGGTTAGATGAAGTAGGGAGGGAGGAGGCTTGTGTGGAGCATACACGTCGGCATGGACCAGTTGGGCCGAATGGCCTGTTTCTGTGCTGTAGTTCCGATGTAACTGGATGATGGAGGAGATTTGGGGATGCCGGTGGCTAGCCCATTGAGACCATCCACACAGTGTGCGATAGTAATAAGGAAAACAAACAAAATCCCCATGGTTTTCTGTCTATTTTTACCATAAAACAAGAAAGAGGGCAAGAGAAGGAGAGAGAATTAAGAGGTTTTTTTTTAAAAAAAAGGCACTGCGAGATGAGCAGAATTAAAGAATTTAATTTATTTTTAAGTTGTGCTATTTATTTTGATGTTCAGGATTAATATTACTTCAACAACAACAACTTGCATTTATATAGCACCTTTAACATAGTAAAAACGTCCCAAGGTGCTTCACAGGAGCGTTATCAGACATAAACATGGCACCGAGCCACATAAGGAGGTAGGTTTTAAGGAGTGCCATAAAGGAGGAGAGAGAGGTAGAGAGGCGGAGAGGTTTAGGGAGGGAATTCCAGAGCTTAGGGCCTAGGCTGCTGAAGGCAATGGTGGAGCAAAGGAAATCGGGAATCACAGTAATAAGTTTATTGTGACATTTGAGTAGTTTTATTACCATAATATTACTGGATGTTTCAATGTCACACAGTAAGTCAGCTAAAAAAAACTGATTGGGCCCAGTTGACTGGAATTTCCCTTGCCCTGAGGACAATCCTGGCTTAAAATAATTGGATGTGACAGAAACTCCCAGAAGCTCCTATGCATATTATGACGTCAATGTGACATGTAACATGTGACCCCATGGTAATGCCTTAAGTGATAACAAATGTTTCAATTTTCCTTGAAGATTAAAATAATTGGAACATTTCTCGGGAGAGATTTTCAACTTGATTTCAGTGGAACTGAAAATCAGACGGCTTCTATAACAAGCAGTCGATCTGCTTGGACGACAAGTTGAAAATCATTCCAGTCGTGGTCCTATAAGTAGCTGCCATTCAGCTCAACCATGTGAATGTTAAGTCAGTAATATTTACAACACCCTGCACTCCCATATCCCCCGTCCTTGTCAAGTTCTACTGTATCTCTATGCCCCAGAATATCCTCAGCCTAGCTTCCAGGTCCCTCCATGGCTTCTCCTGCCCTCTGCCTCAGCTGTACATCCCCACATGCACTTATTGCAACTCAATGCTCCTTGTTCACATCTCCCTCCACCCCACCATCAGTGCCAATTCTGTCAGTTTCAATCCCCCTCTCCTCTTTAACTCCTTCCCAAAATCCTTCACCTTCCCACTTTCTTCACTGATTGCAAAAGTCTTCTGACACCCTTGTCTTTGATGATGCTTTTCCTCCCACCTCCCAACCCCCCAACCCCAATTTCTATTTTCATCTTTCTGTGCTCACCTTTATATTCTGCTGTGTAAAGCTCTCTGAGAGCTTTTATTGTTGTCGTGGGATCAGGATTCTAGGAAATGATAGGAGAAAGAAAGATAGAAAAAGAAAGTAAGAAAGAAATTGTATTTCTGTAGCACCTTTCATGATCTCAAGATGTCCCAATGTGCTTTACAGCCAGTGAAGTACTTTTTGACGTGTAGTCACTGTTGTAATGTAGGAAACGTGGCAGCCAATTTGCGCACAGAAAGCTCCCACAAACAGCAATGTGATGATGAGCAGTTAATCTGTTTTTAATGATGTTGGTTGAGGGATAAATATTGGCCAGTTCACCAGGGACACCTCCCCTGCTCTTCTTCAAAATAGTGCCATGGGCTCTTTCACGAGGGCAGACGGGACCTCGGTTTAAAATCTCATCCAAAAGTGGGCACTTCCAACAGTGCAGCACCCCCTCAGTACTGGCACTGAAGGGGTCAGCCTAGATTTTGTGCTGAACTCCCTGGAGTGGGAGCTTGAACCCACAAACTTTCTGAGTCAGGAGCGAGAGTGCGGCTGACTGAGCCACGGCTGATACTTAAAGTTATGGAATGCCTGATGCTCACACTGGCTGCCTGGCAAGCCCTGTTCACATCAGTAAAAGGCCTCACTTTAAATATTTCCAGTAATCCTCGCTGGAAAGTCTGTCCTTGTGTGGATGTTGGGTGGGGATAGGACCAGACAAATAGCCCACTGGCATTGAGCTGCTGGGCTCGCATATGAATGGCCATTTGGACAAGGTACTGGGTGGCTGCAAGAGCAGATTATCCGAAAGGAAGCAAAGAACTTGCATTTATTTCATGTCCTCAGGACATCCCAAAGCGCTTCACAACTAGGTTGCCAACTCTTGTCGGACATATTCCTGGAGGCTTGATCACGTGACATCTGAACAGGTGACCTGACCATGTGAGGTCTGATCACCTAGTGTTCAATCACATGACATTTGCCTGAAGTTTGCAAATGTTATAACATTCTCCTTATAAAGGTTGGCTCCCCTGTGGTTGAATGGCTTTGCCCGTGGGTTTTGTGCCATCGGTTGTCAAGCGAGACGTTCTGAGAAGCGGAAGGCCGCCCCCGAGCAGGGGAAGAAAGTGCGCAGGCGCAAACCGCAGGCGCCAAGCTCTTACCGTTCTCCCGGGTTGCGCGCAAACGGTGGACTGGCCGACACCAGAGGGGAGAAAAAAAAACCTTAGTGATCAAAGGGTCGAATTTCCGATCGCCTGTCGTAACTTTGGCGGAAGATCTGGGGAAAGCCTGGAGATTGCGAGGCTCTTCTGCCGAAGTTACGGTGGATGATCGGGAGATCCACCATGGAAAATCTAACCCCCAAGAGTTCAGATATATGCCGATTACTTTCTCGAAGATGTGGTGAATGGGTTTAACAGGTTGTAAACAAGACTTTAAAATGCTGGGAAAATGCTGCTAAAATGCTAGCTGGCATACAAAGGCAGGAGCTGTCAATGCTGGACAAATCCTAGGTGTGAACTCTTCGTGACCCTGGTACCTGAGGCAACATGACTATAAAACACAAACCTAGTTAGAAGTGGCAAGGGCAGACAAGTAGTATTATTGTATCCCTCTTCTATCCTCTCTTGTTCTCTTTTTCCCATCATTCTTTACCATTTACTCTTTCTTTTTCTCCTTTTCTATTTCCCCCTTTTTTCTGTATTTTTCTCTTCGACGTCTGTCTGGTTGTGGCATTTGCAAGTGTTTCCTCTTGCTTTACCTCACACGGAAGTGAAGGTATAGTTATCCCTAAGCCCATTGTGATACTCAATATGGTGCACTAAAGCCTGAGGCTTTATGGGTTTAACAAAGGGCGTTCGCCAACCCCGCGGGATGGCCTTGCCTTTTTTATTTGTTTTAGGATGTGGGAGCCACGGGCAAGGCCATATTTTATCGTCTAGTTGCCTTGAGAAGTCGGTGGCGGGTCTTCTCCTCGAAGCGAGAATTTTTACAACGATACGGCTTGCTAAGCCACTTCAGAAGGCGTTAAGAGTCAACCATGTAGTTTGGAACTCCAGAGTTTGGCGTCAGCCTTGGTTGAGTTGGTAGCAGTCTTGCCTCTGCGTCAGAAGGTTGTGGGTTTGAATTCAGGGACTTGAGCGTAATCTGGGCTGACACTTCAGTGCGGTACGGAGGGAGTGCTGTTTTCCAGATGAGACGATAAACCGAGACTCCATCTTCCCTCTCAGGTGTTTTCCCCGGTGCCTTGGCCAATATTTATCCCTCAACCAACATCACTAAAAAAAGACAGGTTATCTGGTCATTATCACCTTGCTGTTTGTGGGACCTTGCTGTGCGCAAATTGGGTGCCGCTTTTCTCTACATTACAACAGTGACTATGCATCAAAAAGTACTTAATTGACTGTGAAGTGCTTTGGGACCTCCTGAGGTCGTGAAAGGCGCTACATAAATGCAAGTTCTTCCTTTTTCTTTATAGCATTATCTTGCTTTGTAGTGATAGAAAACAAGAGAGATGTTGAGAATTCACAGTGCAATCAAAACGGGCGTGAGATTGCGTTCCTGTGGCAGGCGATTGCATTTGTCTCCCTTCAATGTGGGAGTGTCGGCAGACTCGTAAAACGGTTAGCATTAAAAATACTAAGTTGTACCGAGCTCCAAAAATGGAAGGGAAAGCAATGGGAAATGAGTGGGAGAATCCAGTAAGAAAATCAAGGAGGCAGCTATGGTTTTTCGCTTGCTATGCTCAGGTGAGTCTTGGGAGAAGGGGCTGGCTCTGTATTGGTCAATTCTCCACCGGTGTTTTCAAGATGGTTCCTGAGCTCAGTAATCGCAACATTTCCACTAAGAACAAAGCTGTCCATCAAAGCCAACACCTGATTAAAGGAATTGACAGGGTAGATAGAGAGAAACTATTTCCTCTGGTGGGGGAGTCCAGAACAAGGTGGGGGGGAACCTTAAAATTAGAACTAGGCCGTTCAGGGGTGATGTCAGGAAGCACTTCTTCACACAAAGGGGAGTGGAAATCTGGAACTCTCTTCCCCTAAAATGCTGTTGAAGCCAGATGTCCATTGTAAACTTCAAATTGATAGATTTTTGGTATTAAGGGATATGGCACCAAGGTGGGTAAATGGAGTTAAGATACAGATCAGCCATGATCTAATGGAATGGTGGAGCACTAGGGGCTGAATAGCCTATTCCTGTTCCTATGTTCCTATATTCCAGACGGATCTGGGTATCATAAACATACATAATGATGATGGACATTCCCTTCAGAAAGCACTTAACAGAATTCAGTTTAAACTTGACATTGAACTTTAATGCTTTCAGACAGAATTGTGTGTACTTACTCAAAACACACATACACAAATGCTCAATAATACTCTTTTAGACAGGCAGTTAACCTAAACTAGTTTAATATTGCAAACGCTGGGCCAACTGAAAAGATATAATAAAAAGAAAACAGGATAGAGAAAATTGCAGGAAAGAGCCAGGGAGTGGGACTAATTGGATAGCTCTTTCAAAGAGCCGGCACAGGCACGATGGGCTGAATGGCCTCCTTCTGTGCTGTAAGATTCTATGATTCTATCTCTGCTTCCGTCGCATTATACTTCAACTCTTATATCCTGTAACTTGTCATTATGAATATGTTGGCAGCCAATGAGTCAAAAATACCTTCATTCAAGAAAATCTTCAAGGCAACTTTTAGAATTAACATTTTAAGATATTTGTCAGGTACCGTGACACACAGACAGATGGCTAACTGCAGCTTTGTAGGGAACTCCTTTCAGGCCTCGTAAACCGTAATGTCATATTACAGTATGACAAACAGAAATGCAGTGTGTGCTAATTCATTGCACACTAACAAAGTACCCAGTGATGTGCAATATGGACATGAATTAATCTCTTGTGTTGGAGCTTGGGAGGCAAGTAGCATATTACACAATGCAAAGCGTCACCTTTTATTGTGTTGACAATTCAACGAGAATGAACAGAAGCAGTTCAGCTTGCAGCTAAGAAAGTCTCCTGCTGCCGTTTATCGCTACGCAGTCTGCTTAATTGTTGCCTTGTTTTACCTTCCAATTTTCTTTCATCTTCTCCTGAAAACAACAGAGGGGTTTGGGTGTCCTTGTACACGAATCACAGAAAGTTAACATGCAGGTACAGCAAGCAATTAGGAAGGCAAATGGTATGTTAGCCTTTATTGCAAGGGGGTTGGAGTATAAGAGTAAGGAGGTCTTGCTGCAATTGTACAGGGCTTTGGTGAGGCCATACCTAGAGTACTGTGTACAGTTTTGGTCTCCTCACCTAAGGAAGGATATATTTGCCTTAGAGGTGGTGCAACAAAGGTTCACTAGATTGATTCCTGGGATGAGAGGGTTGTCCTAAAAGGAGAGATTGAGTACAATATTCTCTGGAGTTAAGAAGAATGGGAGGTGATCTCATTCACCTGTGACATATTTGTATATTTGTTATATTTAATGTGAGATGTTTGACCAGTATAAAATTCTTAGAGGGCTTGACTGGGAAGATGCTGAGAAGCTGTTCACTGGCTGGAGAGTCTAGAACTAGGTGTCATAGTCTCAAGATAAGGGGTCGGCCATTTAAGACCGAGATGAGGAATAATTTCTTCACTCAGAGGGTTGTGAATTTTTGGAATTCTCTACCCTAGAGGGCTGTGGATGCTCAGTCGTTGAGTATATTCAAAACTAAGATCGACAGACTTTTGGAAACTGAGGGAATCAAGGGATATGGGGAAAGGGCGGGCAAGTGGAGTTGAGGTAGAAGATCAGCCATGATCTTATTGAATGGCGGAGCAGGCTCGAGGGGCCATATGGCCTACTCCTGTTCTTGTTTCTTACGTTCTTATGTTTCCTTCTCCATCCGCCTGGGCAATAGTTAGACAGAGCATATCCAAAGGGCACTCTGCTCTACATGATCTTTAGCTGCTTGTCATTCTTGGCTTAGGTCATAAAACAACAACAACTTGCATTTATGTAGCACCTTTAACGTAGTAAAACATCCCAAGGCGCTTGACAGGAGTGTTATCAGACAAATTTGATACCAAGCCGCTTAAGGAGATATTAGGACAAGTGACCAAAAGCTTGGTCAAAGCGTTTGTTTTCAGGAGAGTCTTAAAGGAGGAGAGAGAGGAGGAGAGGTTTAGGGAGGGAATTTGAGAGCTTAGGGCCTAGGCAGCTGAAGGCACAGCCGCCAAGGGTGGAGTGAAGGAAACTGGGATGCACAAGAGGCCAGAATTGGAGGAGCACAGAGTTCTCAGAAGGTTAAGTCAGGAGGGTTGGAGCGTTGAGACCGCAGTAGGCCCCATCGCCCAGTTTTGCTCCCTTTCCCGCTGTTATCCTGCCCGATTTTGGGTGGGATAGTTGAAGATGCCCCTGCCCTCACAAATGAAGAATGATTACTTGAATGATACACAGAAGGTCAGCTGGTACCTGTGGAACTATAATTTAGGATGAGGTAGTGGCTTCAGGAGATGAGAGAATAAAATTAGAGGGAAAAGATGACTGCACTGGGATTTGCTTTCTTGCATTAATCCCTAAGAAAGCTGTACGGCTAAGTTGCAGCATATTTAGGTTTGTTTCTATTATTGTAAAGTGGTCTCAATCAATTGCGTTTGATGAACCGAGCTTGTGAAAACAAATAAAACAAGCTATAAACGGCACTAGAAAGAAAAGTTGAGAAAATGAGAAGAGACAGATTTAGTGTAAGGATAAAAGAAAGGAATGAAACAGAAAGTTAGAGTGATGTTACCAGACAGATGTAAAGGATCAGTGGAACAATCAGGGCTGGTAGCAGTGAATGGGAAAGAAGGTCTTGCATTTACATAGCTCCTTTCACAACCTCAGAATGTCCCAAAGCACTTTACAGCCAATTAATTACTTTTGAAGTATAGTCACTATTGTGATGTAGGAAATGCAGCAGCCAATTTGCACACAGCAAGGTCCCACAAGCAGCAATGTGATAATCTGTTTTATTGTGAAGTTGGTTGAAGGATAAATATTGCTCAGGACGCCAGGGAGAACTCTGCTGCTCTTCTCCGAAATGGCACCATGGGATCTTTTACTTCCACCTGACAAGCGCGGAGAGGGACTTAATTTATTGTCTCATCTGAAAGATGGCACCTCCGACAGTGCAGCACTCCCTCTATACTGCACTGGATTGTCTGCCTAGATTTTGTGCTGAAGTCTCTGGAGTGGGACTAGAACCCACTTCTGACTCAGAGGTGAGAGCGCTCCCTGCCGAGCCATGGCTAACACCTGACTTTGAATTGAACCAACATTGGAAGCTCACAGGCTACATTTCCCTTTCTGGTTGAACCATGGGCTAAATGCCTTTTTTTTTCATAATAATTTGTGACACACTAATAAAATGGCAGGACTGCAACCATCTTCAAATGGGTGTTTTGTCAGAATAATGATTTCATTAGCTGTAATAAAAACAAACATGCAATTATGATGCAGCTGTAACAAGGAAACTTTAATGCTTCTCAAGCAGCTGTGAGCCATTTAACTGATTTAGTTGTTGACAAATCCATCAATACAGCTATGAAGCGCACAATTTTTGTAAATGTCTCAACAAAAAAAATTGAGATAATCCCAATTCATCCACAAATCCTGCCTGCGGTTAGGCCTATTGAATGGAACATGACATAAGAAGTGGGAGAAACTCAAGGAGGCCTTGGAAATTGAATAGAAATAACCCTCAGCCACGTAGCCCTCTGTGTTCAGTCACTTGCATCTGTATTTGTCAGGATTTTGACATATCCTTTAACATTTGTGCTGCTTGTCCATTATTTTGTTGGTATTATGTACTCAGGGCCCCCAGGGAGAGCTGGAGTACTGTTGGGCTTTCTGGCATTTTAATGAAAATAAAACTGCAAGGGTTTCAGGGGTACAAAATGACAGTCAAACTCCACGCGCTCACTTCTGTACAAAGTACAAATAGAGATAATTCCGTACTATGTGGAACATGATGTTTGCTGAGCTGGTGAGACCACTGAAATGTCACGTCAAGGAAGACAACTGGCAAAGGATGAAGAACGTTAAAAAAAAAAGGAAGTTGCATTTATATAGCCCCTTTCACAATCTCATGATGTCCCAAAGCATCTTTACAACCAATGAAATACTTGTTGAAGTGTAGTCACATGGCAGCCAATTTACACACAGCAAGTTCCCACAAACAGCAATGTGATGATGATCAGATAATCTGTTTTAGTGATGTTGGTTGAGGAATACATGTTGTCCAGGACACCGGGGAGAACTCCCCTGCCCTTCATTTGAAATAATGCTTTGGGATCTGTTTACATCCACCTGAGAGGGCAGGTTTCTTCATGATCACTTTTACTGATAGCAGCTTTTTATTTTCAGATTTATGTTTTAAACTGAATTCAAATTTTCAAACTGCCATGGTGGGACTTGAACTCTCATTCTCTGTTTTTATCATCTACATCCGAAAGACAGCACCTCCGACAGTGCAGCACTCCCTTAGTACTGCGCTGTCGCAGTGTCAGCCTAGGTTATGTGCTCAAGGCTCTGGAGTGGGACTTGCACCCACGACCTTCTGACTCAGAGGTGAGAGTGCTACCCATTGAACGTAGGATGTAAGGTTAGGATATATTGTGGCGTTTTCTTGGTTTACCTTTGGGAAGCAGGGATAAACCTTTTAGACCCTTTCTCCAGGAGATTGAATGGGTTGAGTAGAGTCCACGATTGGCAATATTGCACATATCTGTGAAGAGAGTGGCCTTGTATTAAGACACGGCCTTTTCTCATTTGCTGCTTTCATATGTTCTTAAGGGATTTATATAACATCTCAGACTGTTCGTGATGTACTTCTTTTTAAATTGAAAAGCCTAGCATTGGGCCAAAGGCCATCATGCGGGACATTATCAAGGTTGAAAAGGGAGCCATAAATCAAATGTTGTTGATTAGATGACACCAAGCGTATATTAGATATTGTAGGTGGAACAGAGGATTGAGGGAGATAAAGAATTCCAGTTATCAGGTCCTGGAAAATAATGAAGGGACGTATTTTTACCTGTTTGCTAATTTAGAGTTATTACACGAGTGAAGCAGTTAAGAGTAACATATAAGTCTAAACCGGGGCAAGGACAGCAGGCTTCCTTCCCTAAAGAACATTAGTGAACCTGCTAGGTTTTTATGGCAATCCGATTTCTTCATGATCACTTTTACTGATAGCAGCTTTTTATTTTCAGATTTATGTTAGAAACTGAATTCAAATTTTCAAACTGCTATGGTGGGATTATGAACTCTCTTTCTTGGATTATCAGTCCAGTAACATAACCACTACCATAATTTAGTAGAGAAGTCACTACGACACAAGAGTTAGCTAAGGTTAATAATACACTGTAACAAATGTTGCAGCACTGTTCACTCGTTCTGTTACTGTTTAGTAAATTCAATTGGCAGCTAAAGCCCAATTGTATGTCTAATGTAGTATTATCTTACTGCTTTTCAAAGATGAGGAGGATCACTTACAACCACAGGACAAAACCAGGAGCTGAAATAAACTGAGGGTGATTCCTTGTTCATTCCCTGCTCATACTATGAATCTACTTGGGTATCTAGGCAAGTGAAAGTACTCTCTCTGGGACATAGGGAGCTAAGACTCACCGAAAAGACTTATCCCATGGAAGCCCAAAAATATCTAGAGTGGGAAAAGAACCAACGGTGATATGAGGGGAAATTTTTTTTACGCAGTGAGTTGTTATGATCTGGAATGCGCTGCCTGAAAGGGCGGTGGAAGCAGATTCAATAGCAACTTTCAAAAGAGAATTGGATAAATAATTGAAGGGGAGAAAATTTGCAGGGCCACGTGGAAAGAGCAGGGGGAGTGGGACTAATTAGGTAGCTCTTTCAAAGAGCCGGTACAGGCATGATGGGCTGAATGGCCTCCTTCTCTGCTTTGTGATTCTATGATTCTATGAAATAGAATAAAAAGAAAGCAGAAATGGGTTTATCCGTTTTAGACTCACACTACCTTTTTGATAAGATAGATAGAGAGAAACAAATTTCCTCTGATGGAAGAGTCCAGAACAAGGGGGCATAACCTTAAAATTAGAGCTCGGCTGTTCAGGGGTGATGCCAAGAAGCACTTCTTCACACAAAGGGTCGTGCAAATCTGGAACTACCTCCCCCAAAAAGCTGTTGGGGCTGGGGGTCAATTGAAAATTTCAAAACTGAGATTAATAGATTTTTGTTAGGCGAGGGTATTAAGGAATATGGAACCAAGGACGGGAAGATGGAGTTAAGGCACAGATCAGCCATGAGCTTATTGAATGGTGGAACAGATTCGAGAGGCTGAATGGCCGACTCCTGTTCCTTTGTCCCTATGTTCATAGTTTAGAAGCAATTCTTTGTAGAGATCTAGAATCAGTAAGGTGATGTCAAAGTCTGATAGTGTTTGTTTTGGCTGGCCCAATATCCTAAAGTCGCTGGTACCTCATCACTCTGCTGAGCTGTTAGAATGGATTACTCCCTATCTGACCATGGCTATGATACAATTTAATAAAGGGCTCACGTTTGCACTGTTTGAACTGTTCCCTTTAGTATCTGCCAAATATTTCGCGAAACATGTTTTCAGAGTCGACAAAAAGGATTAACATCAGCCTTTTATAGGCTCAGATTACCTAAATCTTTTAATGAATGATCATTTCTTACTCTACCGTGAGCTACTTGCAACTCAGTCGTGCTTCATCTTTATTCCCAAAGGTTGCTGAAAGCTGGCACATAACATCAACCAATGGCCAACACTTGTATCTCACCATCAGTGCTGCTTAGGAGAAACTCAGAAAATATCGAGCTAAATTTTCACCATTGGCCCTCCCGATGCAGGCTTTACCAGACTGGGAGTGTATTTCAGGATTTGTGAGTGTGTGCCCTCTCCACCAATGTCTATACTGTAATATTAATGGATGAAAAATCATGAGGGAAACACCATTGAATCAGGTAGACGGAAATTTACCCCATAGAACAACTATAGAGTTAACTACCATTGATACAGGGGCTAAAAGGGTTAAATTACAAGGACCGGTTGCACAGACTAGGCTTGTATTCCTTTGACTAAGGCGTGATCTAATTGAGATGTTTAAGGTGATTAAAGGATTTGATAGGGTAGATAGAAAGAAACTACTTCCTCTGCTGGGGGAGTCTATAACAAGGGGACATAATCTTAAAATTAGAGCTAGGCCATTCAGGGGTGATGTCAGGAAGCACTTCTTCACACAAAGGTGTGTGGAAATCTGGAACTCTCTCCCCCAAAAAGCCGTTGAGGCTGGGGGTCAGTTGTGAATTTCAAAACTGAGATTGTTAGCTTTTTGTTAGGCATTGGGTATTAAGGGTTACGGAACCAAGGCGGGTAAATGGAGTTAAGACACAGATTAGCCATGAGCTAATTGAGTGGTGGAACAGGCTCGAGGGGCTGAATGGCCTCCTACTGTTCTTATGCTCCTAATAGCTCCTCCATCCCCTACTAATGGGTACTGACCTCTAAATTTCTTCATGTACGATCACTGCTGGGTAACTAGATTTCCTCCGATTGGAATGAAATCCTGTTGTAATGAGAGTTCAGACGGCAGTTGTTGGAAGCCGGGTATGAGAACACGCGCTCATATTTCCAGGGTTTGATGCCAACCGTAATAGGGATCCAGAAAGACCCGCAGATACTGCTGAAGCTTTGCACCTCCAACTGGTGGAACCACCGCTCAATGGAATATTGTGTGCGTCCATGCTACGATCGGGGCAATAGCAGCAATGCACTAATGGTGAGTTATGCTGCTCACAGCCCCACTCGTGAGGAGCTCCTGGTACCTGCTGTCCGCCTAATCAGGGCTCAATGCATCCTTATCAGTTTTCACTTCAATGCCATCACTGAGAGAGTGCTGCGCTGTCAGAGGCGCCATCTTTCGGATAGGACCTTAAAACCAGAAGCCGTGTCTGCCCTGTCAGGTGAACATAAAAGATCCCATGGCATTATTTCGAAGAAGAGCAGGAGAGTTCTCCCCGGTGTCCTGGCCAATATTTACCCCTCAGCCAACATCACTAAAAACAGATTATCTGGTCATTTAATTTATTGCTGTTTGTGGGACGTTGCTGTGCACAAATTGGCTGCTGCGTTTCCCTAAATCACAACAGTGACTACACCTCAAAAAAGAACTTCATTGGCCGTAAAGTGCTTTGGAGCATCCTGACATTGTGAAAGGTGCCATATAAATGCAAGTTCTTTTTTTTAATGGTCAATTTGCCACTGTTCTCCTCAGGCAGGATGTAGGTGGGGTCCCTTTGGAGTTGTGGTGGTTCGAAGTTGAGAGGCATGGTAAGGAAAGTTTATAACTAAGTCAGAATGCCTGCAGCAGGCTTGGTTATCCAATACATGAGTCACCTAGACCATCAGTGCTTCAGGGCGCTGTTGATTGACAAACCAGCCTGGATCATTGTTTGGGGACCTGCAGGGTTAAGACTGGGAGCTGGAATTCTTCCCACTCAGTTTCAGATATTCCTGAAAGCCAATGAACCAATGGGTTGGATGACCTTGGCTGAAGCAGCAGTTGGAAGATTATTGGAGCTCGACGCTGGTAGAGTGTGAGGTTTTAAATGGATAAACCCCTGCACGTATATGGCTGTTCCTAAGCCTTGGCTCTTGGCAATGTGGGCATAAAACTCTATGGATTTAGGTAAATAGGGTATGTCTCTAAGAGAGAGTGTGCCCTCCATCTTGGACAAACAGAAGTTATCCGTGGGATTTCTCAGTAAAGAAAGAAAGAAAGAACTTGCGTTTATATAGTGCCTTTCACGATTTCAGGATGTCCCAAAGCACTTTACAGCCAATGAAGTACTTTTGAAGTGTGGTTACTGTTAAGAGTAATTTAGTTTGGAGGAACTGTATAGATCAGTGCCTGTGATTGATGGTTAGAAGGTACTCTATGGGGGAGATTGTTGTCTTCGCTGCCTGAGCAGTAATCTGGGAAGGGGCTTCCCTGCCTGTTATAGAAACCACCCAATTTTCATTCCATTAATTTCAATGCAGTTGCCTTTTTTGATGTTCTGCACTTGTTGTTAATCATATGCAACAAAAAAAATCAATCAAAAGTTGGAAAAATCACTGTTTGAATTATTCCTCTTTTATAAAGCTCTATCATAGTGCCTTGTACATGAGCCCGACTGCTACCCCAGATGAGATCAGTTAACTCAGCACAGACTAGTGATCAGTTCTACATCAGGCTGTGCCTTTCAACAACAGGACATCAGGGGCGTTCACATGGTTCCAACTCACTGCTTTATATGGTATTTTGAACAAAGATGGGCTGAATGCCCTTTCCCATCCAGAATTATCTTCTGGGGTGATTCCGACATCTGTGTATTTTCTTAATTCATTCTTGAGATGTTGGCATCGCTGGCAAGGCTGGCATTTATTGTCCATCCCGAGTTGCCCCTGGTACACTGATTGGCTTGCTTGGCCACTTCAGAGGGCAGTTAAGAGTCAACCATGTTGGTGTGGGACTGGAGTCACATATAGGCCCAGATCAGGTAAGGATGCCAGGTTTCGTTTCCTAAAGGACATTAGTGAACCAGTTGCGTTTTTACAACAATCTGACAGTTTCATAGAAACATAGAAAATAGGAGCAGGAGTCGGCCATTCGGCCCTTCGAGCCTGCTCCGCCATTTAATATGATCATGGCTGATCCTCTATCTCAATACCATATTCCCGCTCTCTCCCCATTCCCCTATTGTGTCTAGAAATCTATCTAGCTCCTTCTTAAATATATTCAGTGACCTGGCCTCCACAGCCATCTGCGGTAGAGAATTCCACAGGTTCACCACCCACTGAGTGAAGAAATTTTCTCCTCATCTCAGTCCTAAATGTCCTATCCCGTATCCTGAGACTGTGACCCCTCATTCTGGACCCCCTCCCCAGCCAGGGAAAACATCCTCCCTGCATCCAGTCTGTCTAGCCCTGTCAGAATTTTATATGGTCACCCCATGGTCACTTTTACTGATGCCAGCTTTTTATTTCCAGATTTTTTGAAACTGAATTCAAATTCTGAAACTGCCCTGGTGGGATTTGAACTCACGTTCTACTGGATTATTAGTCCAGGTCTCTGCTGCTCCCAACGGGGCAGCAACACTCGCACGGTGCACATTCTGACAAATCGCTGGCGCGTTGTCCTGGATTTGCCCCCATGTGAGGGCCACTTCTCAGCGGGAGCAAAGGATCGGACGTTTGGTCAGCGCCTCAAACATCTGGAGGCCGAATTTCACAATCTGAGGCTGCAGCAGCGCTCCCGAGTCCCTGATGTCTCATTTTTTTTTTGCTCTGCATTTCAAAGAGACAGACACGTTTTAGCGAAAAGCTGCCCGAGTTGACAACAGCCCAGCCTTCCTCAGATGTTCCTGAGCCTTCCCCACCACGATAAGCTGACAAGTTCAATCAATAACCCCGAGCTTTGAAGTCTGCATGCGTCAAAAGGAAGATGTCTGCAGAACTGACGGCCGGCCTGTTTACTTTGCAAGTTCAGTGTTGGGATTATTGGAGCACCTGCTAGGGACAATAATACTGTGTGCTTGTATTAATATTAAAATGCATGTGAATTAATTTAATCCTGGTACCGTATGCATTGTATTGCACCTTCTGAAGTTAGAGGCCCAGAATTAACATCAGTGTCTCGGTGTTAAATTCTGCAGTTGTGTTTTCCAGTGATTTTAATTTTTCGCTTCAATGGGGCACCATCACGACAGAAAAGCTAATCGGCCGGATTTTTCTGTAACAATAAGGGCGAGGCTAACAGCGCTCACCGTTATTCACGTGCAAATCGGACAGTAACTTCCGGCGACCGCACGCGTGCAGTTCAACGCGGCAATCCGGAAGTTGCTGTACCTGGTGCCCTGCTCCTCAGTAAGCTGTGGGAAAATGGCATCTCGCCGTCTGACTCACCATTCAAAATGTATCGAACGGCGTGAAGTTCTTTTACTGACGTCGTAGATACGGACTAAACTCGCCACAAAAAGTTAAGTCAAGTCACTTCTACTATAAGTACCATTTTAACGGCACGGTAAATCTTAATTACTGCCAAACAACCTCTCTGGCACTGAAAATCAACTTTTACAAGAACGGAGCCTCACTCCTTTAGCTTTTAATTATGGTTAGACACTTAAAAAAAAATTAAATAAGCATTCTTTTTCTTACTGTCTCCTTTAATTCAATCTTTCTTACCCTCTTTTTATTTCGCTTTGTGTACCTGATTTGACATTGAATTCACTATTTTAACTCACACTTCCGGGTTCTGACTGCGCTGTTATTAACGAAGCTTCTTGGTTAAGGAGATACACAGCTGCTTACCCATGTTCGCTCAGGTCCCAGAAGCCCGGGAGAGGGCGCAGTGCTGAATGGATCACTAATTTAGAGGTGCAAAAGCTCGTAGAAAGTCTATGGGCAAGTACAAGTCTAACGATTGGCTGGCGCTGTTCGTTCGCCGCTCAGGGCTAAATCCGGCCCATCAAGTACGTTTCCCCATTGGTCACCCTTGTGATTTTCCAGATGTGTCTGCTTTGGCTCAGTGGGTAGCACTCTCACCTCTAAGTCAGAAGGTCGTGGGTTCATGTCCCACTTCAAAGATTTGAGTCCAAAATCGAGTGCCGACACTCCTAGTGCAGTACTGAGGGAGTGCTGCACTGTCGGAGGTGTCGTCTTTTGGATGAGACGTTAAACTGAAGCATTGTCTGCCGTCTCAGCTGGGTGTAAAAGATTCCATGGCAGTATTTCGAAGAAGAGCAGGGGAGTTCTCCCAGGTGTCCTGGTGAATATTTATCCCTTAACCAATACCACTAAAACAGATGATCTGGTCATTATCACGTTGCTGTTTGTGGGACCTTGCTGTGCGCAAACTGACTGCTGTGCTTCCAACATTACAACAGCGACTACACTTCAGAAGTACTGTATTTGCTGTAAAGCACTTTGGGATGTCCTAAGGCCGTGAAAGGCGCTATATAAATGCAGGCCTTCATTTTCCTTTCCCCCTCCCTAACTCAGGACATTGTGGCCAATTGCAGCAACCCACCAAACAATGTGAATAACATCATCCGTAGCATTGTTACTTGAATTGTCTTATTGATAATTCCCACCTAAGAAGCCTACAAGTAAATGCAGCAGAAAGTTAATATCGTACAGCAGTTAGAACAGGCCCCTGTTCTCATAATTTCTGATTTGCACCTTTTTTATTACATAGCTTGGTTGTGTTCCCTTTTTGTTTGCCTGAAACACCAGTTGTTCTACCTTTTATTACTAACTTGCCCCAGTTTTTTTTTAACTCGCTCCAGTTTTTCCTTAAATAGCCCCGACTGTTTATTATTACTCCACATTTTTTTAATTGCCCCATGTGTTTTTTAATAACCCAATTTTTAAGCCAAGTTGTTTCTTTTTAAAAACCCTCAGTGTTTTTAATAACCCGTTTTTTTTTAGAAGCCCTAGTGTTTTCTATTAGTCCCAATTGGTCTTTTAATAGCCATTTTTTGTTAATAACCCCAGATGTTTTTTTTAAAGTTCCTGCTGTTTTTTAATAACTCCAGGTGTTTTTTGTTAATTCCACAGAGAGAGGAGCTGAAACTGCTGTTCCTGTTGTATCTAACCCTTTCTAGTGTGTGTTTCCAACAGTACAAATCCATATGGCTTCCTGGAGTCAATTACTCGAATGATGACAATTTAGACAGAGATTGAACTTGCATTTATATAGCACCTTTCACAACCGCAAGATGTCCCAAATCACTTCACAGCCAACAAAGTACTTTTGAAGTGTAGTCACTGTTGTAATGGCCTCCATTTTGCACACAGGAAGGTCCCACAAACAGCAATGTGATAATGACCAGATAATCTGTTTTAGTGATGTTGGTTGAGGGATAAATGCTGGTCAGGACAGTGGGGAGAACTCCCCTGTTATTGTTCAAAAAGTGCCATGGGATCTGTTACATCCACCTGAGAGGGCAGACACGGTTTAATGTCGCATCTGAAAGACGACACCTCCGACAGTGCAGCACTCCCTCAGTACTGCACTGAAGTGTCAGCCTGGAATGTTGTGTTCAAGTCTCTGGAGTGGGACTTGAAACTCACAACCTTTTGACTCAGAGGTGAGGGTGCGACCAACTGACAACTGATTTCGTGCTGCGGAAGCCAAGTTCCATTGGGAGTTGATGCTGGCCAAACCTCATGCTCATTAGATCTCCAACCACCAGCAAAAAAGAGACTTGCCATCTATCCATCTCGATGACATGCGAGTCCAAACCTCAGAGGCAAAAAGGGGAGGCCTCTAAGACTGAGGCTGTCTGATCACTTTGAAACTTTATAAATGGAAACCAGTAGCCCCAATGTCGCACTATGGTATGTTTTGGGGTCACTAGGTAGTATCTCACACTAAATCAGTTGTTTTTTTCTCTTCGTAGGCTTTCTGAGCACAGGAGACCAAGCTGCCAAAGGCAATTATGGATTGCTTGACCAAATCCAAGCACTGAGGTGGATTAGTGAAAATATCGCAGCTTTCGGAGGAGATTCTATGCGAATTACTGTTTTTGGATCTGGTGCCGGAGCGTCCTGTGTTAGTTTGCTGACACTGTCCCACTATTCAGAAGGTAAGAACGTAAGGAAGTAAAGGAAGGAAGCAAAATGGTCATAGGCCAAGGATGTATCAATGGGACCTAATAGCCGATGTGATATAATTTAGACGATTGCAGTAGCCATCATGAATAAGCAAACACTGTAGTTATGTGTGTATCATACAGGAGCTGCAGTCCACTTTGAAATGCACACTATACAGTATTTATGCAGCTGATTTTTTAATTTATTCATCCTTGGGATGTGGGCGTCGCTGGCAAGTCCAGCATTTATTGCCCATCCCTAGTTGCCCTTGAGAAGATGGTGGTGAGCCGCCTTCTTGAACCGCTGCGGTCCGTGTGGTGAAGGTTCTCCCACAGTGCTGTTAGGTAGGGAGTTGCAGGATTTTGACCCAGCGACGATAAAGGAACGGCCGATATATGTTCAAGTCGGGATGATGTGTGATTTGGAGGGGAACATGGAGGTGATGATGTTCCCATGCACCTGCTGCCCTTGTCCTTCTAAGTGGTGGAGGACATGGGTTTGGGAGGTGCTGTTGATGAATCCTTGGCAAGTTGCTGCTGTGCACCCTGTAGATAGTACACACTGCAGCCACGGTATGCTGGTGGTGGAGGGAGTGATACCTTGTTCTGATGTACCAATTTGAGATGCAACACAGTTGAATTGTCTCACCTGAACTGAAGACAAAAGGAAATATCAACTAACAGAAACCCAATACATGCTGCCTCTTCAGTCTACAGTCACCATCTAACAGCATCCCATTACAGGCCTTGACAGCCCATTTAAGACAGCAATGAAGCATCAAAATAACCTTAACAAGTTAGATTTCACATGGTTCAATAATCCTCTATCCCATTCCAACCACAATAAATGGGTCGTCCAAGCATCTAGTTATGCTTCGAAAATGGAAGATAAAAAGGTTGAATATAGGATGCTCCTGCTCCTGGGAAAAGCCATTGGATGAGTTTCAGATCAATCCAAACTTGGCTGATTCTGATCCTATCTAAAAGAAAACAATTGTTCTCCAACCTGGGTTATAAAAGTTCAGATGCAGCAGTTTGTTTGATAAACTGAAGACGTGTCTCAATAATCCTCAATTGCCCACTCCCTTAAATATTTATCCAATTCTCCTTAAAACATCACTCCAAATGTAATATATTTCTATGTTTTGTGAACTTCTCTCGTCAGTTGGAAGGGAAAGTCTGATAGATAGTGTTTTATTTATTTTTGCTTATTCCCATTGTCATTTAGCGGCAATCCATCCGGTTAGGCTTTTCTGTGTGATGGAGCCCTTGTGAATGCTCAAACACTCCAAGGGATCCTGGAAGCATTGACACAGTACCAGAGACCCATGTCCTAATTTCTAAAAGACACTGGGCAAAATTTTCCAATGAATTACCTCCCCGGCCCCCCCACTCCTCCCCAAGTTTGGGTGGTTTCTGAGCAGGTGAGAGCGGGAAAGGTGCTGGAGACCCATTCGGTTTGGCTCCCAAAACTCCATCGCCACTTTTGGGATTTTCCTCTGGGAGTGACGGCATATGCCGAACGTGGCCTCGATTTTAAAATTCTCATTCTTGTTTTCAAATCCCTCCATGGCCTCGCCCCTCCCTATCTCCGTAACCTCCTACAAACCTCCGATTCTGGCATCTTGCGCATCTCCTATTTTCATCGCTCCGCCATTGGCGGCCGTACCTTCTGCTGCCTAGGCCCTAAGCTCTGGAATTCCATTCCTAAACCTCTCCACCTCTGTTACCTCCTTTAAGACGCTCCTTAAAACCTACCTCTTTGACCAAGCTTTTGGTTACCTGTCCTAATATCTCCTTATATGGCTCGGTGTCAAGTTTTGTTTGATGACGCTCCTGTGAAGCACCTTGGGATGTTTTACTATGTTAAAGGCACTGTATAAATGCAAGTTGTTGCTGTTGCCCACCCATATTTGGGCTGTTGTATTCAAATGAGAGAATAATTATGAGAATGATGGCGCCATTGATGCCCGAGCAAGGCTGGGCATTGGGAATGACATTGCATTCTTGACGTTCAGTGTTGCTAAGGCAGTGGGGAGGGGTGGGCGGGGGACGAGCTTTAAATATTAAAGGGCCGCCAAGCCTAGACTTGAAATATTGGGTCTATTTTCATTCGAACAACATAGATTAGGGCGCAATCTGATAAAATTACGAAAGGATGGGACAGAGTATATATAAGCAGACTGTTTTCAGTAGTTGAGGGGGGGGGTGGGGTCAAGAACGAGAGGTCAAAGATGAAAGATTAAATGTAAGAGATTTCGAACAGAGTGCAGGAGAAACCTTTTTACACAGAGAGTTGTGAAGCTCTGGAATTCACTTCCAGGGTCAGGGGTTGAGGCAGACACTGTAGAAATCTTCACAATTACATTGGATAAGTGGATGAAGGAAAAGGGGATGAAGGGATATGGGAACAGGATAGGAACATTTTTTTTTTCATTCATGGGATGTGGGCGTCGCTGGCAAGGCCGGCATTTATTGCCCATCCCTAATTGCCCTTGAGAAGGTGGTGGTGAGCCGCCTTCTTGAACCGCTGCAGTCCATATGGTGAAGGTTCTCCCGCAGTGCTGTTAGGAAGGGAGTTCCAGGATTTTGACTCAGCGACGATGAAGGAATGGCGATATATTTCCAAGTCGGGATGGTGTGTGACTTGGAGGGGAATGTACAGGTGGTGTTGTTCCCATGTACCTGCTGCTCTTGTCCTTCTAGGTGGTAGAGGTCGCGGGTTTGGGAGGTGCGGTCAAAGAAGCCTTGGCGAGTTGCTGCAGTGCATCCTGTGGATGGTACACACTGCAGCCACAGTGCGCCAGTGGTGAAGGGAGTGAATATTTAGGGTGGTGGATGGGGTGCCAATCAAGCGGGCTGCTTTGTCCTGGATGGTGTTGAGCTTCTTGAGTGTTGTTGGAGCTGCACTCATCCAGGCAAGTGGAGAGTATTCCATCACACTCCTGACTTGTGCCTTGTAGATGGTGGAAAGGCTTTGGGGAGTCAGGAGGTGAGTCACTCGCCGCAGAATACCCAGCCTCTGACCTGCTCTTGTAGCCACAGTATTTATTTGGCTGGTCCAGTTAAGTTTCTGGTCAATGGTGACCCCCAGGATGTTGATGGTGGGGGATTCGGCAATGGTAATGCCGTTGAATGTCAAGGGGAGGCGGTTAGACTCTCTCTTGTGGGAGATGGTCATTGCCTGGCACTTGTCTGGCGCGAATGTTACTTGCCACTTATCAGCCCAAGCCTGGATGTTGTCCAGGTCTTGCTGCATGCGGGCTCGGACTGCTTCATTATTTGTGGGGTTGCGAATGGAACTGAGCACTGTGCAATCATCAGCGAACATCCCCATTTCTGACCTTATGATGGAGGGAAGGTCATTGATGAAGCAGCTGAAGATGTTTGGGCCTAGGACACTGCCCTGAGGAACTCCTGCAGCATTGTGATTAGGACTATTTTCCGGCGTGGAAGGTAAATGCTAACACGGACCACATTGCAACTTCTATGCTATATTTCTAAGTATTAATCGATCGGATTGGACTATCTAGCCCAGTGTTAGGCATCCAAAGCAAAACAGTCCTATCATTTCAGGATGGGTAGAAATATGAGGGTAGTTTTTCTGGTTTCTGCACTTATAAGACCTTGGGTGGAAAGAGCACTCCTGACATATGCCTTTGCACTGGGGTCTGGGGCCCCGAGTATGAAAGCCTATGTTCCTGAGGAAGAGACTACCAATCTAAGGCATTCCTGCTGTGGCTCAGTTAGAAGCCCTCTTGCCTCTGATTCATTGAAAGTTGTGGGTTTAAGTCCCATTCCATGAGACTTGAGCACAAAATCTAAGCTGACACTGCAGTGCAGTATTGAGGGAGTACTGCACTGTTGGAGGTGCCATCTTTCAGATGACATGTTAAACTGTCTGCCCTCTAAGTAGAAAGTAAACGATCCCATGGCACTATTCTGAAGAAGAGCATGGGAGCTCATCCTGGCCAATATTTGTCCCTCAAGCAACATTACTGAAAAAAAACAGATTACCTGGTCATTCTCACATTGCTGTTTGTGGGACCTTGCTGTGTGCAAATTGGCTGCTGCGTTTCCTACATTACAACAGTGACTACAGTTCAAAAGTAGTTCATTGGCTGTAAAGTGCTTTGGGGCATCCTGAGGTTGTGAAAGGCACTATAGAAATGCAAGTTTTTTCTTTTTCTTTCAACCATGGTCTTAGGGAGGAGGTGTCCATTTCTGCTTGGCCTTTATCAATCCAATTTCGTTGGGTAGATGATTATCTGACACTGCCAACCATTATTCACCAATCTGGCGTGGACCTCCCCACCAGCATCACATACCGATTTATTTTTTGAGACCTACGATCAGACTGAGACTGGAATTTGAGTTCTGCGTGGCATGAGGGCAGATGTGTAAGGGCAGACCCCTTCAATCAAACCAGAATTACAATGAATCACTTTGAAATGATTTTCACTTGAGATAATTGCTGGAGTTCTGAGAAAAAATACCGCTTTTCTTAAGGCGGCCGGCTGAAGTGCCAATGCCGGTATGGTAGGACACCACCGAGCATTAAAAATAAAGTAGGAGAGAAGAGGAGGTAAATCAAGAAGTAGTGACTAATTGATGCCAGGCTTGTGTTTTAAAAGGCCGTAGATTGTAGCAGGCCATAAGGAAGGGGCTATACAGTTTTGAGTGAGAGAAAGAGTTGTAGTGAGATACAAAAAGAAAGACTTGCATTTGTATAGCGCCTTTCACAACCTCAGGACATGACAAAGCGCTTTAGAGCCAATGAAGTACTTTTGAAGTGTAGTTACTGTTGAAATGTAGGAAACGCGGCAGCCAATTTGCGCACAGCAAGATCCCACAAACAGCAATGAAATAAATGACCAGATCATTTGTTTTAGTGATGTTCGTTGAGGGATAAATATTGGCAGGACGCCAGGGAGAACTCCCCGGTTCTTCTTCAAAATAGCACCTTGGGATCTTCTACGTCCACCCGAGAGGGCAGATGGGGCCTCGGTTTAATGTCTCTTGCGAAAGATGGCACCTTTGACAATGCAGCACTCCCTCACTTGGAGTGTCAGCCTAGATTGTGTGCTCAAGTGTCTGGGACTTGAACCCGCACCCTTCTGACTCAGAGATGAGAGTGGTTACCGACCGAGCCATGTCTGAAACCCCGGACAGCACGACGTGTTATGGTAAATTATTTTGGGTTATTTCTAAAGGAGTAGCTGGTTGGTGCCTGCGGTGGATGAGATAGCTCGCTTCTCCCAATTAGGTTGATGGATGTCAACAATGGATTTTTGATCTTATCATCAGCGCAGTCAGCTAGTCCGATGAGTGAAAGAGATAAGAGCATTGTATACTGGCACTGCAGGGTAAAGCACAGGAGGAGAGTGTGATATCAATAGTTGATCTCAGCAAGCTCCACTCAGCAATTGATTGCACTCTGAATCTCTTGTGGAATAAAGCAATAAATGTCAAATACAAGGCTTGCCAAGTTCAAGAGTCAATTTTTTTTAAATGATTTATAATTTCTGGCAATGTATTTTTTGTGCTTGAGCTGACAGATTTCAGTGCTGAGTAACGCAGTATTTTTTCCACATTCCTTTTTTCTGCCAGTGACAGCTCCAGATGCTCCTCCGTTTGATAGAGTTGGCCAGAGGGCTGGTAACTCTTTACTTGCATGTACCGTAGGTACAACCTCATAAGAGCATCTTATGGCTCCTACACCAATCATCCTGGCAATGGTGGTGCCAATTAGTGTCTAGTTATGTACTGTTTTATCACATGTACTTTGTTTTATTCATTCTCGGGATGTGGGTGCGATGCTGGCATGGCCGGCCTTTATTGCCCATCCCCAGTTGCCTGAGAAGGTGGTGGTGGTGGTGGGCTGTCTTCTTGAACCACCAACAGTCCATGTGGTGAAAGTGCTCATAGAGCAACTGAGCGACTTGTTTAAAACACTTCAGAGGGTAGCTAAGAGCCAACCACGTTGATGTGGGACTGGAGTCACATATAGGCCCAGACCGGTTAAGAACAGCAGGTTTCTTTCCACAAAAGACATTAGCGAAGCAGTTGGGCTTTTATGACAATCCGTTAACTTCATGGTCACTTTTTGATTGGTGCCAGCTTTTTAATTAAAATGAAATTCACATTCTTAAACTACCATTAGTGGGATTTGAACTCACGGGCTCTGGATTACTACTACCAGTAGCATAACCACTACACTAGCATACCCGTACTTGTGCAGGTTAGGAACTAGGTTGAGACATCCGTAACTCATACCTAGAACTCCCCTCCTCTTCAAATAGTGCCATGCAATCTTTTATGTCCACCTCGGAGGGCAGACGGGTTTAACCTCTCATCCGAAAGATGACACCTAGAACCATAGAACCATAGAAAAGATACAGCACAGAAGAGGGCCATTCGGCCCATCGAGTCCGCACCGGCTCGAAGAACAACCAGGTGCCCATTCTAATCCCACCTTCCAGCACCTGGTCCATAGCCCTGCAGCTTACAGCACTTTAGGTGCAGGTCCAGGTACTTTTTAAAAGAGTTGAGGGTCCCTGCCTCTACCACCAATTCGGGCAGCGATTCCATACACCCACCACCCTCTGGGTAAAAAGTTTTTCCTCATGTCCCCTCTAATCCTTCCGCCAATCAGCTTAAATCTATGTCCTCTAGTTCTTGAACTCTCCGCTAGTGGAAACAGGTACTTCTTGTCTACTCTATCTGGGCCCCTCATAATTTTTAACACTTCAATCAAGTCTCCCCTCAGCCTCCTTTGCTCCAAGGAAAACAATCCCAGCCTATCCAATCTCTCCTCGTAGCTGCAATTTTCAAGCCCTGGCAACATTCTTGTAAATCTTCCTTGCATTCTCTCCAGAGCAATTACGTCCTTCCTATAATGTGGTGACCAGAACTGTGCACAATACTCCAGCTGTGGCCTCACCAGCGTTTTATACAGTTCCATCATTACATCCCTGCTTTTGTATTCTATACCTCGGCTAATAACAGAGAGCATTCCGTATGCCTTCTTCACAACCTTATCTACCTGTACTGCCACCTTCAGGGACCTGTGCACATGCACTCCAAGATCTCTCACTTCCTCTACCCTTCTCAATATATTCCCGTTTACTGCGTATTCCCTTTTACTGTTTGCCCTCCCTAAGTGCATTCCCTCACATTTCTCTGGGTTGAACTCCATTTGCCACTTTTCCACCCACTCCACCAACCCATTGATATCTTCTTGGAGTCCACAGCTATCCTCTTCACTATCAACTACACGGCCAATTTTTGTGTCATCTGCAAATTTGCCAATCATGCCCCCTACACTCAAGTCCAAATCATTAATATGTATCACAAACAGCAAGGGACCCAATACTGAGCCCTGTGGCACACCACTGGAAACGGATTTCCATTCGCAAAGACATCCATCGACTTTTACCCTTTGTTTCCTGTTACTGAGCCAATTTTGGATCCAATTCGCCACATTTCCCTGTATCCTATGGGCTTTTACCTTTCTGACCATTCTGCCATGTGGGACCTTGTCAAATGCCTTACTAAAATCCATGTAGACAACATCCACTGCACTACCCTCATCAATCCTCCTTATCACTGCCTCAAAGAATTCAATCAGATTTGTAAGGTATGACCTTCCCTGAACAAATCCATACTGACTATCCCTGATTAAACCATGCCTTTCAAAGTGACAGTTTATCCTATCTCTCAGTATTGATTCACCTCTGAGAATGCAGCACTCCCTCAGTAAGTGTCAGCCTGGATTATGTGCTCAACTCTCTAGAGTGGGGCTTGAAGCTAGAACCTTCTGACCGCAGAGACGAGAATGACCACCCTCCTCAGTATGGTTCAGCTACACAATGCCTTTGCCCGAGGCATCGAGGGAGTCTGTAAGATTTTAACCAGGTTACAGAGTGCTGTTGCTGCTTTCTTGAAGCACTAATGATTAATGTGTAGAGGATATTGCACCAGTCTTGATGCATTGCTGCACTTCATGGCTGGATGAATCACAAGAATTGCAGCTATGAAGGAAGTGTAGGATCTTTCTCAAGTGAGAGCGAGCCAGAAATGCACCACTGTCTGACTGCAATGGAATATTCTCTAGTGTTTGAGGAATGCTGTGTGGATCACTTTGTAGCTGGCTGGACCAGGAGCTGAGACAGCCCTGGGTTTGCATCCTAGCAGGATTTGCTCAGCGTTTCACGTTGGATAAGAGCAGGAGTGTGCAGGGATTGTGCGCAGTGCTTGACACAATCTTTGGACGCTGCCAACCGTTGGAGATCTGCATTGCTTCATCTTGTCATATGGTGGCAATGATATAAGTCTCTCATGTGTTTGATGCTTTTGGAATGCAGTGTACAAGGAGGATGCTTGCTGGGATGACAAGGTGAAGCAGCTGGGAGTGTCTTGTGTTGGAGTGAGATTACGATGGGTGTCCAATTAGGCAGAAGATTAGTGCCTGGAGAAATTGATGTAATGGGTCCCATTTGGCAAAACAACACATTGATGGCCAAAACTCAAATGGTGGAACTGTAGACAGGAGGATTTATTTTTACAGCAAAATCCGGTCCATTGGCTTTTCTGTCGTGATGGTGCCCCATTGAAGCAAAAAATTAAAAAATCACTGGAAAACACAACTGCAGAATTTAACACCAGGACACTGATGTTAATTCTGGGCCTCCAACATCAGAAGGTGCAATACAATGCATACGGTACCAGGATTAAATTAATTCACATGCATTTTAATATTAATACAAGTACACAGTATTATTGTCCCTAGCAGGTGCTCCAATAATCCCAACACTGAACTTGCAAAGTAAACAGGCCGGCCGTCAGTTCTGCAGACATCTTCCTTTTGACGCATGCAGACTTCAAAGCTCGGGGTTATTGATTGAATTTGTCAGCTTATCGTGGTGGGGAAGGCTCAGGAACATCTGAGGAAGGCTGGGCTGTTGTCAACTTGGGCGGCTTTTCGCTAAAACATGTCTACCTCTTTGAAATGCAGAGCAAAAAAAAAGAGACATCAGGGACTCGGGAGCGCTGCTGCAGCCTCAGATTGTGAAATTCGGCCTCCAGATGTTCGAGGCACTGACCAAACGTCCGATCCTTTGCTCCCGCTGAGAAGTGGCCCTCACATGGGGGCAGCCCATCATTTTGCAACTACAGGTGGCAAATCCAGGACAACGCGCCAGCAATTTGTCAGAATGTGCACTGTGAGAGTGTAGCTGCCTCGTTGGGAGCAGCAGACTAGTAATCCAGAGTCCTGGACTAATAATCCAGAGAACGTGAACTCAAATCCCACCAGGGCAGTTTCAGAATTTGAATTCAGTTTCAAAAAATCTGGAAATAAAAAGCTGGCATCAGTAAAAGTGACCGTGAAGCAGTCAGATTGTTGTAAAAACCCAACTGGTTCACTAATGTCCTTTAGGGAAGGAAACCTGCCGTCCTTACCCCCGTCTGGACCTATATGTGACTCCAGTCCCACACCAACGTGGTTGACTCTTAACTGCCCTCTGAAGTGGCCGAGCAAGCCAAGCAGTTGTACCAGGGGCAACTCGGGATGGGCAATAAATTCCCGCCTTGCCAGCGATGCCAACATCTCAAGAATGAATTAAGGAGAAAAACAGATGTCAGAATCACCCCATATAAGATCAAAGATAATTCTGGATGGGAATCGGCATTCAGCCCATCTTTGTTCAAAATACCATATAAAGCAGTGAGTTGGAATCATGTGAACGCCCCTGATGTCCTGTTGCTGAAAGGCACAGCCTGATGTAGAACTGATCACTAGTCTGTGCTGAGTTAACTGATCTCATCTGGGGCAGCGGTCGGGCTTATGTACAAGGCACTATGATAGAGGTTTATAAAAGAGGAATAATTCAAACAGTGACTTTTCTAACTTTTGATTGATATTTTTTGTTGCATATGATTAACGACAAATGCAGAACATCAAAAAAGGCAACTGCTTTGAAATTAATGGAATGAAAATGCTGCTCCATCGCTGGAGAGAGAGGATGTCCTGGAGGGGTCAAGGACAGAATCTATTTGGTTAGAGTTAAGAAACAATAGAGGTGCCATTACACTGCTGGGTGTATTCTATAGGTCACCAACTAGTGGGAAGGATATAGAGGAGCAAATTTGCAGAGAAATTACAGAGAGGTACAAAAGCCATAGAGTAGTGATAACTGGGGACTTCAACTATCCTAATATAGACTGGGATAATAATAATATAATGGCCAAAGAAGGGGAGGAATTTTTGAAGTGTGTTCAGGATATCTTTCTTGACCACTACGTTTCCAGACCAACGAGGAAGGAGGCATTGCTGGACTTGGTTCTAGGGAATGAGGTGGGCTAAGTGGAGCAAGTGTCAGTGGGGGAGCGTTCAGGGAGCAGCGATCATTGTATCATAAGGTTTAGAATAACGATGGAAAAGGACATGGACCGCTCTAAAGTAAAAATACTCAATTGGAGGAGGGCCAATTTCAATGGGATGAGAACAGATCTGGCCCGGGTAAACTGGAATCAAAGATTGGCAGGCAAAACTGTAATTGAACAGTGGTCGGCCTTTAAAGAGGAGATGGTTTGGGTACAGTCTAGGTACATTCCCACAATGGAGAAAGATAGGGCAACTAAAGCCAGAACTCTATGGACGACAAAAGAGAGAGAGAGTAAGATGAAGCGGAAAAAAGGGGCGTATGACAGATGTCAGGTTGATTACACAGGTGAGAACCAGGCAGAATATAGGAAGTTTAGAAGGGAAGTAAAAAAGGAAATAAAAGGGGCAAAGAGAGAGTATGAGAATAGACTGGCGGCCAACATAAAAGGGAATCCAAAAGTCTTCTACAGGCATATAAACAGTAAACGGGTAGTAAGAGGAGGGGTGGGGCCAATTAGGGATCATAAAGGAGATCTACTCATGGAGGCAGAGGGCATGGCCGAGGTACTAAATGAGTACTTTGCATCTGTCTTTACCAAGGAAGAAATTGCTGCCAGAGTCTCAGTAAAGGAAGATATAGTTGAGATGCTGGATGGGCTAAAATTTGATAAAGAAGGGGTACTAGAAAAGCTAGCTGTACTTAAAGTAGATAAGTCACCCGGTCCGGATGGGATGCACCCTAAGTTGCTGAAAGAAGTAACGGGGGAAATTAGGGAGGTACTGGCCATAATCTTCCAAACATCCCTAGATACGGGGGTGATGCCAGAGGACTGGAGAATTGCAAATGTTACACCCTTGCTCAAAAAAGAGCGTCAGGATAAACCCAGCAACTACAGGCCAGTCAGTTTAACCTTGGTGGTGGGGAAACGATAATCCAGGACAGAATTAACAGTCACTTGGACCAGTGTGGATTGATTAGGGAAAGCCAGCACGGATTTGTTAAAGGCAAATTGTGTTTAACTAACCTGATAGAGTATTTTGATGAGGTAACAGAGAGGGTAGATGAGGGCAATGCAGTTGATGTCGTGTATATGGACTTCCAAAGGGAGTTTGATAAAGTACCACATGGTAGGCTTGTCATCAAGATTGCGGCTCATGGAATAAAGGGGGCAGTAGCAACATAGATACAGAATTGGTTAAGTGACAGGAAACAGAGAGTAATGGTGAACGGTTGTTTTTTGGACTGGAGGGAGGTGTACAATGGTGTTCCCCAAGGGTCGGTCCTGGGACCACTGCTTTTCTTGATATATATTAATGACTTGGACTTGGGTGTACAGGGCACAATTTCAAAATTTGCAGATGACACGAAACTTGGAAGGGTAGTAAACAGTGAGGAGGATAGTGATAGACTTCAAGAGGATATAGACTGGCTGGTGGCATGGGCAGACACGTGGCAGATGAAATTTAATGCAGAAAAATGTGAAATGATACATTTTGGTCGGAAGAATGAGGAGAGGCAATATAAACCAGAGGGCACAACTCTAAAAGGGGTACAGGAACAGAGAGATCTGGTGGTATATGTGCACAAATCGTTGAAGGTGGCAGGGCAGGTTGAGAAAGCAGTTAAAAAAACATATGGGACCCTGGGCTTTATAAATAGAGACATAGAGTACAAAAGTAAGGAAGTCATGATGAACCTTTACAAAACACTGGTTCGGCCACAACTGGAGAATTGTGTCCAGTTCTAGGCACCGAAATTTAGGAAAGATATGAAGGCCTTAGAGAGGGTGCAGAAGAGATTGATTAGAATGATTCCAGGGATGAGAGAAAGAACCAAAGGTGATATGAGGAAAAACTTTTTTACACAGCTAGTGGAATGCACTGCCTGAGGGGGTGGTGGAGGCAGATCTCATCATGGTCTTCAAAAGGGAACCAGATAAGCACTTGAAAGGAAAAAAATTGCAGGGCTAAGAGGATAGGGCAGGGGAGTGGGACGAGCTGGATTGCTCTTACTTAGAGCCAGCACAGATTTGATGGGCCGAATGGCCTCTTCTTTGCTGTAACCTTTCTATGATTCTATGATTCCATAGAAGTCAGGCAGTTTCTATAACAGGCAGGGAAGCCCCTTCCCAGATTACTGCTCAGGCAGTGAAGACAACAATCTCCCCCATAGAGTACCTTCTAACCATCAATCACAGGCACTGATCTATACAGTTCCTCCAAACTAAACTACTCTTAACAGTGATCACACTTCAAAAGTACTTAATTGGCTGTAAAGCGCTTTGGGACGTCCTGAGATTGTGAAAGGCACTATATAAACGCAAGTTCTTTCTTTCTTTACTGAGAAATCCCACGGATAACTTCTGTTTGTCCAAGATGGAGGGCATACTCTCTCTTAGAGACATGCCCTATTTACCGAAATCCATAGAGTTTTATGCCCACATTGCCAAGAGCCAAGGCTTAGGGGCAGCCATGTACGTGAAGGGGTTTAACTATCTAAAACCTCACACTCTACCAGCGTAGAGCTCCAATAATCTTCCAGCTGCTGCTTCAGCCAAGGTCATCCAACCCATTGGGTGATTGGCTTTCAGGAATATCTGAAACTGAGTGGGAAGAATTCCAGCTCCCAGTCTTAACCCTGCAGGTCCCCAAGAAAATGATCCAGGCTGGTTTGTCAATCAACAGTGCCCTGAAGTACTAACGGCCTATGTGACTCAGTATTGGATAACCAAGCCTGCTACAAGCATTCTGACTTAGTTATAAACATTCCTTACCATGCCTCTCATCTTCGAACCACCACAATTCCAAAGGAACCCCACTTACATCCTGCCTGAGGAGAACAGTGGCAAATTGATCATTAAAAAAGAAAGTTGAGGGGTAAATATTGGCCAGGACACCGGGGAGAACTCTCTTGCTCTTTTCCGAAATAGTGCCATGGGATCTTTTACGGTCCACCTGAGAGGGCTGGCGGGGCCTCGGTTTGACGTCTCATCCGAAAGATGGCGCCTCTGAAAGCGCAGCACTCTCTCAGTGATGGCACTGAAGTGAAAACTGATAAGGATGCATTGAGCCCTGATTAGGCGGACAGCAGGTACCAGGAGCTCCTCACGAGTGGGGCTGTGAGCAGCATAACTCACCATTAGTGCATTGCTGCTATTGCCCCGATCGTAGCATGGACGCACACAATATTCCATTGAGCGGTGGTTCCACCAGTTGGAGGTGCGAAGCTTCAGCAGTATCTGCGGGTCTTTCTGGATCCCTATTACGGTTGGCATCAAACCCTGGAAATATGAGCGCGTGTTCTCATACCCGGCTTCCAACAACTGCCGTCTGAACTCTCATTACAACAGGATTTCATTCCAATGGGAGGAAATCTAGTTACCCAGCAGTGATCGTACATGAAGAAATTTAGAGGTCAGTACCCATTAGTAGGGGATGGAGGAGCTATTAGGAGCATAAGAACAGAAGGAGGCCATTCAGCCCCTTGAGCCTGTTCCACCATTCAATTAGCTCATGGCTAATCTGTGTCTTAACTCCATTTACCCGCCTTGGTTCCGTAACCCTTAATACCCAATGCCTAACAAAAAGCTAACAATCTCAGTTTTGAAATTCACAGTTCACCCCCGGCCTTAACAGCTTTTTGGGGGAGAGAGTTCCAGATTTCCACACACCTTTGTGTGAAGAAGTGCTTCCTGACATCACCCCTGAATGGCCTAGCTCTAATTTTAAGATTATGCCTCCTTGTTGTAGACTCCCCCAGCAGAGGAAGTAGTTTCTTTCTATCTACCCTATCAAATCCTTTAATCACCTTAAACATCTCAATTAGATCACGCCTTAGTCAAAGGAATACAAGCCTAGTCTGTGCAACCGGTCCTTGTAATTTAACCCTTTTAGCCCCTGTATCAATGGTAGTTAACTCTATAGTTGCTCTACGGGGTAAATTTCCATCTACAGGATTCGAGGGTGTTTCCCTCATGATTTTTCATCCATTAATATTACAGTATAGACATTGGTGGAGAGGGCACACACTCACAAATCCTGAAATACACTCCCAGTCTGGTAAAGCCTGCATCGGGAGGGCCAATGGTGAAAATTTAGCTCGATACTTTCTGAGTTTCTCCTAAGCAGCACTGATGGTGAGATACAAGTGTTGGCTATTGGTTGATTTTATGTGCCAGCTTTCAGCAACCTTTGGGAATAAAGATGAAGCACGACTGAGTTGCAAGTAGCTCACGGTAGAGTAAGAAGTGATCATTCATTAAAAGATTTAGGTAATCTGAGCCTATAAAAGGCTGATGTTAATCCTTTTTGTCGACTCTGAAAACATGTTTCGCGAAATATTTGGCAGATACTAAAGGGAACAGTTCAAACAGTGCAAACGTGAGCCCTTTATTAAATTGTATCATAGCCATGGTCAGATAGGGAGTAATCCATTCTAACAGCTCAGCAGAGTGATGAGGTACCAGCGACTTTAGGATATTGGGCCAGCCAAAACAAACACTATCAGACTGTGACATCACCTTACTGATTCTAGATCTCTACAAAGAATTGCTTCTAAACTATGAACATAGGGACAAAGGAACAGGAGTCGGCCATTCAGCCTCTCGAGTCTGTTCCACCATTCAATAAGCTCATGGCTGATCTGTATCTTAACTCCAGTTTCTTGCTTTGGTTGCATAACCCTTAATACCCTTACATAACAAAAATCTATCAATCTCAGTTTCGACATTTTCAATTGACCCCCAGCCCCAACAGCTTTTTGGGGGAGGTAGTTCCAGATTTCTAGGACCCTTTGTGTGTAGAACTGCTTCTTGACATCACCCCTGAATGTTCTAGCCCTAATTTTAAGGTTTTGCCCCCTTGTTCTGGACTCCCCCGCCAGAAGAAATTGTTTCTCTCTATCTCCCCTACCAAATCCACTAATCATCTTAAACACCTCAATTAGATCATAGGATTATAGGAACAGGAGTAGGCCATTTAGCCCCTCGAGCCTGTTCCACCATTCAATGAGATCTGTGGCCTAACTCCATATACCCGCCGTAGCCCAAATCCCTTAATACCTTTGGTTAACAAAAATCTATCAATCTCAGTTTTAAAATTAACAATTGAGCTCATATCAACTGTCAATTGCGGAAGAGAGTTCCAAACTTCTACCACCCTTTGCATGTAGAAGTGTTTCATAATTTCACTCCTGAGAGTCCTGGCTATTATTTTTAGGCTATGTCCCCTAGTCCAAGACTCCCCAATCAGCGGAAATAGTTTCTCTCTATCTACCCTATCAGTTCCCCTTAATGTCTTGAAAACTTCGATCAAATCACCCCTTAATCTTCTAAATTCCAGGGAATACAACCCTAGTTTGCATAATTTCTCCTTGTTATTTAACCTTTGGGGTCCAGGTATCATTCTAGTAAATCTACGCTGCACAACCTCCAAGTCCAATATATCCTTCCTAAGGTGCGGTGCCCAGAACTGAACACAGTACTCCAGGTGTGGTCTAATCAGGGCTTTGTATAGCTGAAACGTAACTTCTACCCCCTTGTATTCTTGTCTTCTAGATATAAAGGCCAGTGCTCCATTAGTCTTTTTGATTATTTTCTGTACCTGTCCATGACATTTTAATGATCTACGTACATGGACCCCTAAGTCTCTTTCGACCTCCACTGTTTTAAGCTTTTCACCATTTAGAAAGTACTCTGATCTATCCTTTTTAGGATCAAAATGGATGAGCTCACACTTGCCTACATTGAAATCCATTTGTCATAGTTTTGCCCATTCACGTAATCTATTAATATCACTCTGTAATTTTATGCTTCCATCTACACTGCTTACAATGCTGCCTATCTTTGTGTCATTGGCAAACATGGATATGTGGCTCTCTATCCCGTCATCTAAGTTGTTAATGAATACAGTGTCTAGTTGAGGCCTCAACACAGATCCCTGTGGAACATCACTAGTCACATCCTGCCAATTTGAGTACCTGCCCATTATCCCTACTCTGTCTCCTGCCGCTCAGCCAATTTCCTAACCAGGTCAATAATTTGCCCTCAATTCCATGAGCTTCAACTTTAGCTAACAATTCCTTATATGAGGGACTTTATCGAATGCCTTCTGGAAGCCCATATGAACAACATCCATAGACATTCCCTTGTCCACTGCTTTAGTCACCTCTTCAAAAAATTCAATCAGGTTCGTCAGGCATGACCTACCCTTTACAAATCCATGCTCGCGCTTTCTGATCAGCTGAACATTTTCAAGGTGTTCAGTCACTCTATCCTTAATTACAGACTCTAGTAATTTCCTGACAACAGATGTTAGGCTAACTGGTCTATAATTCCCTAGTTTCCCTCTCTCACCTTTCTTAAATAGCGGAGTGACAAGTGCAATTTTCCAATCTAAAGGAACGGTTCCTGAATCGAGAGAACTTTGGAAGATTATAGTTAGGGTTTCTGCAATGTTCTCACCTACTTCCTTTAAAACCCATGGTTGGAAACCATCTGGTCCTGGGGATTTGTCACTCTTTAGTGCCGTTGTTTTCTTCATTACTGTTAATTTGCTTATGTTAATCATGGTCAGTCCCCGTCTATGATTCAAAATTAGTTTCCTTGGTGTGTCTGGCATGCTATCCTCTTCCTCTACTGTAAATGCTGATGCAAAGTAATTATTTAACATGTCCGCCATTTCATTATTTTCATTTAAAATATCACCATTATCAGTTTTTAAGGGGCCCCTATTGCTCTTGACCACCCTCCTTTTCCTAACATAATTGTAAAAAAATTTGTGATTTGAGACTGTGTGAATTTTATCCAACTATTAATCCACCTGTGTGGAGCAAGACTAATGGCGTTGGCCTCTAGAGAGGGGAGAGTCTTCTGCTCCTACTCCAACTATTAAGAACTCTACAGGAGAAGAATTTTATCTCCCTTTAATTCTAATTGCTTGATCTTCCTTCAATGGCTGGAAAGGTCCATACAACAAAACCAACAAAAACTTGCATTTATATAGCGCCTTTACTGTACTAAAACATCCCAAGGCACTTCACAGGAGCGTTATCAAACCAAGATTTGACACCGAGCCACATAACGAGATATCAGGACTGGTGACCAAAACCTTGGTCAAAGAGGTAGGTTTTAAGGATCATCTTAAAGGAGGAGAGGTAGAGAGGCAGAGGGGTCTAGGGAGGGAATTCCAGAGCTGAAGGCCTAGGCAGTTGAAAGCACGGCCGTCAATGGCGGAGCGATGAAAATTGGGGATGCGCAAGAGGCCAAAATTGGAGGAGCGCAGAGATCTCGGAGGGTCGTAGGGCTGGAGGAGATTACAGAGATTAGGGAAGGGGCGAGGACATTGAGGGATTTGAAAACAAGGATGAGAATTTTAAAGCTGAGGCATTGCCGGGTCTGGGAGCCAATGTAGGTCAGAGAGCACAGAGAGCAGGGGGTGATGGGTGAACGGGACTCGGTGCGAGTTAGGATACAGGCAGCCAACTATTGGACGAGCTCAAGTTTACGGAAGGTACAAGGTGGGTGGCCGGCCAGGAGAGCAATGGAATGGTCGAGTCTGGAGGTAGATAGGGGGTAGACGTTCCTTTTCAATGCCAGGGTGTAAGAGGCTGGCCGGGGAAGAAGCCCTTATCTTAAGATCAATCGCCAGCCACTCATGATTTTCTACTCATTCAACCGAAGGGACTGAAAACTGTGAGCGGCCTGTATCCGATTTTGCGATGACGTCCTCTGACCCGCCCAAATCTTGCGTCCCTGGCGCTGGAGGAGGATGTCCATCTCGGAAGGGACACGTGCCACAAGGGTCACCATTTACCCTTACCCCTGTCTGTCGGCGAAACCTCCCCAAACGCCAAGGAAAAGAGGAGTCAGGAGGCAACTCCACCGATGTCTCTGGAGGCAATGGCACTGCCTCATTTGCTCCCCAGCCCTTCGCTGTAGCCACCGCTGGCATCGACAGCAGTCCTTTAATGCAAAGCCCTTTTAAATAACAGTAAATGGATACAAGAATCGCAAAAACACTGCGGATGCTGGAAATGTGAAACAGAAACAGAAAGCACTGGGAACACTCAGCAGGTCAGACAGTCTCTGTGGAGAGAGAAACAGAGTTAGCATTTCAGGTCGACGACCTTTCATCAGAACGGAAAGATGTTAGAGATGAACAGCTTTTAAGCAAGTACAAAGCCAGGGAAAAGTGGGGCAGGGAATGAAGAAGAAGACCTCTCCCATTTTGTTCTTCTCCTGCTCTTCCCTGGCTCTGTACTTGCTTAAAAGCTGCCCACCTCTAACGTCTTCCAGTTCTGATGAAAGGTCATCGACCTTAAACGTTAACTCTTGTTTCCCTCTCTCCACAATAAATGGATATATCTCTTCATTTTCAGTTGCCGTTTACTTAGTAAAAGAGTCTTACGACACTCAGTGGACATTTTGTGCCGATCCCAGCTTCCTGATCATCTGGCTTAAGATGTAGGCTACCTCCGCGCCCCTTGGCTCCATTTGAGCCGCAATGTGCATTCCTCCCATTTTATTTTTGCTGACTTCCTCAGTCGCTGTGACCCGGGACTGCAGAGTAAATCTGTGGTGATGTATACTGCCCGACACTCACTTCTGGCAGCAAGAACGCTTCTGAGAACACAGTCCCTTCTCTTTCTCAATTCAGCAACAAATTACGACGAATAGACATCTCACTGTTCTCCCCGGACTGCGAGTGAATGGACGGAACACCATTGAATGCCAGCTCGACGGACCGAACCCTCCTTGTTGGCTCCGAGCACTTGTTTGAAGATTTTTTTTTTAATTCAATACTTCATTCCCACTGTATACTCCCCCAGTGTTTTCTCAGGCAGTGCTGTGCTATAAGAATGAAGTCTGTTCTCGGTTTGAATTCCTTTCTTCACAAGTGACATAGTTTGAGTAGGGGGAACAAAGAGTGTTCAGTCATCTATTCATGACTTAGTAATGCGGCCTATCATACTGAGCAGTACATAGATCCTTTTGTGCTGGGTTTCCCAAATAATGCCATGAATTATGAAATCTATGGGGCCTTATGTAATGATCTAAGCAGTACTACTTGTAGAAACACCTATCATTTTTTGCTTCTTAAAAGGCCAAATTGTTTGGTGCGCTCAAATTATTTATTTATTTTTTTCAAAATGGAGAATTCTTGGTGAAAGGGCCGACATCAAGGCTGCAAGGCTTAAGAGAAACCATGAGATAAATCAGGAAGTAGTTATTCAGTGATACCAAGCTCGGGTTTTAATAGCATAAAGAACATAGAGAAAAGGTTCAAGAGACTAATTATGGGACCAAGACAGAGAGGATAGATGAAGGAGAGTTAAAAAAAAGACAGCCATTCGAAAAGGGGACTTAATTTTATTTGTTTTCTGAACTGTACAGGGTCAGGATAAGTAATAAAATGTGTCTCCTTTCCAACAAATAGCAACAAAAAGCAAATAAAATATACACCAAGTTAGTGGCTTTGGTTGAATGCAGCTGCCTTCAGACAGCCCTAATAGTTAATCCCATTAGTGGGAGGAACAATGAATCAGCACCTCTGCATTGTTAATTAACACAGCAGGAGTCGAGAGCCATTGGTTCACATGGTGATTAAGAACATTTTTAATGAAAATTTTAATGACATGTTCGATGTGTGCGTGCGTGCGTGTGTTTGTGAATTCTGTGCTCAACCAGTTGAGGGTTGCAGGGTGAGATGATGTAAGGTGGGAGGAGTCTTGTGTGGAGCATAAACACCGACATAGACCTGTTGGGCCGAATGGCCTGTTTCTGTGCTGTAAAATCCTACATAATTTATATAGCACCTTTAACATAGTAAAACGTCCCAAGGCACTTCACAGGAGCGTTATCAGACAAAATTTGACACCGAGCCTCGTAATAAAAATATTAGGACAGCTGACCAAAAGCTTGGTCAAAGAGTTTTAAGAAGTGTTAAAGGAGGAGAGAGAGGCGGAGAGGCGGAGAGGTTTAGGGAGGGAATTCCAGAGCTTAGGGCCTAGGCAGCTGAAGGCACGGCCGCCAATGGTGGAGCGATGAAAATCGGGGATGCGCAAGAGACCAGAATCGGAGGAACGCAGAGATCTCGGAGGGTTGTAGGGCTGGAGGAGGTTACAGATATAAGGAGGGGCAAGGCCATGGAGGGATTTGAAAACAAGAATAAGAATTTTAAAATCGAGGCGTTGTCAGGCCAGGAGCCAATGTAGGTCAGCGAGCACAGGGATGATGGGTGAACGGGGACTTGTGCGAGTTAGGATACGGGGGCAGCAGAGTTTTAGATGAGCTCAAGTTTACAGAGGGTGGGAGATGTGAGGCCGGTCAGGAGAGCATGGGAATAGTCGAGTCTGGAGGTAACAAATGCATGGATGAGGGTTTCAGCAGCCGATGGGCTGAGGCGGGGGCGGAGACGGGTGATGTTATGGAGATGGAAGTAAATGATCTTCGTGATGGAATGCACATTATGAAGATTAGAATATTAAACTTTTAATAGCAAAGTCAGAAGATTTATTAAATGTGCTAAAACCCAAAGTAGTTTTAATTTTAAAATTTATATGCATTTTTGGTGCTCGTCAATGTGAAGGACGTTGATGCTCAGGAATGGAAGATTTTTCAATTTTAGGCATTCAAATACTTCCAGGTCAGGTATAGCCAGACAATGGTTTTAAAATGTCTCTGCTCTGTCTCTAGTTGTTACTGTGAATATTTCCTATTTTTCAAACTAACCATCCATATGACCCCTCAGAGAAAATTGCTAATTTTGTGAAGACTTCATTCCAAAGATGAGAAGTGCCTCAAAATCATTGTGTCACGCAATGAAATTAACATCACACGATGAGCTCCAAAACTCATCTCTACAACCACAACAACAGCAACGTGCATTCATATAGCGCCTTTAACATAGTAAAACGTCCCAAGGCGCTTCACAGGAGCGATTATCGTGCAAAAACCAAAAGCTTGGTCAAAGAGGTGGGTTTTAAGGAGCGTCTTAAAGGAGGAGAGAGAGGCAGAGAGGATAAGAGAGGGAATTCTAGAGCTTAGGGCCTAGACAGCTGAAGGCACGGCCGTAAGTTTGGAATAATATTAGCCTGGAAATCACTGTCGTTGATATTAGTGGACGACAGTTAAGATGTTCCTATGACCTTCCTCTGTCAAGCGTTTCAACAGAGACGTTAACCCATTTATTTTATCAGGTCTACGCTTCCAGTAAACTCACGGAGAAAGGACTATAATAGTCACGTGTTAAGTGATCATCTGTAAATATTGCCTATACTAAATTTCAGGCTACAGGGCAAAATTTCCCAAAGCCCTGTGCCTGGGCTTTACATGCAGCAAGCAGCTTATCAGAAAATCACGGGAAATGTGCCTGCGATATTCTGTTACCCATTGTGTGTGAGGGTCCATCATTGGCGCAAGGTAACAAACAATTTCACCCATTTTGTCGCTAAATAGACTTTTTAAATTAGAGGGCTTTGGCCCTTAGTAGTTTCAAGTAGTGGAATTGAGTTAAGCTTCTGGCCTGCTCTCATAGCCATGTTGTTGATGTGGTTGGCGCAGTTAAGCTTCTGGCCTGCTCTCATAGTCATGTTCTTGATGTGGTTGGCGCAGTTAAGCTTCTGGTCAATGGTTAACCCCCCGCCACCCCACTCCTCAGGATATTGATGGTGGTCTCAGTGATGGTGACACCACTGAAGGTCAGGGAGAGGTGATCATTACCTGGCAGAAATGTTTCCTGCCCTTTGTCAGCCCAAGCCTGCGTGTTGTCTAGGTTTTGCTGTGGGCTGCTTCATTATTGGAGGAGTCGCGAATGGAATTGAACAATGTGGAATCATGAGTGAATATCTCCACTCCTGACCTTATGATAGAGGGAAGGCCATTGATGAAGATGGTTGGGCCAAGGACATTTCTCTGAGGAGCCTCTACAGGTTTGGCTGAGATATTAAATAAATATTTTACTTTGGTTTTTATAAATGATGGTGGAATGAGAACACATATGTACTAGAGGAGGATAAGGAACAATTGTCAGAGATAACTGTAGAAAATAAATTGGTCCTTTCTCATACCATAGATCTCTGACACTGGGTATCAGTCTTGTGGTTCATCTCTGAACTGCCTGCAGTGCTTGAATACCTGAGTTTCAATGACCAAAACTTTTTACAGTAATCAAAGGTATGCTCTGATCAGATCTTAATCTCTTTCAACTTCATTCTTAGCTCTTTGAGCAGTGAGACTTGAGCACAAAACCTAGGCTGATACTTCAGTGCAGTACTGAGGGAGTGCTGCACTGTCGGAGGTGCTGCCTTTCGGATGAGACGTTAAACCGAGGCCAGTATTTCGAAGAAGAGTAAGGGAGCTCTCCCCGGTGTCTTGGCCGACAATTAACCCTCAAACAACGTCACTAAAACAGATTGGGCGCTAAATTGGGCCGTGTAGCGCCTGTTGTTCCGGCGCTACACGGCCTCTCCGACATCCAAGATGGCGTCTTGGCTGCGCATGCACGTTTCCAGCGTGACGTGCGCCGGACGCCATCTTGGTACAGGAGTTAGTGCAGGCGCGGATAAGGAATGCTGGAAGCATGTAAAGTAAGAAGAAAATGGCTTAAATCAGTGTGCAACGTTGATTTAAAGTGATAGACACCATTTTGGAACTTTACGCTCAACTCATGCATAGTTTTAACCCCGACCATCTGAACGTGACTTAGAGTGCCTGGAGGACCCACACCAGCGCAATTTAAAAAGACTATGCAGGATTTACAGGTTAGTGGCTGGATTATTGCTTCTGGTTGCAGAGACATTTATAACTGTTTTTGGAGATCTCCAAGACTTGAATACTAGGATTAGGGGACATAGCCTTAACTGGACCAGCCATATAAATACTGTGGCTACGAGAGCAGAGGTCAGAGGCTGGGTATTCTGCGGCGAGTGACTCACCTCCTGACTCCCCAAAGCCTTTCCACCATCTACAAGGCACAAGTCAGGAGTGTGATGGAATACTCTCCACTTGCCTGGATGAGTGCAGCTCCAACAACACTCAAGAAGCTCGACACCATCCAAGATAAAGCAGCCCGCTTGATTGGCACCCCATCCACCACCCTAAACATTCACTCCCTTCACCACCGGCGCACTGTGGCTGCAGTGTGCACCATCCACAGGATGCACTGCAGCAACTCACCAAGGCTTCTTCGACAGCACCTCCCAAACCCGCGACCTCTACCACCTAGAAGGACAAGAGCAGCAGGCACATGGGAACAACACCACCTGCACGTTCCCCTCCAAGTCACACACCATCCCGACTTGGAAATATATCGCCGTTCCTTCATTGTCGCTGGGTCAAAATCCTGGAACTCCCTTCCTAACAGCACTGTGGGAGAACCGTCACCACACGGACTGCAGCGGTTCAAGAAGGCGGCTCACCACCACCTTCTCAAGGGCAATTAGGGATGGGCAATAAATGCCGGCCTTGCCAGCGTCGCCCACATCCCGTGAACGAATAATTTAAAAAAAAATTTAGAGCTAGGACGTGCAGGAGTGACGTTAGGAAATGCTTCTACACGCAAAGGATGGGAGAAGTTTGGAACGCTTTTCTGCAAATGGCAGTTGATGCTAGCTCACTTGTGAATGTTAAATCTGAGATTGATAGATTTCTGTGAACCAAGGGTATTAAGGGATATGGGGCTAAGGCGGGTATATATTTAGGTCACAGGTACAGCATGATCTCATTGAATGACAGAACAGGCTCGAGGGGCTAAATGCCACTGCCACTTGCTCCCTCCTGATATGTGCCATCTTCTCCTGCAAGAAAGCGGGACGTGTGTCTGGGTGATGTGCCTGTCATGGTTGAATAGCTGCCAGTGTGTGTGGCCTGTGAGTTGTGGGTGGGCGGCTTGCAACAGTGGTAATGTGTAAGGACGAGAGGAAGCATCTGATTGGAAGAGTTGAGTACTGATGGAAAGAGTTTGTTGGTAAGTGGGTGATGGGGGGCGTAGTGCATGGTGCAGTTGGTAGGAGACATCACTTGACAGTTGACCTCACTCACCTTGCCCACTCATGTCAAAGCATTGAACTTCTTCCTGCACTGCATCCATGCTCATGATGCTGTGAGCCTGGCATTGACTTTGTCCCCCCGCTGCCTCCCACTGCCTTTTGAGTATATGTCTGGAGGGCCTCTTGCCCCCCTCCCCCCCTGTGGATATAGGATGTCCCTCCTTCTGTCCACCTCTTGCACCAATGTCTCTAGTACATCAGCAGAGAACCTTGGTGCATGCACTCTCGCAGGCCTGGTACCAACTCAGATCAGCAGATTGGTGAGGTTTGGCGTGCAGATTGGGGGATGTGGGATTTAACAGTGCGCAACCTTTATTCAATGTTTTAACATAACTCATCAGTGTGTAAACACAGGGATGGGACCTACGATGTCTGATCTCCGTTCAGACTCCGTGCAGACAGTAGACTGTTATTTTCAGCAAATAATAAGTACCAGCTACCTTTTAAGAGATTTCTAAGAAACATCCTCCCTTTAAGAGATTGGGCTCCCCCTGGTGGCGGAAAGTGCGAATTGCATTGATTCAACGTGCAAGGCCCAGTATGGAACGCTGATTGCAGGAACGCTGACTCGCGTCTTGCCTGCGCAGGGGTCATTGGGCGCGGGGTAATAGCGCATCATGCTACCCGTGCCCAAAAACGGCCCAAATCCAATTTTCCCCCCATTATCTGGTCATTTATCTCATTGCTGTTTGTGGGACAAATTGTGTATTAATTGGCTGCTGCATTTCTTAAATTACAGACTGTACCTCAAAAGTATTTGAATGGGTGTGACGCGGTTGGGATGTCCTGAGGTGGTAAAAGGCACTATATGAATGCAAATTCTTACATATATGCAGGACATTTGTTGCCCATATCTTCTGCCCCTCCTTGTTTGGTATCATCTTCAAATTTGACCCATGGGCAAGATGTGAAGGCCTTAGAGAGGGTGCAGAGAAGATTTACTACAATGTTTCCAGGGATGAGGGACTTCAGTTATATGGATAGACTGGAGAAGCTGGGGTTGTTCTCCTTAGAGCAGAGAAGGTTGAGAGGAGATTTGATAGAAGTATTCAAAATCATGAAGGGTTTAGATAAAGTAATTAAAGAGAAACTGTTCCCATTGGTGGAAGGGTTGAGAACCAGAGGACATAGATTTAAGGCTATTGGCAAAAGAACCAAAGGCGACATGAGGAAAAACATTTTTACACAGCGAGTGGTTAGGATCTGGAATGCGTTGCCTGAAAGGGTGGTGGCAGCAGTGGCTTTCAAAAAGGAATTGGATAAATACTTGAAGGGAAAAAAATTGCAGGGCTACGGGGAAAGAGCGGGGGAATGGGATTAACTGGATTGCTCTTACAAAGAGCCGCCATGGGCATGATGGGCCAAATGGCCTCCTTCTGACCTGTAACCATTCTGTGATTCTATGATTTTCATTGAATTTCTGAATCCAGGTCATTGATGTAAATTAGAAATTGTTAGTGGTCCTAGTGTTAATCCCTGGGACACCCCACTCAACACTTCCTTCCACCTAACATAACTATTCTAACTACAGCCCGCTGTGCTCTAACCTTCAGCCAATGTTTTATCCATTCCCAAGTTTTGACATGAATCCCACAGCATTGCATTTAACTAGTAGCCTTTCATGCAAACTTTGTCAAATGTCTTTTGGGAGTCTTGGGTATACAGTGTTGTATGGATTCCCAGTCTACTTAGGATGTCATTTCCTCAAAGAAATCAAGATTTGTCAGGCAGTATCTCCCCACTCCGAATCAATGTTAACTGATGCTTATTGTGTAGATAATTCTCCATCTCATTCCTGATAATCCCTGCAATTGTAAATTCATCTTGGAACCTTTTAATACTAGGTTCACTCTAGTGTCTAGTAACGGTAAGTTCATTCTAGAGTCCTGTGTTTCCATGCCACAATAATGGTAGGTTAATTCTGAGGGTCTGTAATGGTTGGTTCATTCCATGGTTCCGTAATGGTTGGTTCATTCCATGGATCTGTAATGGTAGGTTAATTCCACGGTTCTGTAATGGTTGGTTCATTCTATGGTTTTGTAATCGTTGGTTCATTCTATGGATCTGTAATGCTAGCTTCATTCGATGGTTCTGTAATGGTTGGTTCATTCGATGGATCTGTAATCGTAGGTTGATTCTATGGTTCAGTAATGGTAGGTTCGTTCTATGGTTCTGTAATGATAAGTTCATTCTAGGGAACTGCAATGGTAGATTCATTCTATGGTTCTGTAATGGTTCGTTCATTCTATGGATAATAATGGTAGGTTAATTCTTTGGTTCTGAAATAATGGGTTCATACTATGGTTCTGTAATGATGGGTTCATACTATGTTCTATAATGATGGGTTCATTCTATGGTTCTGTAATGGTTGGTTCATTCTATGGTTCTGTAATGGTAGGCAAATTCTATGGTTCTGTAATTATGTGTTTATTTTATGGTTCTGTAATGGTAGGTTTATTCTATCATTCTATAATGGTGGGTTTATGTTATGGTTCTGTAATGGTGGGTTTAATCTATTGTTCTGTAATGGCGGGTTTACTCTATGGATCTGTAATAGTAGATAATTCTATGGTTCTGTAATGGTTGGTTCATTGTATGGATCTGTAATGGTAGGTAAGTTCTATGATTCTGTAATAATGGGTTCATTCTATGGTTCTGTAATTCTTGGTTCATTCTATGGTCCTGTAATGGTAGGTTAATTCTTGGTTCTGTAATAATGGGTTCATTCTATGGTCCTGTAATGGTTGGTTCGTTCTATGGATCTGTAATGGTAGGCAAAACCATGGTTCTGTAAAAGCTGGTTCATTCTATGGTTCTATAATGATAGGTTAATTCTGTGGTTCTGTAATGATGAGTTCATTCTATGGTTCTGTATGGTTGGTTCATTCTAAGGTTCTGTAATGGTTGGTTCATTCTATGATTCTGTGATGGTAGGTTAATTCTTTAGTTCTGTAATGGTTGGTTCATTCTATGGTTCTGTAATGGTTGGTTAATTCTATGGTTCTGTAATTGTCGCTTCATTCTACAATCCTGTAATGATGGATTAATTCTATGGTTCTTTAACAGTGGTTTAATTTTGTGGTTCTTTAATAGTAGGTTAATTCTATGGCCCTCTAATGATGGGTTCATTCTATGGTTCTGTAATGCTTGGTTTATTCTATGGGTCTGTAATGGTTGGTTCATTCTGTGGTCCTGTGATGATGGGTTCATTCCATGGTTCTGTAATGGTTGCTTCATTCTATAGTTCTGTAATGGTTGGTTCATTCTATGGTTCTGTAATGGCATGTTAATTCTGTGGTTCATTCTACAATCCTGTAACAATGGATTAATTCTATGGTTCTTTAACGATGGGTTCATTCCATGGTTCTGTAATGGTTGATTTATTCTATGGTGCTGTAATGGTTGGTTCATTCTACAGTTCTCTAATGGTTGGTTCATTTTTGATTCGCTAATGGTTGGTTCATTCTATTATTCCGTAATGGTAGGTTAATTCTATGGCCCTCTAATGATCGGTTCATTCTATGGTTCTGTAATGGTGAGTTTACTCAATGGCTCCATAATGGTGGGTTTACTCTATGGTTCTGTGATGGTGTGTTTACTCTATGGTTCTGCAATGGTTGGTTGATTCTATGGTTCTGAAATGGTTGGTTCATCATTGTAACGGTTGGCTAATTCTACAGTTCTCTAATGGTTGGTTCATTTTTGGTTCACTAATGGTTGGTTCATTCTATTATTCTGTAATGGTAGGTTAATTCTATGGCCCTCTAATGGTGGGTTAATTCTATGGTTCTGTATTGGATGGTTCATTCCATTGTTTTGTAATGGTGGCTGTATTCTATGGTTCTGTAATGGTGGGTTTATTTTGGCTTCTTTAATGGTGGGTTAATCCAAAGGTCTGTAATTGTGGGTTTACTCAATGGTTCTGTAATGATGGGTTTATTTTATACTTCTCTAATGGTAGGTTTATTCTATTGTGGTTATGGTGGGTTTAATCTTTGGTTCTGTAATTGTGGGTTTACTCTATGGTTCTCTAATGGTGGGTTTACTCTATGGTTCTGTGATAGTGTGTTTACTGTATGGTTCTGTAATGATTGGTTGATTCTGTGGTTCTATAATGGCTGGTTAATTCTGTGGGTCTGTAATGATGGGTTTATTTTATGGTTCTGTAATGATGGGTTTATTTTATGGTTTTGTAATGGTAGGTTTACTCTATGGTTCTGTAATGGTGGGTTTCTTTTATGGTTCTGTAATGGCAGGTTAACTCTATGCTACTGTAGTGGTGAGTTTACTCTGTGGTTCTGTAATGGTGGGTTTACTCTATGGTTCTGTAATGGTGGGTTTATTTTATGGTTCTGTAATGGTGGGTTAACTCTATGCTTCTGTAGTGGTAAGTTTACTCTATGGTTCTATAATGGTGGGTTTACTCTATGGTTCTGTAATGGTGAGTTTACCGTATGGTTCTGTAATGGTGGTTTTATTTTATGGTTCTGTAATGATGGATTTATTTTATGGTTCTGTAATGATGGGTTTATTTTATGGTTCTGGAGTGATTGTTTTATTCTATGGTTCTGTAACGATGGGTTCATTTTATGGTTCTGTAATGGTAGGTTCAGTCTATGGTTCCATGATGGTTGGTTCATTCTGTGGCCCACTAATGATGTGTTTATTTTATGGTTCTGTAATGGTGGGTTTATTCTATAGTTCTATAATGGTGGATTTACTCTATGGTTCTGTAATGGTGGGTTTACAATATGGTCCTGTAACGATGGGTTTATTTTTGGTTGTGTAATGATACGTTTATTCTATTAGTCTGTAATGGTGGGTTTATTTTATGGTTCTTTAATGGTGGGTTTACTGTATGATTCTTTAATGGTTCATTCTATGGATCTGTTATGGTAAGTTAATTTTATTGTTCAGTAATTGTAAGCTCATTCTGTGGTTCTATAATGGTAGGTTCATTCTATGGTTCTGTAATGATTGGCTCATTCTATGGATCTGCAATGGTAGGTTCATTCTATGGTTCTGTAATGGTTGGTTCATTCTATGGTCCTATAATGGCAGGTTAATTCTATGGTTCTGTAATGGTAGGTTAATTCTATGGCCTTCTAATGATGGTTTCATTCTATGGTTCTGTAATGGTTGATTCATTCTATGCTTCTCTAATGGTTGGTTCATTCTATGGTTCTGTAATGGTGGGTTTATTCTATTGTTATGCAAAGGTGGGTTTACACTGTGGATCTCCAATGGTGGGTTTACTCAATCGTCCTGTAGTGAGGGTTTATTTTATGGTTCTGTAATGGTAGATTTATTCTGCGGTTCTGTGGTTGTGTGTAGGACCCCTGGCAGCAGCTCTGAAGTGCTAGATTGTATAAATGCAGAGATTAGACAAGTGTGTAACAAAGGCATAGTGGTCTTAATGGGGGACTTTAACCTTTAACATAGATTGGGAAAAGCAGACTAGCAACTGTCAGAAAGGTAGTGAATTTCTTGAGTGTGTCCGGGATAGTTTTCTACAGTAGTATGTCCTAGAGGCAACAAAGGGGCAAGCCATTCTAGATTTAGTAATGAGTAATGAACCAGATTTAGTTAACAGCTTGACTGTGCATGAACATCTATCCAATAGTGATCATAACATGATCGAGTTCAAGGTAGTGTTTGAAAGGAAAAAAAGTGAATCAGCTGCTAAGATTCGAGACTTGAGTAAGGCCAACTTCAATGGGATGAGACAGAGACTGTCCATAATAAACTGGGCAAATCTGTTAATGGGTAAAACGACTGATGATCAGTGGGAAATGTTTAAAGAAACATTTAACGAGATACAGAACTGGTTTACACCCCTGAGGGGTAAGAACTCTACTTGCCAAAAAAAACAGCCATGGACAACGAAAGAGGTAAGGGACAGTATAAGACGTAAGGAAAGGACGTACAAAAGGGCAAAAAATAGCACAGATCCTGGTGAATGGGAAAGATACAAAGATCAACAAAGGGTCACAAAACAGATAGTAAAAGCTACAAAAAGAGAGTATGAAATGAAACTTGCAAGGGATATCAAAACCAATACAAAGAACTTTTATAGTTATATTAGGAAAAAGAGGGTGGTCAGGAGCAGTGTTGGCCCCTTAAAAACTGAAAGTGGGGATATTGTCATTGACAATGGGGAAATGGCGGACATGTTGAACAATTACTTTGCGTCAGTATTTACAGTCGAAAAAGAGGATAGCATGCCGGAAATCCCAAGAAAACTAATATTGAGTCGGGGACAGGGACTCAATAAAATTAACATAAGTAAAACAACAGCAATGAAGAAAATAATAGCACGAAAGAGTGACAAATCCCCAGGACCAGATGGTTTCCATCCCAGGGTTTTAAAGGAAACAGGTGAGCACATTGCAGATGCCCTAACTATAATCTTTCAAAGTTCTCTGGATTCAGGAACTGTCCCTCTAGATTGGAAAATTGCACGTCACTCTGCTTTTTAAGAAAGGAGAGTGAGGGAAACCGGGGAATTATAGACCAGTTAGTCTAACATCTGTTGTGGGGAAAATGCTGGAGTCTATAATTAAGGATAGGGTGACTGAACACCTCGAGAATTTTCAGTTAATCAGAGAGAGCCAGCATGGATTTGTGAAAGGTAGGTCGTGCCAGACAAACCTGATTGAATTTTTTGAAGAGGTGACAAAAGTAGTGGACAGGGGAATGTCAATGGATGTTATTTATATGGACTTCCAGAAGGCATTTGATAAGGTCCCACATAAGAGACTGTTAGCTAAGATAGAAGCCCATGGAATCGAGGGAAAAGTACGGACTTGGTTAGGAAGTTGGCTGAGCGAAAGGCGACAGCGAGTAGGGATAATGGGTAGGTACTCACATTGGCAGGATGTGACTAGTGGAGTCCTGCAGGGATCTGTCTTGGGACCTCAATTATTCACAATATTTATTAACGACTTAGATGAAGGCATAGAAAGTCTCATATCTAAATTTGCCGATGACACAAAGATTGGTGGCATTGTAAGCAGTGTAGATGAAAACATAAAATTACAAAGGGATATTGATAGATTAGGTGAATGGGCAAAACTGTGGCAGATGGAATTCAATGTAGGCAAATGTGAGGTCATCCACTTTGGATCAAAAAAGGATAGAACAGGGTACTTTCTAAATGGTAAAAAGTTAAAAACAGTAGGGGCCCGATGTTAGCAGGGCTGCGGGTTCTCGGCGGGGGGGCTATCGGGCGCGTGGGTAACGCGAAATCAGTCAGCTCCCCGCGCGATCATAGCATAATTGGATCCACTTACTTGGTCCTCCGGGTTCCCCACTGCTGATCTGCGCGTTGGGCGGGCTGCGCATGCGCAGTAAGATCTGTCAGCTGGAGGAGCTCTATTTAAAGGGGCAGTCCTCCACTGACAGATGCTGCAACAAATAGAAAAAATTACAGCATGGAGCAGCTCAGGGGGAAGGCTGCTCCCAGTTTAATGATGCCTCACTCCAGGTATCAATACACGGAGTGAGCAGGAGGGGGCGGACAGAGATCTTCCCCCCGGTGGGTGGGAGGAAGTGGCCTGCCTCTGCCACCAGGAAGGCGTGGCTCGAGGTGACAGAGGAGGTCACCTGCACCACCAACATATCGCCCACCTGCATACAGTGCAGGAGGCGCTGCAATGACCTCAGTAGGTCAGCCAAAGTGAGTACACTTACTCTTTCCCCGACACTCCGTCTGCCACATCACCGCCCCCACCTCACATCTCCTTCTGCACTGCCAACACTACTCTGTCACATCACCCCTCATACCCACTCAAACCTCATCCTTATCTTACCTGCACCTACTCACCTCGCCAGTACTCATCCCGCCACTACCACTCAACCCAATCCTCATACAATCTCATGGCTCTATCCCATACTCACCCTCTCGTGCATCTCTTTCACGGTCAGCCTCACTCAACCTGCCACTACCTGTGCTGCAGCCACAGGGCATGCATCACATATGTGCAGTAGGCAGCGTAAGGCAAACGTGTCGTAAGCATGAAGGGGATGCACAAGGGTGTTTGAGGGTTTGTCATGGGTGTTACTTATATTTAATTTCTGAGCAACTCACATCACATATTATATTGTCACCACTACTGTCACGTCTTTGCGAATCTTGTCTGGTTTGTGCAATAATGCCCTTTCCCGAGGATCACTATGAAGACCCACAACTGATGCCACCCATTGTGTCACTGCAGAGTGGGTGTAGGTGTATTTGCAGGGCTCTTTTGTGCAGACGGCTGAGAGACGTCGGCGATGTCCCCGGTTGCACCCTGGAAGGATGCGGAGGAGAAGTTGTTGAGGGCAGTGGTGACTTTGACAGCGACAGGAAAGAAGATGGTGCTCGGGCCAGCCGGGACCAGCTTGGCATGAAGGAGGCTACAGATGTCCACGACTACATGTCGAGTGACTCTGAGCCTCTGTGTGCACTGCTGCTCAGAGAGGTCCAGGAAGCTGAGCCTCGGTCTGTGGACCCTGTGGCGAGGGTAGTGCCCTCTGCGACGCATCTCTCTCTGCGGTAGCCCTCCCTCCTGCTGTACAGGTGGATGTGTCACAGCGCTCTATTGTGAAGCTCCACGTGTCAGAGGTGGATGGCGAGGCTGGTGAGGCAGGTGATGCTGTTCGCCCTCCGAGGAGGTCATGACTGCAGCTACGGCGGCCCCCATCTGGAAGATGTACATCTGAGGGGGTCCGCAAGGTAGGTACATATCTCCGGACCCCGGGGTAAGTGTGCAAGTTGGTGACTTTGATTGTCAGGAGGAGGGTGGTGGAGGCCAAACTTTGTCCCAAGTGACAGAGTGGCCTCCTGCAATGAGTGAGGGTCTCCCCCCACCCACCTGTCAAATGGACCTTTGCAGCTGCCACAGGCTGACAGCTGCAACACGTCCATTTGAACTGGGAGTGTTTCCCCCAGTGTGGGAAACAGTCCCAGTTTGCTTTAAAATCCCACATAATCCCTTAATCAGGTCAGTTAATGACCTGAACAAGCAAAATAAATACGTTCAAGTGGCATCCAGCTGGCTTTAATTGCCTACGGGATTCCCACCAGCGGGGGCTGCGCGCGCACGCCGGCGGTTCAGCGGGGAACCCGGAAGTGCGCGGGTTCGAGGCGGGCTCCGGTCCCGCTCCGGGATTTCCCAATTTTCGGGGCCCCCCCCGCCAGGAACGCACCCGATAGCAGGTGCTAAAATGCTGCCCTAGATGTCCAAAGGGACTCAGGGGTTCAGGTACATAGATCATTGAAGTGTCATGAACAGGTGCAGAAAATAATCAATAAGGCTAATGGAATGCTGCCCTTTATATCTAGAGGACTGGAGTACAAGGGGGCAGAAGTTATGCTGCAGCTAAAAAAAACCTGGTTAGACTGCACCTGGAGTACTGTGAGCAGTTCTGGGCACCGCACCTTCGGAAGGACATATTGGCCTTGGAGGGAGTGCAGCGTAGGTTTACTAGAATGATACCCGGACTTCAAGGGTTAAGTTACGAGGAGAGATTACACAAATTGGGGTTGTATTTTCTAGAGTTTCGAAGGTTAAGGGGTGATCTGATCGAAGTTTATAAGATATTAAGGGGAACGGATAGGGTGGATAGAGAGAAACTATTTCCGCTGGTTGGGGATTCTAGGAGTAGGGGGCACAGTCTAAAAATTAGAGCCAGACCTTTCAGGAGTGAGATTAGAAAACATTTCTACACACAAAGGGTGGTAGAAGTTTTGAACTCTCTTCCGCAAACGGCAATTGATACTAGCTCAATTGCTAAATTTAAATGTGAGATAGATAGCTTTTTGGCAACCAAAGGTGTTAAGGGATATGGGCCAAAGGCAGGTATATGGAGTTAGATCATAGATCAGTCATGATCTTATAAAATGGCGGAGCAGGCTCGAGGGGCTGAATGGCCTACTCCTGTCCCTATATTCCTATGTTCCTATGTTCTCTTATGGTGGGTTTATTTTATATATCTGTAATAGTGGGTTTACTCTATGGTTCTGTAATGGAGGGTTTACTTTATGGTTCTGTAATGGTAGATTTAGTCTATGGTTCTCTTATGGTGGATTTATTTTATATTTCTGTAATGGTGGTTTTACTCTATGGTTCTGTAATGGTGTGTTTGTTCCATGGTTCTGTAGTGGTGGTTTTACTCTATGGTCCTGTATTGGTGGGTTTAATCTGTGGTTCTGTAATGGTGGGTTTACTCTATGGATCTATAATTGTGGGTTAATTCTATGGTTCAGTAATGGTAAGTTCATTCCGTGGTTCTATAATGGTGAATTCATTCCATGGTTCTGCAATGGTTTTTTCATTTTTTTCTGCTGGAATGGTTGGTTCTGTAATGCTTGGGTCATTCTATGGTTATGTAATGGTTGGTTCTTTCTATGGTTGTGTAATGGTAGGTTAACTCTATGGCCCTCTAATGGTGGGTTTATTTATGGTTCTCTAATGGTGGGTTTATTCTATAGTTCTGTAATGGTGGATTTACTGTATGATTCTGTAATGATGTGTTTATTTTATGGTTCTGTAATGATGGGTTTATTTTTGGTTCTGTAATGGTGGGTTTGATCTATGGTCCTTTAATGGTAGGTTAATTCTATGGTTCTGTAATGGTTGGTTCATTCTATTGTCCTGTAATGATGGATTAATTCTATGATTCTGTAATGGTGATTTTATTCTATGGTTCTGTAATGGTAGGTTAATTCTATGGTTCCATTAAGGTGGTTTTATTTTATTGTTCTTTAATGATTGGTTTATTCTATGGTTCTGCAATAGTGGGTTTATTCTATGGTTCTGTAATGGTGGGTTTATTCTATGGTCTGTAATGGTGGGTTTATTCTATGGTTCTGTAATGGTGGGTTTATTCTATGGTCTGTGATGACTGGTTCAGCTCTGTAATGGTCGGATCATTCGAGGACTCTACATCAGAAGTGTTGTGTTGATTAGTGAACAGCAATCAGTCAGATTAGCTACTCCTGTAAAATGGAAATTGATTCCCTTTAACTATAATTGTGTTATCAGGATGTCACTTTTCACTGTTCCGATTTGATATGTGTGAGTAAATTGATATTAACTGATTTGCTGTTTAATCTGCAAAATACAAAGCAGTGTATTTTCAAAACTCAATGCAAACTTGAACTGACAGCTGATAGACACTTCACTGGAGAAAATCCTCGACTCTTCTGCTGAAATAAACTGACATCAGTTTATTCTCACCTTTGAAGCATAGACTGATATTACACTTTGAGGCATTTCAAGGTTATTCTGGTCCTTTCATAGATACTGGAGCTTCAGTGTGTTGTGTTATAAAGTACCAGGAGGCAGACTTGTGTCTTGGGTTCTACAAATGGCAAGTTCTCGATTGCCACTGCTGGGAGCTGGAGAAATTGTGAAATAAAGGAGCAAAATGTACCAATATAAATGTTTTTAGTAGCAGGAAAAGGCCATTTCAAGATGAGGGATTTCGGAACTGGAGAGTTATATAGAATTTACGGCAGAGAAACAGGCCATTCGGCCCAACAGGTCCATGCTGGTGTTTATGCTCCTCATGAGCCTCCTCCCACCCTACTTCATCTAACTCAATCAACATATCCTTCTATTCCTTTCTCCCTCATGTACTTATCTATCTTCCCCTTAAATGCATCTGTGCTATTCGCCTCAACTACTCCTTGTAGTAGCAAATTCCACATTCTAACCACTCTCTGGGTAAAGAAGTTTCTCCTGAATTCATTACTGGGTTTATTAGTGACCATCTTACATTGATGACCTCTAGTTTTGGACTCCCCCACAAGTGGAAAGTTCTTCTCTAGAATGGATTGCTGTTTTCATTTGGATCCCCAGCGGCAGCACCAATTGCTCCCAGGTCAGTCATACCATGGACCCTTCCCAACCACCAACTTCAGAATGCTCCCTACTGCATTGGTGTGAAGTTTCCTTTCCCCACATCCACCGCCTGTACAGGTAAAGCTTATAAATCCGTGGTACTGAGGAGTGCTTGTTAAAGGAGCATTTTCCATTTAAAACTAAATGAGAGTTAGGCAAACTTTGGCAAGACAGAGAAACCCAGAAGAGCCTTGTGCTAATTTTCCTCATGGGTGACATGAGGTGTAATTTCCTGAGTATGCGCTACCTTGCCCCACACCAGGGCTTATTGGAAAATCGCAAGCGCCACCACATAGTATCATAGTAGGTACAGCACAGGAGGAGGCCATTCGGCCCATCATGCCTGTGCCGGCTCTTTGAAAGAGCTATCCAATTAGTTCCATTCCCCTGCTCTTTCCCCTCAGCTGTAAATTTCCTTTTCAAGTATTTATCCAATTCCCTTTTGAAAGTTATTATTGAATCTGTTTCCACCACCCTTTCAGGCAGCGCATTCCAGATCATAACAACTCGCTGCGTGAAAAAATGTTTCCTCATGTTTCCTCTGGCTCTTTTGCCGATCACCTTAAATCTGTGTCCTCTGGTTACCGACCCTTCTGCCACTGGAAACAGTTTCTCCTTATTTACTCTATCAAAACCGTTCATGATTTTGAACACCTCTATCAAATCTCCCCTTAACCTTCTCTGTTCTAAGGAGAACAACCCCAGCTTCTCCAGTCTCTCAACAGAACTGAAGTCCTTCGTGCCTAGTACCATTCTAGTAAATCTCTTGTGCACCCTCTCTAAGGCCTTGACATCCTTCCTAAAGTGCGGTGCATTTCACCAGTCTGCCTCCTGAAGTCTGTTACTATCCTCCACATTGTTTACTACATTTCCGCGTTTCATGTCATCTGCAAACTTTGAAATTACACCCTCTATACCCAAGTCCAGGTCATTAATATATATCAAAAAGAGCAGGGTCCTAATACTGACCCCTGGGGAACACCACTGTATACTCCCCAGTCTGAAAAACAACCATTCACCACTACTCTCTGCTTTTTGTCCCTCTTGTATCCATGCTGCCCACTGTCCCTTTAATCCCATGGGCTTTAATTTTGCTAACAAGTCTATTATGTGGTACTTTATCAAATGCCATACTCAGAGCTTTATTCTCATTGTACTCGGTGATGAAGTTGACATAAACAAAATAACCATAAAGGCTGGAAATAAAGAGACCAAAAGTTTGAGATTCACAGCGGGTCAGTCAGCAACTGAAAGAGAAGGTTTGGTGTGTATAATCCTTCTCTTTCAGATGCCGATAGACATTTTGCCTTTCTAAACAAATGAATAAAGGTTTGTCATACATTTATTCCTGAAAATACTGCCCCTTTAGTTTCTCCAAAACAAATTACTATGCAAACTGTTCACATAGTCAGCACCATTGAAGTGTTCTCATATATAATTTCCTATTCAGCCTGGTTGTGCTCCCTCACGGAACCTTGCTTGGCGGGACTGCAGAACCAGTGTTAAGTGACCTGTCCGTACCTCTTGGGCCCATTCGATAAACACTTTGGTGGAGGCCCAAGGCCCATAGTTGAGTAACCACTGAGGTTGAAAAGACTGGGAGAGAAGATGAGGTAAATCATGCAATAATGCTTAGGTGACCAGAAGTTTGAGCTTTTGTAGATTGTGTGAGGAGGAAAAGTCGGAGGAAGTTAAGGAGTTGCACAGTTTGGAGGTCCTGGAAAAGAACGCTTTGAAATAGGAGAATGAATGATGAGAATGAAGGGAGGGGAAAGCTCATATGGAAAGGCGTTTTGTTGACTGTAAACTAAAATTAAAGTGACTGTTATTTGAATTTGTATGTAGTGTTAACACAATCTTTATAAAATCTTTACATTGAAAACACTGTAACACCCACCGGCCTATTGAAATGGGCACCTGTAATGGTAACACCTGTGGGCTTTACTTGTCCAGAGTTAGCCCTAAAATTATTACAAGAAGGATGGGATTGGGCCCGTCTGTGATGTCGCTCATTGTCGAATAGCTTGCTGACGATCGCTGTCTAGGCTTGTGGTGAAAGTCACTTAAAAACTGCAAACTTCGAACCTTCGTAATAATACACCACCCACCGCTTATGGCGGGCGCGTTCGTGCGAACGGGATTTGCTCGCTATACGCTATACGCGGTATAACGTGGTAGCGCTATTACACTAATCAACAAGAATGTTGTAGATCACCATTGACTGCATTCAGTGCAACTAGCTTTATTTAAACTGCAGTCAGTGCTTAGTATAGACCATAACCCCACACCACTTAGAGGGGATTAGAAGGGTTTAAGTACACGCAAGGTAATTGAAGGTTAATGGTGGCGTTATTTGTTCTTGCATTCAATGCACCTTAACAGGGTGCGAACTAATGAGTAAGCTCAGCTGTTTCTGCCCGAAATAAATGGAGCTCTTAAGTCCTCGTGACCGGCAAATTTGAAATTGATGTTAATGCAAATGACTAACGGTCATCGCTTTTTGGCCAATGTAAGCGAGTGCCTGTTTTAAAACACGGTGGTGGGGACTGTTTCCAATCCCTCCATGGCTCGCCCCTCCCTATCTCTGTAACCTCCTCCAGCCCTACAACCCTCTGAGAGCTCTGTGCTCCTCCAATTCTGGCCTCTTGCACATCCCCGATTTTAATCGCTCCACCATTGGCGGCCGTGCCTTCAGCTGCCTCGGCCCTAAACTCTGGAATTCCCTCCCTAAACCTCTCCGCCTCTCTCTCCTCCTTTAAGACGCTCCTTAAAACCTACCTCTTTGACCAAGCTTTTGGTCACCTGTTCTAATACCTCCTTATGTGGCATGGTGTCAAATTTTGTTTGATAATCGCTCCTGTGAAGCGCCTTGGGACGTTTCACTACGTGAAGGGGGCTTTATAAATGCGAGTTGTTGTTGTTGTTGTTGTTGTTGTTGTTTGTCTTATGTTGCCCTTAAACTGTTTCTCTTAAACTCTATCGAACCAACAGGTCTGTTCCAGAAGGCAATAATCCAGAGCGGAACAGCCTTATCCAGCTGGGCTGTCAACTACCAGCCTGCCAAGTATACCCGGTTGCTGGCGGAGAAGGTTGGCTGCAGCATGCTCGACACCATTGACCTGGTGGAGTGCCTGCGGGTGAAGACCTACAAGGAGCTCATCGAACAGGACATTATGCCCGCCCGCTACCACATCGCCTTCGGGCCGGTCATCGACGGGGACGTCATACCCGACGACCCCCAGATCCTGATGGAGCAAGGCGAGTTCCTCAACTACGACATCATGCTGGGCGTCAACCAGGGGGAGGGGCTGAAGTTCGTGGAGAACATGGTGGACAATGAGGACGGGATCTCGGCCAGCGACTTCGACTTTGCCGTCTCGAACTTTGTCGACAATCTCTACGGCTACCCGGAAGGGAAGGACACGCTGCGGGAGACCATCAAGTTCATGTACACCGACTGGGCGGACAAGGAGAACCCGGAGACGCGCCGGAAAACCTTGGTGGCGCTGTTCACCGACCACCAGTGGGTGGCGCCGGCAGTGGCCACGGCGGACTTGCACGCGCAGTACGGCTCGCCCACCTATTTCTACGCTTTTTATCACCACTGTCAGAGCGACATGAAGCCAGGCTGGTCTGACGCTGCCCACGGCGACGAGGTCCCTTACATCTTTGGCGTTCCCATGATCGGGCCCACTGAGCTGTTCCCCTGCAACTTCTCCAAGAACGATGTTATGCTCAGCGCTGTCGTCATGACCTACTGGACTAACTTTGCAAAGACTGGGTAAGTGGACTTTACAAAGGGGTTTCAAGCCTTTCTTTCTTACATTAGTGGCATAGCGTAAGTATAAGTTGTTGTGTCAAGTGATACAGTCGTCAAGGCCAGTGGTGCGCAAATACTGCACAAGAATTATATGATTTATAAGGGCATGTGGTGTTCACTGAGGCTCAGTTGGTAGCACTCTCACCTCTGAGTCAGAAGGTTGTGGGTTCAAGTCCCACTCCAGTGACTTGAGCACAAAATCTAGGCTGACACTCCACTGACGGAGTGCTGCACTGTTGGATGAGACGTTAAACCGGGGCCCTGTCTGCCCTCTCAGGTGGACGTAAACGATCCCGTGGCACTATTTCGAAGAAGAGCAGAGGAGTTCTTCTTGGTGTCGTGGCCAATAGTTATCGCTCAACCAACAGCTGAAACAGATTATCTGGTCGTTGTCATATTGATGTTTGCGGGACCTTGCTGTGCGCAAATTGGCCTCCGCGTTTCCTACATTACAACAGTGACTACACTTCAAAAAGTATTTCTTTGGCTGTAAAGCGCTTTGGGACATCCTGAGGTTGTGAAAGGCACTATATATAAAGGCAATAAAACTGGGAAGTTCTGACGAAGGGTGATCGACTTGAAACGTTAACTCTGTTTCTTTCTCCACAGATGCCGCCTCACTTGCTGAGCATTTCCAGCATTTTCTGTTTTTATTTCAGATTTCCAGCATCCGCAGTATTTTGCTTTTGGTTCTATGTAAATGCAAATTCTTTCTTTCTATAAGAGGTTTTAGAGAGAAGAAAAAAGCCATTCGGCCCAATTGGCCCATCCCATTTTTTGGTGCTAATCAAGATGAGGGGTCCTGGGGAATGGAACATCTTCCATTCAGGCAACCAAATTCAGCATCAAGCCCTCCCTGGTCAGGTATATTACGGTTAGTTACAGAGTAAAGCTCCCACCCACTCTGCTCCACCAACGTGCCTCAGCCCCAGATCTCAGAAGAGCATCCCCAGCGCACCAGTGTTTCACTTTTTCCATCTCCCACACCAACCATCCGAAGGCCAGCCTAGAAGACATTGCCATTTAGTGCTGAATTAGATTCAGTTTTGTGCTGCAGGCCTGTACCCACTGGAAACTTAATTGATACTGCTCAAACTGATTTCACACAGGACCTTGGCACTTGGCAGGCAGATAGAGGACTCTTTCATCTCCGCTCTGGGCTGGATTTGAACACAAGTCCCAAAACGTGTTTAAACAATGTTTAAATAATTAAGTAATGTTTCCTATATTAATACAGTGACTTCACTTCGAAAGTACTTCATTGGCTGTAAATTGTTTGGGACGTCCTGAGGTCGTGAAAGGAGCTATATAGATGCAAGTCTGTCTGACTTTCCGTCTTTCTTTCTGTCTTTCTTTCTTACTGTCTTTCTTTCTTTCTGTCTTTCTGTCTTTCTTTCTTTCCATAAATACACTTTCCCAACATCACTCCCCCAAATACCACGGAAAATGGCAAGTTCTTCTAAAATGCTGGATATAATTGTGACAAAAATGAAGCATCCTTGTCTAAATTTTAAACTTCATTTTTGTTTCTTTAAATAGTCATATCTGACGATATATATTTCCAGTTTATCTGGGCTCGTTCCTTTTTTTATCTCATTGAAATTTGTTTCTTCCCAGTCAAGCACCTTTATCTTGGCTCCCATTCCTTAGCTACTCGCCCTGCTCCATAACCTACAACTAGATCCAACACTGCCACCTTCCTCATTGGACTAAAAACATACTGATCTGGAACGCAGTCCTGGACTCAATGGGGGATGAAATTGACCTTTGGCTTTAGCTCAAGATGGGCGATGGCGAATCAGCAACCCGTTTTACACCCTGCTCGATTTTATTTTCCATTGACTTCTGCCGGCTGCCGATTCGCATGTTCTGCACTAACACCAAAGACCAATTTCACCTTCATTACCCCTTACTGTACTCTTACCTCAACCTATCCTTGGACAGCTAAAGTCACCGTACGATTATAGCCGTATTGTTTCTGCATCCAGGTGGGGCGGGGAGGATCTGGTAGGCCACTCCGCCCACATTTTCCACTACCATCCCACCCAATTTCAGGCGGGATGGTGGAGGGGAACCCCAGCTGCTGGTAGACTTATTTCCCTGGGGGTGCATGACAGACAAGCACAAACCCTTACCCCCCACCTCGTGTCCACACCCACAAAAACCAGTTAAATATCTGAAAGAGTCATAAGGTTTAACAGCAGAGAGTTTTTTTCTCCTCATGTAATAACTGCACACAACTCGACTCTCACAGACCGCAGGATTCCCATTCTTTAAGCCAAGTCGAAGCATTAGTGTTGGATGTTCTCCCTGGGGTATATCTTCTGACTGGTGCTGTTCCCATACAATGACAGAATTGAAAATGCGCACAGAGGAACTTGGCTAAGGAACAACACCGTGCGGAAAGATATACTCGTCCAAGGTAGATTTTTGCTCTAGTTTCTTAGGCGTAACATTTATGATATGATCAGTTCCAGAGAACAGTGCTGCATAGTCTGAACATGAATCTGACCCAACCTTCACATTCCTAAGGACTAAAGGATTACCCATTCACCCGTGTTCTTTTGAACGGTGGGCTTCAAACTTTTCTGTGCAGGGGACGGCCTGAGAATATTGGCACAAACCTGGGACCTCCTAATGTCCTTTATAGAACTTGGCCCGATTTTCATTCCATTGATTTCCATCCCGGGGACTGAAGAGACAATCTGCAGGTAATTGATTCGAAGTCAATGGAGAGTAATCGGGCGGGGTGTGAAACAGATGCCCAACCCGAGCCCGTCACAACAATTACCCTCCAGCCAGCGGGCAGCCTCTGCGCTGTGCGACTCTAAGCAGCCGGCCGCCACTCGAACTTCTCTTTGCGCCTGTTTCAGGAGGGCAGCTGGCCGGCAGGGTGTGATTGAAGCCCAGGAGTTAGAATAACCTGGGCCTCAGCTTCGTGCCCATGTGGAAGGGGGGAGGAGGGGGGCGAATATGACACTTGCCCCACGCACCCGAAACCCACTCCCAGTTAAAATCCCACCCCGAAATATACACTCTCCTGCAGGCGACTTGTTAATGAAGACTTTTCAGAATTGGCTTGCTGTTAAAATCCTTTTTCTTTCTGCTTTGTTGTATCTTAGTGACCCGAATCAACCCGTTCCGCAAGATACAAAGTTCATTCACACAAAGCCTAACCGGTTTGAGGAAGTCGCCTGGTCGAAATATAACCCGAAAGATCAACTGTATCTTCACATCGGTCTGAAGCCAAGGGTGCGGGAACACTATCGAGCCACCAAAGTAGCCTTCTGGCTGGAACTTGTTCCCCACTTGCACAACCTGAACGAGATCTTCCAGTACGTGTCAACGACCACAAAAGTCCCGCAGACGGACTCCACTCCCTTCCCGTACGTGACCAGGCGATCCCCTGGGAAGCTGTGGTCCTCGACCACCAAACGCCCACCTATGACCCCTTCCCACAACCCGAAGCAAGCGAAGGAAACCCGCAAGTCGAGTGCCGAAGAGACGACGGTCTTGATCGAAGACAAGCGGGACTACTCCACGGAACTGAGCGTCACCATTGCGGTTGGGGCCTCCTTGCTCTTCCTGAACATCTTGGCCTTCGCCGCCTTGTACTACAAGAAAGACAAGAGGCGCCACGAGACCCACCGGCGGCAGAGCCCGCAGCGCGGCACCGCCAACGACCTCGCCCACCTGCAGAACGAGGAGATCATGTCGCTGCAGATGAAGCAGATGGACCACGACCACGAGTGCGAGTCGATGCAGACCCACGACACGCTGAGGCTGACCTGCCCGCCCGACTACACGCTCACCATGAGGAGGTCTCCGGACGACATCCCGCTCATGACGCCCAACACCATCACCATGATCCCAAACACGTTGGCTGGCATGCAGCCCTTGCACACCTTCAACACTTTTACCGGAGGTCAGAACAGTACCAATTTGCCCCACGCACATTCGACGACGAGAGTATAGCTCTTAGCAGAGAGTTTCCCCATTTGTGGCTCCTAAGTTGGGTGGAAAGCTCATTTTTTTGAAATGATTTTAACGAGAGTTGAAGCAGAACTTGGTGAAAACCATCTGAATCCTACAAGAAGAAAAGACATCGAGTAATTAATTTCTTTTTTTTTGGGGGTGTGGGGGGGGTGGGTGTCGTGTTCCCCCTTCCCAATTGAATCATTTCAATATTGGGAAATGAAAGTAAACAAGGGAAAGGCAAAAACAGTGCATTCTGCAATCAGCAGAAACAGCAAATGTCTTTTATAAATGATGAACATTTGAAAGCAAATTCAACTATTCCACTGTATCAGATGGAACTCTCTATAACTGACACTTGGCTTAATGTCCAACAGCGCAGGGAATGATGGACCCTTTATGACCCTCTGAAAGGGACAGAGAAAAATATAAACTAAAGGACAGTGTATTCAACACAGGATAGTTCTAGTTTCAAAGTAAGTGATTGTACAGTATCTTTAATGTGCCATGTTGTGTTACGCCCTTGTTACCAGGACTGATGACCGAACAAGGGTTTATTTTTGCGTTGAAATGTGTGATGTACTGCACTTGATGAATATGGTATTTCATCGATAAAAGGACAATTCAGTTGTGTGAATTCCAAGTCTGTATGAAGTGAGAGGACTGTATTTATGAAACTTTGTAAACAGTTGTAAATAGCTGTGGGTTAAAAAAAAAAGCTTTTATCGTTCTTTTTAAGTTTAAAAAAAAAATCAGCTTTTAGAGAGCTTGTGCTTTATATCATGTTCTTTCTGTATATACATAAGATAAACCATCTCCATTCTCCGCCAGTTACTTTACATGAATAATATGGTTCTTGAAGTACTTTTGAGTCTTGGGAATTCGTAACATCAAACTCCGTAGAAGACATTGGTGCCTGCTTTATGCTTACTGCCCCTAAACATTTCTTCTATGTAACTTAGCTAATCTCTGTTTTAGATTCTGTTAGGTGCATGTTTAAGTATCGTAGCGAGCAACTGTGGATCTATATATTTTTTTTTTGGTACGTTATCGGAAAGCAAGGTGGGTCATGAGGCAAAGTGGGATCCGTGAAGGTTGGCAGAACAGTTGGGGGTTTAAAAATAAACAACAGTGTTAATAATAAAAGCAAACAAAAATAGTTTTCTCCTCTCATGATCCATCTTATGTCACTCCTTCAGCATAACGCTTCCGTTACTTGCCTTTGAGAGGTGCAGCAACCTGCACACTGACTCAACTTGGACACCGCGTCCAGGCGATGTGTCTGAAGGAAAGCGTAACTGGACACAAATGGTTTAGTCGGGTTTGGTTGTAAGAGTACGTAGCAATTCTAGTAGGTCCGTATTAAAATTTATTGCACCACAGGCTTCATGATGTTTGGGATACAAAGGTTAAGGGATAATATCCGCTTTTGGGGGAATAACTAATACACAGATTGAAAAGGGTACTCCATTGGGATAGACACGTCTGCTAAAGACACATTCCTAGAATACAAGTAATATACTTTCATTTGAATCTTGTTAACCGTGCGTATTCTTTCCCACATTATGCCCTATACATTTTAAAGCACGAAGGGTCTTTAAATGTAGTATATCGATGTATATGTTTGCGTTCCACTATTGTTTGCAATTTTCTTTCTTTTGCCTTAAGTGATAATAGATGATGACCTTTTGGCTGGACATATATATGTATAAAATTTTCAGCAGCTTTTTTAAATAAAATGATCACACTATTTTCTAATTTATCGTACTTTTGTTATGTATAACTAACCAGCTCGTAACCCGGAGCAACCTCACATCAGCCCATGAGAAAGGTTTTCGCTGCCTACAATATCAGCGGGCAAAGTCTTATTGCATTCGTAAGACAACCCTCCACCCATGTTTTTAAATTTAAGTCTTAAATTCATCCTCGGGATGTGGGCCTCGCTGGCAAGGCCGGCATTTATTGCCCATCCTTAGTTGCCCCTGGGAAGGTGGTGGTGTTGGGCCTTATTCTTTGTAGCGGTTTGAGACAACTGAGTGCCTTGTTAGGCCACTTCAGAGGGCAGTTAAGAGTCAACCACATTGGTGTGGGATTGGAATCACAAATAGGTCCAGATCCGGTAAGGACGTTCGTGAATCAGTTGTGTTTTTGTGACATTTCCAACAACTTCATGGTCACTTTTACTGATACCAGGGGGTAAAATTTACCCCCAGATTTTCACTTCCAGATTGATTTTTCTTAAAACTGAATTCAAATTCTCAAACTGCCCTGGTGGGATTTGAACTCACGTTCTCTGGATTATTAGTCCAGAAACATTACTTGATGGGGGTGGGTGGGGATGTCATTTAAAATAAGCAAATTAAACAACAACAAACTGCATTTATATAGCCCCTTTTAAAATAGCAAAACGTCCTAGGGTGCTTCACGGGAGCGTAATCAGATAAAATTTGGCACCGAGCCATATAAAGGGATATTAGGACGGGTGGCCAAAAGCTTGGTCAAAGAGGCAGGTTCTAAAGAGTGTTTAAAAGGAGGAGAGAGAGGTAGAGAGGTGGAGGAGTTTAGGGAGGGAATTCCAGAGCTGAGGGCCTAGGCAGCTGAAGGCAGGGCTGCCAATGGTGGAGTAAAAGAAATCAGTGTATTTACCCACACACTTCGTAGGTCTTTATTCATGGTATTTTTGAGCTGTCAGCTTTTTCAGGGAAGTGGGTACTGTGTCAGTGATTGCTAGTTTTCTGGATTTGTGTGTATGGGAGTTAATCTTGGGTAAGCAAAACCCGAAGAATTATTCTCGAAAATATGTCTAGAAACAGTAACACTGCCAACAGAGGCAATGTAATATAGGAGTCAAGGGCCACGAACTGAAATGGTTCGATCTTGTAACATAGGCCTCGTTGTACAAGCTGACAGTGCAAATCAGAAGAACATATTACTTAGTGGCCTCCTAATCCATTTAAAAACCAGAATAGATAGATAGACATGGACAAGTGCCTCTACAGTTCTCAATATTGACTTGTGAGAGGTCCCTCTGTGAAATGCACTATATTGAGGCTATTGTTACAATTTATAATTCATATTAATATCTGCCAAGGCTAGCTTCTTTCAGGATAGTCATAAATACCAGGAATTGTTGACACAAAATTATCTAAACTGCGCTGAATTAAACTGCACACATATAAAGTACATTTCTATCTACCCCAGATCTCACCACCTTACCATCTCCTGGTGACTTCCTTCCCTTGGTGTGGTATCAATTGGCTGCTACAGTTCCCTACATTACAACACTGACCACACCCCGCAAGTGGTTCATTGACTGTGCAGCACTTTGGGACCTCTCGAGGATGTGAAAGGCTCGGTATTAAATGCAAGTTCTTCTTCTTCAACTTCTTCCTCCTCCTGCAACGGGGAGACCCGTGAAAGTCCGTGGGGTTGAACTCGCGTTGTGTAATATTAAGTGACGTTAATGCGTTTGCCTGAAATTTCTCTCTCCGCATAGGGACTAATCCATAGTTAACGCCAGGGGAATTTCAAAGCATGTTCCTGACTAAATGTTGGGGGCGGAGGCATTGGGAATTACATGAGACAATGAATCATAGAGTCTTACAGCACAGAAGGAGGCCATTCGGCCCATCGTGCCTGTGCCGTGCTCTTTGTAAGAACTATCCAATTACTCCCACTCCTCCTGCTCTTTCCCCATAGTCCTGCAACTATTTCCTTTTCAAGTATTTATCCAATTCCCTTTTGATAGTCATTGTTGAAATCTGCTTCCACCACCCGTTCAGGCAGCGCATTCCAGATCATAACAAGTTTAGATTAGAAATATACTAAAAGAGGGAAAGATATTTTTCCTTTGCTTTTTTTCTATTCTTTCCTCAAGACCGTCACTGGGTTATCCCTCGTAGTTGGAAGAATAAGAGATGGGCTATTTCCCTCCTTTTTTTCCCGTTATTGATGAGAGCTACCTATTGTCCACCCACTCCCAGCCCCACCACTAGAGACTTGGTTCAGTAATTTTGACTTTGGGTGACAGTGTAAAACTGGCGATGTCAAATTAGCCGTCCATTATATATCTCTCCTGATTTTCATATGCATTGACTGCAATCGAAATGAAAAACGGGGAGGGATGCATAACGGGCGGCTGATCCGATATCGTCTGTTTTATGCGATCGGCCAAAGTCAAAATTCGCCCCCCTCGGAGTGAGGTGATGGAGCAGTGGAAAGATTACGTACCTGGCCTAGCAATTTGGCGATCAGTTTGAACATGTAGAGAAGAGCCTGGAGGTCCATGCTACATTTGCTGATGATGTCTGTGCAGTGAATATACCGGGATGCTGGAGAATCTGCGGTGTGAACTAATGTAAGAAGGCAGCTCCATTAAAGAAGTGCGGAGACTGCAAGGAATACTAATGTACAGATCCAGAATTTAATTATCGGGTGTGGGATCGGTATGCCCTTGTATCTAACTTATACTGTCTCAGTCGGTATTTTTTTCAATGTCATCACTGTGTCTGTTGCAGGTAATGGACTACCTTGCACAGTGTCCTGCTCCGTTGCATTACATTCTTCTGCATCAACCTACTTAGGATGATCTATCACCTTTACTTTGCTCCCTCTTCTTTTTCACTCTCTGATCCTTCTATGCTTCAGAAGCTCCATCAATATCTTGCCTATCACTATCATTATGGCATCCATTAAAGTTGCCTCAGCTGAACGTAAAAGGCTTGAAGAATCTAATCAAGTAAAAAAAAAAGTCCTCAAAGAACATATTGATTCAATCTATCCCCGGGAGATACATTTTAACGATGCACAACGTTTGTGATTGAATGGATTATGTCCTCTACTCCTCCTCTAAACAAATGGGGCGGCTACTTAAATATCCCATCATTGCGCACTGGTGCTTATGACTAAAGCTGCAGATAATCAGGATTTCTTCGTAATGGTCTCTTCCCACATCATATGCAGACTAACTACTCCAGTTAGTGCGTTTGGCCCAACCAGTGATCCTCCCATTTTTAATGGCAAGGATTTATTTGCTGCTTTCCCCTCACCATCTGCTCTAATCAGGTGGTGACTATACTAACGTCAGCTGTGGCTCAGTTAGTAGCGCTCTCACCTCCCTGAGTCAGAAGGTAGTGGGTTCACAAACCTCACTCCAGAGACCTGAGCACAAAATCTTGGCTGACGCTCCAGTGCAGTACTGAGGGAGCGCTGTGCTTTCTAGATGAGATGTTAAACTGAAGCCCAGTCTGCCCTCTCTGGTAGATGCAAATGGTCCCGTGGCATTATTTTGAAAAAGAGCAGGGGAGTTCTCCCCAGTGTCCTGGCCAGTATTTATCCCTCAACAAATATCAATAAAACAGATAATCTGGTCATTATCACAGTGCTGTTTGCGGGATCTTGCTGTGTGCAAATTGACTGCCTTGTTTCCCACGTTACAACAGTGACAACACTTCAAAAGTACTTAATGGGCTGTGAAGTGCTTTGGGACGTCCTGAGGTCATGAAAGGTGCTATGGGTACGGTAGCATAGTGGTTATGTTACTGGACTAGTAATCTAGAGGCCTGGACGAATAATCCGGAGTCATGAGTTCAAATCCCGTCACGGCAGCTGGGGAATTTAAATTCAGTTAACTAAATAAAATCTGGAATTAAAATGCTAGTATCAGTAATGGTGGCCATGAAACTACCGGATTGTCGTAAAAACCCATCTGGTTCACTAATGCCCTTTAGGGAAGGAAACCTGCCGTCCTTACCCAGTCTGGCCTATATGTGACTCCAGACCCACAGCAATGTGGTTGATTCTTAATTGCCCTCTGAAATGGCCTGGCAAGCCACTCAGTTGTAAAATCTCACTAAAAAAAAGTCACAATAAGAATAAAATCGGACGGACCACTAGGCACCAGACGCGACGAAGGCAAACCGAGCCCAGTCGACCCTGCAAAGTCCTCCTCACTAAGATCTGGGGACTTGTGCGAAAAGTGGGAGAGCTGTCCCACAAACTAGTCAAGCAACAGCCTGACATAGCCATACTCACAGAATCATACCTTTCAGCCAACGTCCCAGACTCTTCCATCACCATCCCTGGGTATGTCCTGTCCCACCGGCAGGACAGACCCACCAGAGGTGGCGGTACAGTGATATACAGTCAGGAGGGAGTGGCCCTGGCAGTCCGCAACATTGACTCTGGATCTCATGGCATCAGGTCAAACATGGGCAAGGAAACCTCCTGCTGATTACCACTCTACTGCCCTCCCTCTGCTGATGAATCAGTCCTCCTCCATGTTGAACACCACTTGGAGGAAGCACTGAGGGTAGCAAGGGCACAGAATGTACTCTGGGTGGGGGACTTCAATGTCCATCACCAAGAGTGGCTCGAGTCCTGAAGGACATAGCTTCCAGACTGGGCCTGTGGCAGGTGGTGAGTGAACCAACACGAGGGAAAAACTTACTTGACCTTGTCCTCACCAATCTACCTGTCGCAGATGCATCTGTCCATGACAGTATTGGTAGGAGTGACCACCGCACAGTCCTTGTGGAGACGAAGTCCCGTCTTCGCACTGAGGACACCATCCAACGTGTTGTGTGGCACTACCACCGTGCTAAATGGGATAGATTCACAACAGATCTAGCAGCTCAAAACTGGGCATCCATGAGGTGCTGTGGGCCATCAGCAGCAGCAGAATTGTATTCCAGCACAATCTGTAACCTCATGGCCCGGCATATTCCTCACTCTACCATTACCAACAAGCTAGGGGATCAACCCTGGTTCAATGAGGAGTGTAGAAGAGCATGCCAGGAGCAGCACCAGGCATACCTAGAAATGAGGTGCCAACCTGGTGAAGCTACAACTCAGGACTAAATGCATGCTAAACAGCGGAAGCAACATGCTATAGACAGAGCTAAGTGATTCCACAACCATCGGATCAGATCAAAGCTCTGCAGTCCTGCCACATCCAGTCATGAATGGTGGTGGGCAATTAAACAACTAACGGGAGGAGGAGGCTCTGCAAACATTCCCATCCTCAACGATGGCGGAGTCCAGCACGTGAGTGCAAAAAACAAGGCTGAAGCGTTTGCAACCATCTTCAGCCAGAAGTGCCGAGTGGATGATCCATCTCGGCCTCCTCCTGATATCCCCACCATCACAGAAGCCAGTCTTCAGCCAATACGATTCACTCCATGTGATATCAAGAACCGGCTGAGTGCATTGGATACAGCAAAGGCTATGGGACCCGACCACATCCCAGCTGTAGTGCTGAAGACTTTGTGCTGCAGAACGAGCTGCGCCTCGAGCCAAGCTGTTCCAGTACAGCTACAACACTGGCATCTATCAAACAATGTGGAAAATTGCCCAGGTAGGTCCTGTCCACAAAAACCAGGACAAATCCAATCCGGCCAATTACCGCCCCATTGGTCTACTCTCAATCATCAGCAAAGTGATGGAAGGTGTCGTCGACAGTGCTATCAAGCGGCACTTACTCACCAATAACCTGCTCACCGATGCTCAGTTTGGCTTCCGCCAGGACCACTCGTCTCCAGACCTCAGTACAGCCTTGGTCCAAACATGGACAAAAGAGCTGAATTCCAGAGGTGAGGTGAAAATTACTGCCCTTGACATCAAGGCAGCATTTGACCGAGTGTGGCACCAAGGAGCTCTCGTAAAATTGAAGACAATGGGAATCAGGGGGAAAACTCTCCAGTGGCAGGAGTCATACCAAGCACAAAGGAAGATGGTAGTGGTTGTTGGTGGCCAATCATCTCAGCCCCAGGACATTGCTGCAGGAGTTCCTCAAGGCAGTGTCCTAGGCCCAACCATCTTCAGCTGCTTCATCAATGACCTTCCCTCCATCATAAGGTCAGAAATGGGGATGTTCGCTGATGATTGCAGAATGTTCAGTTCCATTCGCAACTCTCAGATAATGAAGCAGTCCGAGCCCGCATGCAGCAAGATCTGGACAACATCCAGGCTTGGGCTGATAAGTGGCAAGTAACATTCGTGCCAGACAAGTGCCAGGCAATGACCATCTCCAACAAGAGAGAGTCTAACCACCTCCCCTTGACATTCAACGGCATTACCATCGCCGAATCCCCCACCATCAACATCCTGGGGGTCACCATTGACCAGAAACTTAACTGGACCAGCCATATAAATACTGTGGCTACAAGAGCAGGTCAGAGGCTGGGTATTCTGCGACGAGTGACTCACCTCCTGACTCCCCAAAGCCTTTCCACCATCTACAAGGCACAAGTCAGGAGTGTAATGGAATACTCTCCACTTGCCTGGATGAGTGCAGCTCCAACAACACTCAAGAAGCTTGACACCATCCAGGACAAAGCGGCCCGCTTGATTGGCACCCTATCCACCACCCTAAACATTCACTCCCTTCACCACCGGCGCACAGTGGCTGCACTGCAGCAACTCGCCAAGGCTTCTTCGACAGCACCTCCCAAACCCGCGACCTCTACCACCTAGAAGGACAAGGGCAGCAGGTACATGGGAACAACACCACCTACACGTTGCCCTCCAAGTCACACACCATCCCGACTTGGAAATATATCGCCGTTCCTTCATCGTCGCTGGGTCAAAATCCTGGAACTCCCTTCCTAACAGCACTGTGGGAGAACCTTCACCACACGGACTGCAGTGGTTCAAGAAGGCGGCTCACCACCACCTTCTCAAGGGCAATTAGGGATGGGCAATAAATGCCGGCCTCGCCAGCGACGCCCACATCCCATGAATGAATAAAAAAAATATAAATGCAAGTTTTTTTTGTGTGTTTTGACCCCACAAGTCACAAAGTAAATACAAACAGTGTAGGCGATTCATCCTTTCTTACCTAATCCGTCTCGAAAGAAAACCCTCCAGCTCAGCTCTCTTCCCCATCCAACTGACTTCCTGAATGATTCAAAGGTTTTTTGCCTCCTACCCTGAGTCTATAACAAATGTTGAATACTGTATGAATTATTTAGCAGTTTAGAAATTTCCAGGTAATTAATCTCAATTATCAGTCATTACCAGAACCTTGCACCACCATTGCGGTCTGGTAGACGTTTAAGGGCGGCTTAATCTGTCTTTCAAAATGTACCCACTTGGACTGGTTCTTCTTTCTACAAGCTCATTTAACCGTTCTCCAGAAAATGGAGCACAAGTCATCCGACGATGATATCAGATCATGTTCCAATGACAGATAGAATCATAGAAAGGTTACAGCACGGAAGGAGGCCATTCAGCCCATCAAGTCCGCGCCGGCTGTATGCAAGAGCAATCCAGCTAGTCCCACTCCCCAGCCCTATCCCTGTAGCCCTGCAAGTTTTTTCCTTTCAAGGACTTATCCAGTTCCCTTTTGAAAGCCATGATTGAATCTGCCTCCACCATCCTCTCTGGCAGTGCATTCCAGATCCTAACCACTCGCTGCGTGAAAAAGCTTTTCCTCATGTTGTTTTGCCAATCACCTTAAATCTATGTCCTCTGGTTCTTGACCCTTCCGCCAATGGAAACAGTTTCTCTCCATCTACTCCGTCAAGACCCTTTATGATTTTGAATACCTCTATGAAATTTCCTCTCAACCTTCTCTGTTCCAAGGAGAACAACCCCAGCTTCTCCAGTCTATCCACGTAACTGAAGTCCCTCATCCCTGGAATCATTCTAGCAAATCTTTTCTCCAACCTCTCTAAGGCCTTCACATCTTTCCTAAAGTGCGGTGCCCAGAAATGGACACAATGCTCCAGTTGTGGCCAAACCAGTGTTTTATGAAAGGTTCGTCATGACTTCCTTGCTTTTGTACTCTATGCCTCTATTTAACCGCTTTCTCAACCCACCCTGCCACCTTCAACGATTTGTGCACATATATCCCCAGATCTCTCTGTTCCTGTACCCCTTTTAGAATTGTGCCCTCTAGTTTATATTGCCTCTCCTCGTTCTTCCTACCGAGATGTATCACTTCGCATTTCTCCGCGTTAAATTTCATCTGCCATGTGTCCGACCATTCCACCAGCCTGTTTATATCCTCTTGGCGTCTATCGCTATCCTCCTCAATGTTCATTACACTTCCAAGTTTCGATGATTAATTTCTCGATGGACTTCTTTACCAATTCAATCAATAAATATTCAATACCGTCCTATTGAGAGACTCCATCTGATCTCAGTTTAACACTTTTCAAGTATTGAGTAAAATACTGCGTGTTTCACTTGTCCTGTGAAGGGAGTATTTTTGTGGCAATGATATTTCCTTTGCTCTGGAGAGGCAAAAAAGAAAGGGGTTCTTGGCTCCAATAACCGGAACAAGAATAGACCCATTCGTTGGAGTGACAGTAGAAAGATGACTCAACTTCAGAAATTCACAGAGCCCTCATTCACATCAGAAGAATCCTTCCAAGCTCATGAGAATCACAAACGAGAACTTGTGAGCCTCATGAGCTTGGTGATAAGCCTGGAGGATTTTTGGACTGCACATTGCGGAAGAAACAGATATATATGGTTTGCTGTCTTTGCATTAATCCAATATGCAGATCCATAGAGACAGAAACCATGGGGGAAAAATTGGATAAGGGCTGTTTTTGGGCGCGGGTAGCGTGATGTGATATTACCCCTCGCCCAATGACCCCTGCGCAGGCAGGACACACGTTTCGGCGGGCAGGAGGACTCACCTGCAATCAGCGTTCCATTCCAGGCCTTGCACATGGAATCAATGCAATTAAGAGCTCAATCTCTTAAAGGGAGGATGTTTCTTAGAAATGTCTTAAAGGTAGCTGGCACTTGTTATTTGCTGAAAATAACAGTCTGCTGTCTGAACGGAATCTGAACGGAGATCAGACATCGCACACGTAAAACACAGGTGCAGGTCCCATCCCTATGCTTACACACAGATTAGTTATGTTGAAACATTGAATAAAGGTTGCACACTACTAAATCCCACATCCTCCAATCTGCACACCAGACCGCACCAATCTGCCGATCTGAGTTGGTACCAGGCCTGTGAGAGTGCATGCACCAAGGTTCTCTGCTGATGTACTAGAGACCTTGGTGCAAGAGGTGGACAGAAGGAGGGACATCCTATATCTGCAGTGGGGAGGGGGGGAAATAAGAGGCCCTCCAGACATATGGCCAAGAGGCAGCGGGGGACGAAGTCAATGCCAGGCGCACAGCATCATGAACATGGATGCAGTGCAGGAAGATGTTCAATTATTTGACATGAGCGGTCAAGGTGAGTGAGGTCAACTGTCAAGTGGCGTCTCCTACCAACTGCACCACACACTACACCCCCATCACCCACATACCAACAAACTCTTTCCATCAGTACTCAACTCTTCCAATCAGATGCTTCCTCTCATCCTTACACATTACCACTGTTTCAAGCCGCCCACCAGCAACTCACAGGCCACACACACTGGCAGCTGTTCAACCATGACAGGCACATCACCCAAACACACATCCCACTTTCTTGCAGGAGAAGGTGGCGCATATCAGGAAGCTGCAAGTGGCAGTGGCATTTAGCCCCTCGAGCCTGTTCCACCATTCAATGAGATCATGGTGGACCTGTGACCTAACTCCATATACCCGCCTTAACCCCAAATCCCTTAATACCCTTGGTTCACAGAAACCTATCAATCTCAGATTTAACAATCACAAGTGAGCTAGTATCAACTGCCGTCTGTAGAAGAGCGTTCCAAACGTCTCCCACCCTTTGCATGTAGAAGCATTTTCGACTTCACTCCTGCACGTCCTGGCTCTAAATGTTGGGCTATGTCCCCGCGTCCTAGTATTCAAGTGTAGGAGACCTTCAAAAACGGTCACAAATGTCTCCGCAGCCAGAAGCAATAATCCAGCCACTAACCTGTAAATCCTGCATGGTCCCTTTAAATAGCGCTGGTGTGGGGTCCTCCAGACACTCTAAGACACATTCAGATGGTCGGGGTTAAGAATGTGCGTTGAGTTGAGCATTAAGTCTCAAAATGGTGTCTATCGCTTTAAATCAGCGTTGCACACTGATTGAAGCCATTTTCTCCCTACTTTACATGATTCCAGCGTGCGTTATCTGCGCCTGCGCTAACTGCTATACCAAGATGGCATCTGGCGCACGTCACGCTGGAAACATGCCTGTGCATCCAAGACGCCATCTTGGATGTTGGAGAGGCCGGAACAACGGGCGCTACACGGCTCAATTTAGCGCCCCAAGTCCTTAAAGAAAGAAAAAAAGAATGAACTTGCATTCATTTAGCGCCTTTCATGACCTCAGGATGCCTCAAAGCACCTTACAACCAACAAAGTACTTTTGAAGTGTAGTCACTTTTGTAATTTTGGAAAACGCGGCAGCCATAATGCGTAAAAGCAAGATCCCACAAACAGCAATTAAATAAATAACCAGTTTTAGATGATGTTGATTCATGGATAAATATTGGCCAGGCCACCAGGGATAACTCCTCTGCTCTTCTTCGGAATAGCACCATGGGATCTTTTACATCCAAAACACTGCACCCCCCCCCACATGGAAGCTCTCCCTCAGTACTGCAGTGGAGTGTCAATCTAGATTTTGTACTACAAGTCTCTGGAGTGGGACTTAAACCCACAATCTTCTGATTCAGAAGCCAGAGTGCTACCAACTGAGTCACAGCTGTCACTTGTCCAGCAGGCCTGTTACCCTTAAACACGATCAGAGTGTTTCTCATTGAAATGGGCTTGGTGCATCTTAAAGTTTCGGTGCAACTGATTATATGAACTTCCCTGACGTCTTTGGAAAATAAATGTCCCCGCTGCATTTCACTTTCTCCAGGAAGATATGGCCTGGTGGTCCCCATCTTTCCATCTTCCAGTGCTGCACAGAGACAATATTTTAAAAATGAATACTCTGCCACAGTTGTTATATTTGTGACAAATATGCTCAGTTTTGATAGCTTTGTGGACACTTCAAGGGTCAGGGTTCTCTCTGACTATCTCCTCATCTCTCGTCCTACTCATCCCTCCACCCAACCTAAACACCTCTACTGTTACTTTCTGCCTCTGGAAAAAAAACTGCCCTCAACTCCTTCTCAAGAGCTCTCTCGAACCCCAATGTTAGCCTCCACTGGCCTGCCCCATGTGACAATGTCAACACTTTTTGTTGACCTACTCCGAAACTGTTTCCCCTTTACCTTCCATGCCCACCCAATCATCCCCGCCCCCCAACCAGGATAAAATTAAGATAAGAACTTGCATGTATATAGTGCCTTTCACAACCACTTTTGAAACGCAGCAACCAATTTGCCCACAGCAAGGTCCCACAGACATTAATGAGAAAATGACCAAATGCTCTGTTTCAACAATGTTGGTTGAGGGAGAAATAATGGCCAGGACCCCAGGGATAACTCCCCTGCTCTTCTTCAAATAGTGCCACAGGATCTTTTACATCCACCTGAGAGGGCAGACAGGGCTTTGTTTAACATCTTATCCAAAGGACGTGCAGCACTCCCTCAGTTCTCCACTAAAGTATCAGCCTCAATTACATGTTCAAGTCTCCTAGAGTGGAACTCAAACCCACCACCTTTTGACTCAAAGTGTGAGAGTGCTATTAACTGAGCCATGGAAGATACCTACCTAAGACATCACTACCACTCCTCCTAGTGCAATACCTCCCTCCATGGCCTCAAATCTGTAGGCTGTAAGTGAAAATTCACATGGCCAGTGACTGACCTGGCTGTCCAGCTCTAGATCTGGAATGACCATCTTAAACTATGCCGTTACTCTATTGCCATGGCTAAAATCTGCTTACTCCTCCAACATCATCCTGGTTAGTGGAAATAATTCCACACTCATTGGGGCAGATTTTAGAGTCTGGTACAGCCTGTTGCTCTCAAAAATGGGTTCAGACGAGGTATACCTGATCTTCAAAATGAGGGGGAGGTTGGTTCGGCCTGACTTCCGACTACTTTTTGGACCTGCCCAACTTTCCAGACTAGCCTGAGCTGCCTAAAGTATTACCGTATTCAAAAGAGCCGTTGAGGGACTTTGCCCAATTCTGCAGCTTCCAAGTACCCAATGTACCCAGGAAACCTAGTAGGAAGAGTTCCTCGGAGCAGGAGGGCATTTAAAAGATGTGCAGTGTTGCAGTGCGCACTGTGAGTGCTCTTTTGCCTTTACTCGGCTGCTTTTGTTCTTTTTTTTGTTTTTTTCTTGTTGATATTTAAGTTTTCAGGAGCCACCAGCACCCTTGTATTATTATTTATTCCCCCCAGCTTCTTTTACTGCTACCAATGGGTTTCCCAGTTGGAAGTCCCTGAGCTGATGTGTTCAGGAGAGGGCACCTACGGTGGGCAGGTTCGGTTGCCCAAGATGTGTTCCTCCATTTTAAAATTCTCATCCATGTTTTCAAATCCTTCCATGGCCTTCGCCCCCTCCCTATCTCTGTAACCTCCTCCAGCCCTACGACCCTCCTGAGATCTCTGCGCTCCTGTAATTCTGGCCTCTTGCGCATCCCCGATTTCCATCGCTCCATCATTGGCGGCCGTGCCTTCAGCTACCTAGGCCCTCAGCTCTGGAATTCCCTCCCTAAACCTCTCCGCCTCTCTAACTCGCTCTCCTCTTTTACGACACTCCTTAAAACCTACCTCTTTGACCAAGCTTTAGGTCACCTGTCTTAATCTCTCCTTATTTGGCACGGAGCCACATTTTGTTTGATAATCGCAACTGTGAAGTGCCTTGGGACGTTTTACTACGTTAAAGGCGCTATATAAATGCAAGTTGTTGTTGTTCTATACCACCCTGCTGGCACCCATGCACCTTCACCTGCAGTGAGGGGTGAAACAATCTAATTTTGGCAGACCTAGTCCTCTTCCCAAAGGAAATTGCGTCAATTGACCCCACAAAGGCATCATTGCAATGTGTGCATACCTGACCATACTGGATTGCTCTTTAGAAGCACCTCAATCACAATACGTCGTGCTTTACACGGCACTGCGTGAAATTGTGCCAAGGCGCGGACTCGATGGGCCGAATGGCTTCTTTCCGTGCTGTAACCTTTCGATGATTCTAAGGCGATCAAGAGTCAGCGTTGCCGGATCGGCTACAGCTGTCAAGATGCCACCAATCACACCTGCCACCCCCTGGCACACCTGTCTGCCAAGCAAGTCAGCAGAGGCAGATGCAGAGCAGTGCCCTCTACTGTAAGGACAGCTGCAGCTGCCATGCAGCTCACAGCTGGCACATACGCGTTGGCCGGTGGGTGGGGTGGGGGCACAATAACAGTCAGCTGTGGCCTTAATCCCGGCTGCGCTTCCTTGTAGACGTGTTGCAATGCAACGCTCACCCATGGGGATGGCGCCCTGGACTGGCACAGAGAGCGAGCTACGGAAAAAATGCCTAAGTTGGCGGAGCAACGGCAGAAGAAATTTAAGCGTGAAGTTAAAATTATTTACATACTCTGCTTCAGCCATGACAGGCACATCTACCCCTCCGGTTTCTCTTGGGCGGTTGTCCAGTGGCAGTTCACTGACTGGTTGCCCGATAGCCCTGACCGTAAGGCCCAGCTCTGTTTCGAGGGCCGGGCCTCATTAAAATAGATCCGGCAGGCTGTGGGCGGAAAATAAGCGAACGGGCGGACTTCCCGTCGGCTCCAGGCCCCCGCTATAGATTGGGAGGCCCAACGGACCTGGAAAATAGCGGGCCTGGTAGAGGGTTCCACTCTTGGGAAGTGGGGGTGGTGGGTGGGGGGGGTGGTGGGGGGGGTGGTGGGGGGGGGGGGGTGGTCCAGGTTGTTCTAGTGAAGCGCCGGAGGATCACTGCAACTCCTCTCAGCCCCCCCAAAAGAATAATTGAAAACTTACCTTCTGGGCTTCACTTTAGCTGGACCACCATCGAGACCATGTGGAGCATACACGGCACATGCTCCGACCTGTTGAGTTCAAAAATGGCGATCGGGCGACCGGGGTCCTCTGTAGGTCACAGGGCCCAGATTTGCATACGAACATACGAACATACGAAATTGCCCAAGTTTGTACACAATCCTCCCACTGTGGCCCAAATAAGTGCAGAGTGGATGATCCATCTCGGCCTCCTCCTGATATCCCCACCATCACTGAAGCCAATTCGATTCACTCCACGTGATATCAAGAAACGGCTGAGTGCACTGGATACAGCAAAGGCTATGGGCCCCGACAACATCCCGGCTGTAGTGCTGAAGACTTGTGCTCCAGAACCAGTCGCGCCTCTAGCCAAACTGTTCCAGTACAGCTACAACACTGGCATCCACCCGACAATGTGGAAAATTGCCCAGGTCTGTCCTGCCCACAAAAAACAGGAAAAATCCAATCCGGCCAATTACTGCCCCATCAGCTACTCTCAATCATCAGCAAAGTGATGGAAGGTGTCGTCGACAGTGCTATCAAGTGGCACTTACTCACCAATAACCTGCTCACCGATGCTCAGTTTGGGTTCCGCCAGGACCACTCGGCTCCAGACCTATTACAGCCTTGGTCCAAACATGGACAAAAGAGCTGAATTCCAGAGGTGAGCTGAGAGTGACTGCCCTTGATATCAAGGCAGCATTTGACCGAGTGTGGCACCAAGGAGCCCTAGTAAAATTGAAGTCAATGGGAATCAGCGAGAAAACTCTCCAGTGGCTGGAGTCATACCTAGCACAAAGGAAGATGGTAGTGGTTGTTGGAGGCCAATCATCTCGGCCCCAGGACATTGATGCAGGAGTTCCTCAGGGCAGTGTCCTAGGCCCAACCATCTTCAGTTGCTTCATCAATGACCTTCCCTTCCAGTGTTCAGTTCCATTCGCAACCCCTCAGATAATGAAGCAGTCCGTGCCCGCATGCAGCAAGACCTGGACAACATTCAGGCTTGGGCTGATAAGTGGCAAGTAACATTTGCGCCAGGCAAGTGCCAGGCATTGATCATCTCCAACAAGAGAGAGTCTAACCACCTCCCCTTGACATTCAACGGCATTACCATCGCCGAATCCACCACCATCAACATCCTGGGGGTCACCATTGACCAGACTTAACTGGACCAGCCACATAAATACTGTGGCTACAAGAGCAGGTCAGAGGTTGGGTAATCTGCGGTGAGTGACTCACCTCCTGACTCCCCAAAGCCTTTCCACCATCTACAAGGTACAAGTCAGGAGTGTGATGGAATACTCTCCACTTGCCTGGATGAGTGCAGCTCCAACAACACTCAAGAAGCTCGACACCATCCAGGACAAAGCAGCCCGCTTGATTGGCACCCCATCCACCACCCTAAACATTAACTCCCTTCACCACCGGCGCAATGTGGCTGCAGTGTGTACCATCCACAGGATGCACTGCAGCAACTCGCCAAGGCTTCTTCGACAGCACCTCCCAAACCTGCGATCTCTACCACCTAGAAGGACAAGAGCAGCAGGCACATGGGAACAACACCACCTGCACGTTCCCCTCCAAGTCACACACCATTCCGACTTGGAAATATATCATCGTCGCTGGGTCAAAATCCTGGAACTCCCTTCCTAACAGCACTGTGGGAGAACCTTCACCACACGGACTGCAGCGGTTCAAGAAGGCGGCTCACCACCACCTTCTCAAGGGAATTAGGGATGGGCAATATTTGCCAGCGATGCCCACATCCCATGAACGAATAAAAAAAAATAAGTTCTTCTACAAGTTCAACATTACCACCCAATCTCTCTGCTTCTAAACACAAAAGCAAGCACTACGCTCGCCTTATTATGGCCTGATCTATTCCCGTTTCCACCTTTTATGAGCTGTGTATTTGCACATCAAAGTCTACTCTGTTCCTTTATTCCATTTAACATCTTACTATTTAAGGTGCAGTTCCATTCCCTGGTCTTATTTCCAAATAGCCTCACTTTGCATTTTCCTACATTGAGCTACACTTGAGAACTATCTAAAGTCTACCTCCATGACACTCTTCTCTCCTTGCTGAGCTCATAAGTATTACGATGCAAACGCTACATCGCCTCAAATTTCTCCTCCTCTATCTGCACTGTCACCCCAGGGATCCATTCTCGGTCGCCTCCGCTCCATCATTAATACGTTGCCCCTTGGCAGCGTTGCCTGGAAACATGGGGTTAACTTCCATATGTACAATGATGAGATCCAGCTCCACCGCACTGCTTGCACCATCGATCCCGAGGCTGCTGTTACATTGATCCAAAAGGTTGCGACTGACACTTCCTCCAGCTTAATGTCGGCAAAATCAAAATTATTCCTGTCGGTACCTGTAGGCCTTGAGAACATCAATCTCCTTGCTGCCAGCTCAAGTTAAATCAGGATGTGAAGAACTTCTACCACAACCCAAAGCCCAGTTTTCTCTCCTGCACCAATTCCATTAACTGGATTGCTTTCTTAAAGCTCAGAACGTCGCAAGGCGCTTTGCAGACAATAAAGTACTTTTGAAGTGTACTCACTGCTGTAATGTAGGAAACGCAGCACCCAGTTTGTGCACAGCAAGGTCCCACAAGCGGCAAAGTGATAATGACCAGATAATCTGTTTTAGTGATATTTGTTGAGGGATAATTATTGGCCGGGTCACCAGAAGAACTTCCCCCGCTCTGCTTCGAATAGTGCCATGTGACCTTCTACGTCCATCTGCTATCATGCTTTTATCACTCTCTGCTTTCACAATATATAATTTTCTGGGTCCGCTGTTATTTGTTATTTATATTAATGATTTGGATGAGAATTTAGGAGGCATGGTTAGTAAGTTTGCAGATGACACCAAGATTGGTGGCATTGTGGACAGTGAAGAAGGTTATCTAGGATTGCAACGGGATCTTGATAAATTGGGCCAGTGGGCCGATGAATGGCAGATGGAGTTTAATTTAGATAAATGTGAGGTGATGCATTTTGGTAGATCGAATCGGGCCAGGACCTACTCCGTTAATGGTAGGGCGTTGGGGAGAGTTATAGAACAAAGAGATCTAGGAGTACAGATTCATAGCTCCTTGAAAGTGGAGTCACAGGTGGATAGGGTGGTGAAGAAGGCATTCAGCATGCTTGGTTTCATTGGTCAGAACATTGAATGCAGGAGTTGGGATGTCTTGTTGAAGTTGTACAGGGCATTGGTGAGGCCACACTTGGAGTACTGTGTACAGTTCTGGTCACCCTATTATAGAAAGGATATTATTAAACTAGAAAGAGTGCAGAAAAGATTTACTAGGATGCTACCGGGACTTGATGGTTTGACTTACAGGGAGAGGTTAGACAGACTGGGACTTTATTCCCTGGAGAGTAGGAGGTTAAGGGGTGATCTTATAGAAGTCTATAAAATAATGAGGGGCATAGATAAGGTCGATAGTCAAAATCTTTTCCCAAAGGTAGGGGAGTCTATAACGAGGGGGCACAGATTTAAGGTGAGAGGGGAGAGATACAAAAGGATCCAGAGGGGCAATTTTTTCACTCAAAGGGTGGTGAGTGTCTGGAACGAGCTGCCAGAGGCAGTAGTAGAGGCGGGTACAATTTTGTCTTTTAAAAAGCATTTGGACAGTTACATGGGGAAGATGGGTATCGAGGGATATGGGCCAAGTGCAGGCAATTGGGACTAGCTTAGTGGTATAAACTGGGCGACATGGACATGTTGGGCCGAAGGGCCTGTTTCCATGTTGTAACTTCTATGATTCTATGATTCTATATGAAGACCTATGAGCGATCAGCCATGGCTCAGTCATTAGGATTCTCGCCTCTGAATCAGAAGGCTGTGGGTTCAAGTCCCGCGCCATGAGACTTGAGTATAATATCTAGGCTGACGCTCCAGTGCAATGAAGAGAGAGTGCTGCACTGTCAGAAGTGTCGCCTTTCAGATGAGACGTTAGATCGAGGCCCCACCTGTCCTCTCAGGTGGATGTAAAAGACTCCATGGAAATATTTTGAAGAAGAGCAGGGGAGTTCTCCCTGGTGTCCTGGCTGATATTTATCCCTCAATCAACACCTAAAAACAGATTATCTGGTCATTATCACATTGTTGTTTGTGGGATCTTGCTGTGCGCAAATTGGCTGCTGTGTTTCCTACATTACAATAGTCACTACACTTTGAAAGTATTTCATTGACTGGAAAGTGCTTTGGGACGTCACGAAAGGCGTTGTGTAAATGTAAGTTCGTTTGTCGTTTTTTACATACGGAATGCTGTGACCCAAGTCTTCCCCCAGACAGAGTCCTGCACTTTCATTACCACCATCTTCACACTGTTCCACCAGTTGCTCTTGTGCTCACTCACTGTAGGTTTCTAGTCTAGTCATTGGGAAAGGTACAGACACCAACTGTGTGGTCACAAACACTGAATTGGAAACTGCACGAGTTTACGTATACACTTGTTACTTTAAGGTAGGACTGCCAAACTAAGTGGTTTCTACTGCACACTGGAAGCATTCTGAACAAGCTCTGCAACGTGAATGTGTTACTGAGATGTTTTCTTCAGTGCCTGACTACCCTTAGCTTATAACATTTTAATCCGTCTCCTGAACTAAATCTTAGTCTCTGAACTTTAAATCTGAACTTAGTCACCAATTATCAGCCATGACTCAGTGATAGCACTTGCACCTCTGAGTCAGAACGTCGTGGGTTCAAGTCCCACTCTCGAGATTTAAGCATATAATCTCAGTGCATCACTGAGGGAGTGCTGCACTGTCAAAGGTGCCGTCTATCGGATGACATGTTAAACCAAGACCCTGTCTGCCCTCTCAGGTGGATGTACAAGGTCCCATGGCACTATTTTGAAGTAGAGCAGAGAAGTTCTTCTGGTGTCCTGGCCAACATTGATCCCCCAACCAACACCTAAAACAAATGATCCAGTCATTTACTTCATTGCTGTTTGTGGGACCTTGTGGGATCTTGCTGTGCGCAAATTGGCTGCTGCGTTTCCTACATTACAACAGTGACTACACTTCAAAATACTTCATTGCCTGTAAAGCGCTTTGGCCCCATCAGTCCACTCTCAATCATCAGCAAAGTGATGGAAGGTGTCACCGACACTGCTGTCAAGCGGCACTTACTCACCAATAACCTGCTCACTGATGCTCAGTTTGGGTTCCGCCAGGACCACTCAGCTCCAGACCTCATTACAGCCTTGGTCCAAACATGGACAAAAGAGCTGAATTCCAGAGGTGAGGTGAGAGTGACTGCCCTTGACATCAAGGCAGCATTTGACCGAATGTGGCACCAAGGAGCCCTAGTGAAATTGAAGTCAATGGGAATCAGAGGGAAAACTCTCCAGTGGCTGGAGTCATACCTAGCACAAAGGAAGATGGTAGTGGTTGTTGGAGGCCAATCATCTCAGCTCCAGGGCATTGCTGCAGGAGTTCCTCAGGGCAGTGTCCTAGGTCCAACCATCTTCAGCTGCTTCATCAATGACCTTCCCTCCATCATAAGGTCAGAAATGGGGATGTCCGCTGATGATTGCATAGTGTTCAGTTCCATTCATAAGAACATAAGAACATAAGAAATAGGAGCAGGAGTAGGCCAATCGGCCCTTCGAGCCTGCTCCGCCATTTAATAAGATCATGGCTGATCTGATCCTAACCCCAAATCTAAATTCATGTCCAATTTCCTGCATTCGCAACCCCTCAGATAATGAAGCAGTCTGTGCCTGCATGCAGCAAGACCTGGACTACATCCAGGCTTGGGCTGACAAGTGGCAAGTAACATTCGCGCCAGACAAGTGCCAGGCAATGACCATCTCCAACAAGAGAGAGTCTAACCACCTCCCCTTGACATTCAACGGCATTACCATCACCGAATCCCCCACCATCAACATCCTGGGGGTCACCATTGACCAGAAACTTAACTGGACCAGCCGTATAAATACTGTGGCAACAAGAGCAGGTCAGAGGCTGGGTATTCTGCGGTGAGTGACTCACCTCCTGACTCCCCAAAGCCTTTCAACTATCTACAAGGCACAAGTCAGGACTGTGATGGAATACTGTCCACTTGCCTTGATGAGTGCAGCTCCAGCAACACTCAAGAAGCTCGACACCATCCAGGACAAAGCACCCCATTTGATTGGCACCCCATCCACCACCCTAAACATTCACTCCCTTCACCATCGGCGTACTGTGCTGCAACGTGTACCATCCACAGGATACACTGCAGCAACTCGCCAAGGCTTCTTCGACAGCACCTCCCAAACCCGCGACCTCTACCACCTAGAAGGACAAGAGCAGCAGGTACATGGGAACAACATCACCTGCACGTTCCCCTCCAAGTCACACACCATCCCGACTTGGAAATATATCGCTGTTCCTTCATCGTCGCTGGGTCAAAATCCTGGAACTCCCTTCTTAAACGCACTGTGGGAGAACCTTCACCACACGGACTGCAGCGGTTCAAGAAGGCGGCTCACCACCACCCTTCTCAAGGGCAATTAGGGATGGGCAATAAATGCCGGCCTCGCCAGCGACGCCCACATCCCATGAACGAATAAAGAAAAAAGGTTGTGAAAGGCCCCATATAAATGAAAGTTTTTCTTTCTTTAATTTTGACAAATTCTTTAAATAACATATCAAGTTAAAACTCCCAGAATGTATCTTGTATGTTCAAAGTTTGTCACCTCATTTTCCCAGTGGGATTGAAGGTTGACTCGTTACCAATAGTCTAGAAGTTTTACGAGGGCAAATTTTACAGTCTGTGAGCTTTGTCCTCACCCAATCTAGGAATACTGATCCCAGCAGATCTACCAGGGATAGTCCTCATTTCATACGCAAAGTGACCTCCTGGCCGAGATTGAGCCTGGCAGTGAGAGTTCATCAAAGGGAAGAGGGACTGGATTATCTAGTGTGCGAGCAGATCTTAAAGGACTGCAGCTATAATTTAAAGGGATTCCTCCAAACCAGAACAACTCTATTTGCTGCTCAAGGTGTGGTCTCCTTAATGTAATGAAATTGGGTGATCATCACCAACCTGTCACTCCTCATTCATAAGAACATAAGAAATAGGAGCCGGACTAGGCCACACAGCCCCTCGAGCCTGCTCCGTCATTCAATAAGATCATGACTGATCTTTGACCTCAACTCCACTTTCCCGCCCGATCCCCATATCCCTTGATTCCACTAGAGTCAAAAAATCTATCGATCTCAGCCTTGAATAAACTCAACGACTGAGCATCCACAGCCCTCTGGGGTAGAGAATTCCAAAGATTCATAATCTTCTGAGTGAAGAAATTTCTGCTCATCTCAGTCCTTATCCTGAGTCTATGCCTCCTAGTTCTAGACTCTCCAGCCCGGGGAAACAGCCTCTCAGCATCTACCCTGTCAAGCCCTCTAGCAATGTTACATGTTTCAATGAGATCTCCTCTCATTCTTCTAAACTCCAGAGAGTATAGGCCCATTCTACTCAATCTCTCCTCATAAGACAACCCTCTCATCCCAGGAATCAATCTAGTGAACCTTCGTTGCACCGCCCCTATGGCAAGTATATCCTTCCTTAGGTAAGGAGACCAAAACTGTACACTGTACTCCAGGTGCGGTCTCACCAAAGCCCTGTACAATTGCAGCAAGACCTCCTTACTCTTGTACTCCAATCCCCTTACAATAAAGGCCAACATGCTATTTGCTTTCCTAATTGCCTGCTGTACCTGCATACTAACTTTTTATGCTTCTTGTACGAGGACACTTAAGTCTCTCTGAAGACCAAAATTTAATAGTTTCTCACCATTTAAAAAATATTCTGTTTTTCTATTCTTCCTACCAAAGTGATTAACCTCACATTTCCCCACATTATACTCCATCTGTCACCTTCTTGCCCACTCACTTAACCTGCTTGTATCCCTTTGCAGACTCTTTGGCCCTGATTTTCAAAGGATATTGCGGGTACGTTGGGGGTAGGGTGGGGTGAAAATTGGGGAAATCCCGAGTGGGTGAGGAAGCCGGCTCCAACCTTGTCGACTTCCGGGTTCCACACAGACGTGTCTGTGTGCGCGCACGCCTCACGAATGCAGAAGTCCCGGCAGAAATTAAAGCAGACGGGCCCCCCCCCCCCACTGGCATTGCAGCTCCTGTCGGCAGACAGCCTGTCAATCAGGGGCTGCCAGGCCCGAAACCCGGAGTGAACTTTAATCACCATCAATTACATCGCGATCGCATCGGAACTTTAATCACCATTTCAAAATTGAGCCCTTTGCGTCCTCCTCGTCAGCAAACTTGGACACATAACACTCGGTCCCTTCATTGAAGTCATTAATATAGATTGTAAATAACTGAGGCCCAAGCACTGATCCCTGCGGCACCCCACTAGCAACAACCTACCAACCTGGAAATGACCTGTTTATTCCTACTCTCTGTTATCCATCTGTTAACCAACCTTCTATCCATGCTAATATATTACCCCCAACCCCATGAGCCCTTATCTTGTGTGACAATCTTTTATGTGGCACCTCATCGAATGCCTTTTGAAAATCCAAATATACTACATCCACTGGTTCCTCTTTATCCACCCTGCTTCAATTCCCTTCCCCCTTCTCTCTCCCCCCGCCCCCCTCACTTCCATTCTCATGCAGGCCCTTTCCATCTTTGTCCTCCTACACTATCCCAACAAAACACAAAGGCATCATTGCGGACCAGTATCTCATCTCTCTCCTAGGCAGCTCCGCTATCTCCCCCAGTGCTTTTATTCTTCCCTTCCATATACACCTTTCACTTCTTTTAAGTGTTATTTTGATTCATGCCTTTTTTTTGTTTTTGATTCATGCCTTTCTCTGCTTTAATCTGATGAAATATTTACACCCGAAACATTACCCTGCCTTTCTCTTTTCAGAAGTTGATAGACCTGCTGTGTATTTCCAGCCTTTGCAGCTTTTTTGTTCGTTTTATCTATTTAAAAAAAAACCTCTAATTCAGTTAAAATAAATGTACACATGAGCTATTTCCTTAAACACACAGCAATTATTCTTACCAATTAATGCTGCTGAGCCCATGCTCTTGATACACATGAATCTTATTAAATGTATAACTGGTTTGACCTAGAAGTCTTATAATGAATCAGTTTTCTTTCATTCAACTGCAAATGAAGAAATCCCATTTCTGTCACGGCCGACTTAATTAAACATTTGGCCATTCAATGCGTATAGAAACTGCATGGATCTGTCAGTATGAATCTGCGACCCTGTGATCATTAACATTACCTGGTTCTGTGATTGATTAGTTTTCCTTGTAAATAAAAGTTCATTGACACCATTGTGTCAGCCAATGAGTTGCAGGCGGGGCGGGGCTTACGGCAGGATTCACAGCAAACGGTCCATTTTACAGCAAACAGAGTCTATTTACTCAGCACAAAAAGTCTATTTAAAAAGAGTCTCTACCATCTACAGCAAACAGAACTCATGACTGAAACTACAGCAACGTCTCCCGATAAAAGCAAGGTTATTTCTCCAGCAAAATGCAGTGAGTGGAGTACGGTTACAGAATACAAATTACGTGCGTAAAATCAATCCCAGTCACTTACAGCAGTGCGGTCTCCAGGCAGTGATTGACGGGGGAATTACCCAACCATCTCCATTCTGGCCGGGAATAGTGGTGTCACTATACACAGCCAATAAAGTGAGGCACTTCCTGTTGTGGTGCCACGTGCATTTAGTCTGTGTGTGGATTACTGAAACCTGAAAACCTCACATAAATCTTTCACAAAACAAACGTACGTTACATTGGATGGAGCAATGCTCCATTCTCCAGTGGGTAGCGTGCGATACCGAGCAATACGGCTCAGGGTGCTCACGAGTATGATCGCCAGCTTGCGTTGAGTCAGCTGATCTCAAAAACAGGGTGGCATTTGGAGTGTTCCATTGGCTTCAGAATCCCTGGGCTAGGGAGGAGGGAGGCTCAGGTTTTCTTTCCTGATTGCTATCAGTGGGTTCTGCCGGAAAATACACAAGTGGAAATCAGGTGAGGAGAAGATTAGCATCAGTCGTGATGCACCACGCTGTTGATTAGCCTGCCGACAGTGCCTTGCCTCGACTCGCACAAGACTTGCCACTTGGACAAGATATCAGAGGGCTTTGCAACCGCATGGAACCATATTTGAACCTTTCGTTCTACCAGTCTGGGCTGGATTTGACGTTCTTATGTTTGCCCTATCATCACTAAAACACATTGTTGTGTCATTATCATATTACTGTTTGTGGGATCTTGCTGTGCGCAAATTGGCTGCCGCGTCTCTCCACATTACAACAGTGACCGCACTTGAAAAGCGTTTGATTGATTGTAAAGTGTTTTGGGACGTCCCGAGGCCGTGAAAGGCGCTCTATAAATGCAAAGTCTTTCTTTCTTCTTACGTAGGTTCGTCCATGAATAAACATCACTTGGGAATGTGCCAGGGAACTGCTGGAGCTCATCCCGCTGTAGCCCAGCAAATGGCACTGGTCTCAGGAGCAGAAGAGGAGAAAGTCAGGGAGAAAAGTGGAAGCGATAGGCCAGTTTCAGAACCCCCCGCACGTGGACAGATTGTATCTATTTAGTGTCGCTGTAAATTATGAATAATAGCCACTGAACTCGCGCCATCTCATTCCTATTTCTGGAGATTTTAATGAGCTAATCAGAGCATTTGAGTCAAATTCTGCCAACGTGACATTTCAGCGTTGCATAAAGAGATGGGTGGGTGACTCACATTGGCTGGACTCTAGTGTATAGATGAACAGTTCATCCATTAGCGCATTCAGTGGGGACAAGGAAATGGGGGTGCGGGGTGGGGGAAAGATTCTGTAAAATCGTACACTTGAAATAAATACCCCTTATTACTATGGATTTAACTGAACAGGTTCCCATAGGAATGAAAACGCCTGAACAGCAAAACACTTAATTGGAGCTGATTGTGCTCGGAGAAAGCAATGACTGCCGTAAATTGGCAATAAGATTACTCGAGAGTGCACGAAACGCACTGGGTAACAAACAGTTTTGACTTGTGCGGCTCTGAATATTCTGTTGCTCGGGTTGAACTGAGGTCAACAGGAATGAGTGAGGAGAGAGCCAGTCACTCTTTTCAATGCTTGAGATGTCTCACGGCCCTTGAACCCGGGGCCCGCTCTATCCCTGTCATAAAGGCAAACACAGGGAGATTATGTCAATACGCATATAAATATACATCATGCGGCATGTCGCACAATGTGGTGACAGGCTGTTCCCTCTGTCATCACATTCACAGTCAGACACTGACAAATAGACAAACTATATATAGTTCTAGCACCAATTAGCAGAAAGCTACCTGGACTTGCACCTAAAACAGGCGTCCGAAAAAGTTATTTTTGCAAGATTTCAAAAAAAAATTATCATGCATTATTGTACAGATCCCGACTTAGTTACGTTGGTTAAAAATAACAGCTTGATTCTCAATCTTTGCTGCGGCTGCCCCTGAAATGTGGATGCCGGGACAATTGGAGCTTTTAATACTGAGATCCATAGATCTTTGTTGGGTAAGGGTCTCAAGGGACAAGAAGCTAAGGAGGGTAAATGGAGTTGGGGGTACAGGTCAGCCATGATCTAATTGAATTGCGGAGCAGGCTCAAGGGGCTGAATGGCCTACTCATGTTCCTAATGTTCGTATGGAACAAACACAAAATGAAGAGAAGGTTAACTGGCTGGTGTGGTGAAGGGGAAACTCCCTTGAGCTAGTAGGAAAGACAAAGAGGAAATGCGTGATAAGTGGGAGAAAATCCGAGAGAAACGTGGCTTGACATAGTGGCTTCTACAACATCACAAAGAATATTAAGGAACAGTTAAAGGCCATTAGGCCCAACAAGCTCATAGGCCAGCTCCACCTACCCATCTACTCATCATAACCCTGAATGCCTTTCCTCTCTAGATATGCATCTAATTGTCTCTTGAACCCATTTATTGTGCCCTCTTCAAACCCTTCCTTCGTAACTTATACTAAAACTCAACCAAAACTTCTGGGTGAAATAATCTTACCTGGTTTCACTTTTAATTTCACTGGTATTTTAATCCAATTTGCCTGGATCAATTTTGTTAAAATTGCAGCCCCTTCTTGGAAACTTTTGTTTGGTCACCTCTCCAAGATTTTGACGCAAAGAATTGCAGATTCAGGCACGCAACTGCCCATTGCAGCAAGTTCCTGACCTTGATTGTGCTATGAGGGGAAGACACAGAGCAAAACCCAAGAGCATCTCCTCTGGGAGGGAAAAGCCAATCACTCCTAGATTCCCTGTTACACACCCGTTGGTGGCCTGGTCAAGATTGGAAACAGAAAGAAGAGCAAGATGGCGAATGTAGTTGAGAGAGAGAAGTGAGACACTGGCACCAGACGCCCCCAAGTAGTGATCAGTGCCTGAAACTACAATGTGACAACAACAACATTTATACAGCACCTTTAACGTAATAAAACATCCCAAGGCGCTTCACAGGAGCATTTCAAAAAAAAATTTGACACCGAGCCACATAAGGAGATACTAGGACAGGCCAGTTAACCTTCTCTTCATTTGGTCAAAGAGCTGAATTCCAGAGGTGAGGTGAAAGTGACTGCTCTTGACATCAAGGCAGCATTTGACCGAGTGTGGCAACAAGGAGCCCTAGTAAAATTGAAGTCAATGGGAATCAGGGGGAGAACTCTCCAGTGGCTGGAGTCATACCTAGCACAAAGGAAGATGGTGGTGGTTGTTGGAGGCCAATCTTCTCAGCCCCAGGACATTGCTGCAGGAGTTCCTCAGGGCAGTGTCCTAGGCCCAACCATCTTCAGTTGCTTCATCAATGACCTTCCCTCCATCATAAGGTCAGAAATGGGGATATTCGCTGATGATTGCACAGTGTTCAGTTCCATTCGCAACCCTTCAGATAATGAAGCAGTCCGAGCCCACATGCAGCAAGACCTGGACAACATCCAGGCTTGGGCTGGTAAGTGGCAAGTAACATTCGCGCCAAACAAGTGCCAGGCAATGACCATCTCCAACAAGAGAGAATCTAACCACCTCCCCTTGACATTCAACGGCATTACCATCGCCGAATTCACCACCATCAACATCCTGGGGGTCACCATTGACCAGAAACTTAACTGGACCAGCCACATAAATACTGTGGCTACAAGAACAGGTCAGAGGCTGGGTATTCTGCGGCGAGTGACTCACCTCCTGACTCCCCAAAGCCTTTCTACCATCTACAAGGCACAAGTCAGGAGTGTGATGGAATACTCTCCACTTGCCTGGATGAGTGCAGCTCCAACAACACTCAAGAAGCTCGACGCCATCCAGGACAAAGCAGCCTGTTTGATTGGCACCCCATCCACCACCCTAAACATTCATTCCCTTCACCACCGGCCCACTGGGGCTACAGTGTGTACCATCCACAGGATGCACTGCAGCAACTCACCAAGGCTTCTTCGACAGCACCTCCCAAACCCGTGACCTCTATCACCTTGAAGGACAAGGGCAGTAGGCACATGGGAACACCACCACCTGTACGTTCCCCTCCAAGTCACACACCATCCCGACTTGGAAATATATCGCCGTTCCTTCATTGTCGCTGGGTCAAAATCCTGGAACTCCCTACCTAACAGCACTGTGGGAGAACCTTCACCACACGGACTGCAGCGGTTCAAGAAGGCGGCTCACCGCCACCTTCTCAAGGGCTAATAGGGATGGGCAATAAATGCTGGCCTTGCCAGCGACGCCCACATCCCATGAATGAATTAAAAAAAAGGTAGATTTTAGGAGCATCTTAAAGGAGGAGAGAGAGATAGAGAGGCAGAGAGGTTTAGGGAGGGAATTCCAGAGCTTAGGGCCTAGGCAGCTGAAGGCACGGCCACCAATGGTGGAGTGATTAAAATTGGGGATACGCAAGAGGCAAGTATTGGAGGAGCGCAGAGATCTCGGAGGGTTGTAGGGCTGGAGGAGGTTACAGAGATAGGGAGGGAGCGAGGCCATGGAGGGATTTGAAAACAAGAATGAGAATTTTTAAATCAATGCTTTCCCGGACTTGTAGCCAATGTTAGTCAGCAAGCAGAGGGGTGATGAGTGAAAGGGACTTGGTGCGAGTTAGGATACGGGCAGCCGAGTTTTGGATGAGCTCAAGTTTATGAAGGGTGGAAGATGGGAGGCCGGCCAAGGGAGCATTGGAATAGTCAAGTTTAGAGATAACAAAGGCATGGATGAGGGCAATGTTACGGAGGTGGAAGTAGGTGGTCTTGGTGAAGGAGCAGATATGGGGTCGGAAGTTCATCTCAGGGTCAAATAGGACACCAAGGTTGTGAACGGTCTGGTTCAGCCTCAGACAGTGGCCAGGGAGAGGAATGGAGTCGCTGGCTAGGGAACGGAGTTTGTGGCAGGGACTAAAGACAATGACTTTGGTCTTCCCAATATTTAGTTGGCATTAGGAAATTTTGCTCATCCAGTAGTGGATGTTGGACAAGCAGTGTGACAAATCAGAGACAGTGGAGGGGTCAAGGGATGTGGTGGTGAGATAGAGCTGGGTGTTCTCAGCGTACATGTGGAGCTTGGTGTTGTGTTTTCGGATGAAACTGTGTTTTTGGATGACAGGCAACAGTACACATAGGGAAAATGTCATTATAAGGCCGCAAAAGCTCATGGCCCTTCCAGCATGCTCCTGCCATGGCTTTGTTGGGGATCTACCAGGCGGAACGGAATTTATGCCAGGACCAGCCTTGTGTGCGAATTCTCAGTTGGCCTCCTGAGGAGCAAAGCCTCTGCCTGTTCCTTCCAAGGCCGGAAGCATAAGAGGGGGTGAGGACTCTGAATGTCGGTAAGCTTGGTGAGATCAGGCACACCAGGTCACTGATTGGCAGATTATGGACCTGAGATTATGACCTAGACTCCTGAGAAATAAGGCCATTAAAAAAAAATAAGATCAATGTAGTCCTGGTACCAGGAGGGAGCAATGGGGTATGGGGATGGGAGGAGGGTGGGTAGTGGGGAGATGCTGGGGGAACATTTAAGTTCCTTTTGGGGGAGGGGAGGTTTGGCACCCCGTAGCAACAACTTCTGTCAGGATTTCCAGCATGTGACACAGATTGATGGTCTAAGATGCACTGTAAGTGGTGCAGGCACCTACTAGTGTTATGGGAATTATGGGGTCTTCCCCTGAATCCACAAGCTTTGGCAGAGTCAGCAGTAGAGGTTCAGGGAGTGCCCACCCTAGCACTTATGCCGCCCCCCACCACCCCCGCTTCTCCCAAATATTTACACATCATTTTAACATTGCATTACAAAAATTGTGACAACAGAAAGTGCATGTAAAAGAAAAGAAAGACTTGCATTTATATAGCCCCTTTCACGACCTCAGGATGTCCCAAAGCGCTTTAGAGCCAATTAATTACTTTTTGAAGTGTAGTCACTGTTGTAATGTAGATGCCAGATGTTTACTAAATGTTCACTAATATATATATATGTAGATGTATTGGAGTTCACAACTGTCCCTGAATATCACTACGCACCTGACATCCTGAATTGATCCAGTTGTAATCCTGGTTGGCCAGTGATACAAAGTTTACCACTGCCATGCAAGACCAAAGTTTAATTCGTGACTCAGGTCAGCCTTGGGAGCAAATGGTCTATTTATTCTCACAAAGGGAATTTGAATACAGATGTTTAAAGAGTTGGGTGGGGGGAGGGAACATTCTGGGGTAATTCCAGGATTCGGAGAGGGATAGAGGCGGATATTGCCCATGTGAAAAATTTCTGGGTGGGATATGACACCCTCATGATCCCCACCCTCAGTGTTTACCTCTGTGTTTGAATATATATCACACACCTTCGAACCGGTGCTGTTCCCATACAAACACTTAAGGTACTTTAGAAAGGATATCCAGGCCTTGGAGGGGGTGCAGAAGATATTTACTAGAACGATACCAGGGATGAGAGACTTGTGAAGCTGGGCTTGTTCTCCTTAGAGCAGAGAATGTTAATGGGAGATTAAATAGAGGTGTTCAAAATTATAAGGGGTTTTGACAGAGTAAATAAGGAGAAACTGTTTCCACTGGCAGGAGGGTCGGTAGCCAGAGGACACAGATTTAAGATAATTGGCAAAGAACCAGAGGGGAGATGAGGATAATTTTATTTTACGAAGCGAGTTGTTATGATCTGGAATGTGCTGCCTGAAAGGGCGGTGGAAGCAGATTCAATAATAACTTTCAAAAGGGAATTGGATAAATACTTGAAAAGGAAAACTTTGCTGGGCTATGGGGAAAGATCAGGGGGAGTGGGACTAATTGGATAGATCTTTCATAGATCTGGCACAGGCACGATGGGCCGAATGGGCTCCTCCTGTGCTGTACGATTCTATGATTTGTTCTGCATGTTTTTGCAATGCAATTGTTAACTCGCTTATTTAACAAAACAAAAGAATTCAGAACAAGAGTAATATGTGCTCATGGAAACAGCAGCAGTTTGAAAATATATCCTATGTGCACAGAGAGAAGTCTAATAGCCAGAATAAAATGAGAGAATGCTTTATCAACTGCTACTCTAACTGTACAACTTAGACGACATCCTGCAGCTTAAGTCGAAACCAGTCAAACTATCTAAGAACACAGTTGGTTTGTTTCACCCTCCTCTACTTTACCCATGGGGAGTTATTGCTCATAGGGACAGGCGTACAGAAATAGGAAGATAAGGCAGGTTAATCCGTGAACTAGAGATATGTTGATGTGGAGATGCCGGTGATGGACTGGGGTTGACAATTGTAAACAATTTTACAACACCAAGTTATAGTCCAGCAATTTTATTTTAAATTCACAAGCTTTCGGAGACTTCCTCCTTCCTCAGGTAAATGTTGCCAGAGGGAGGGCTTCAGATTCTTGGGGCATTGTGACCAATTCTGGGGCAGGAGAGACCTGTTCAAGACAGATGGGTTGTACCTCAACAGAACTGGGACCAATGTCCCACTAGTGCTGTGGGGGAGGATTTAAACTAATTTGGCAGGGGGATGGGCACCAGGATGTAGCATTTGAAAGGAGAAACAAGGGGCACAAAGGATTGGGAGAGACAGATAGCACTGGAGTAAGAAATAGTACAGTGTTAGGTGGGCAGGCTATGAGAGAATACGGGAAGGTCTAAGAAAGGTTTACAGTGCATGTGTGGAAATGCACAAAGTGTGGTAAATAAAGTTGGTGAGCTGCAGGGGCAAATAGCCACATGGGAATATGATGTAGTGGCGATACCGGAGACCTGACTCAAAAAAGGGCAGGATTGGGTACTAAATATTCCTGGATACAAGGTATTCAGTAAAGATAGGGAACAAAAAAAAGGAGGGAGGGGGTGCGGGGTAGCAGTATTGATTAAGGAGAATATTGCAGTGCTGGAGAGAGAGGATGTCCTGGAGGGGTCAATGACAGAATCTATTTGGTTAGAGTTAAGAAACAATAGAGGCGCCATTACACTACTGGGTATATTCTATAGGTCACCAAATCGTGGGACAGATATAGAGGAGCAAATTTGCCGGGAAATTACAGAGAGGTGTAAGAACTATAGACTAGTGATAATGGGGAACTTCAACTATCCTAATATAAACGAATAGTAATAATGTAAAGGGCAAAGGGGGGAGGAATTTCTGAAGTGTGTTCAGGAGAACTTTCTTGATCAGTATGTTTCCAGCCCAAAGAGGAAAGAGGCATTTCTGAATCTGGTTCTGAGGAATGAGGTGGGTCAAATGGAGCAAGTGTCAGTGGGGGAACATTTAGAGAACAGTGATCATAATTTCATAAGGTTTAGATTAGTTATGGAAAAGGCCAAGGAGCAATCTAGTGTAAAAATACTTAATTGGAGGAGGGCCAATTTCAGTGAGTTGAGAACGGATCTGGCCCGTGTAAATTTGAATCAAAGATTGGCAGGCAAAACTGTAATCGAACAAAGGGCGGCCTTTAACGAGGAGATGGTTCGGGTACAGTCTGGGTACATTCCTATGAGGGGGAAAGGTAGGGCAACTAAAGCCAGAGCTCCCTGGATGACGAAAGAGATAGAGAGTAAGATAAAATGGAAAAAAGGGACGTATGACAGATGTCAGGTTGATTACACAGGTGAGAACCAGGCAGAATATAGAAAGTACAGACGAGTGAAAAAGGAAATAAGAGGGACAAAGAGAGAGGAGAATAGACTAGCGGCTAACATAAAAGGGAATCCAAAAGTCTTCTATTGGCATATAAATAGTAAACGGGTAGTAAGAGGAGGGGTGGGGCTGATTAGGGACCAAAAAGGAGATCTACACATGGAGGCAGGGGACATGGCTGAGGTACTAAATGAATACTTTGCATCTGTCTTTACCAAGAAAGAAGATGCTCCCAAAGTCACAGCAAAAGAGGAGGTAGTTGAGATATTGGATGGGCTAAAAATTGATAAAGAGGAGATACTAGAAAGGCTGTCTGTACTTAAAGTAGATAAGTCACTTGGACAATTGTGGATTAATAAAGGAAAGCCAGCACAGATTTGTTAAAGGCAAATCATGTTTAACTAACTTGATTGAGTTTTTTGATGAGGTAACAGAGAGGGTCGATGAGGGCAATATGGTTTATGTGGTGTATATGGACTTTCAAAAGGCGTTTGATAAAGTGCCACATAATAGGCTTGTCAGCAAAATTAAAGCCCATGGAACAAAAGGGGCAGTGGCAGCATGGATACGAAATTGGCTAAGTGACAGGAAACAGAGAGTAGCGGTGAACGGTTGTTTTTTGGTCTGGAGGAAGGTATACAGTTGTGTTCCCCAGGGGTCGGTACTAGGACCACTGCTTTTTTTGATGTATATTAATGACTTGGACTTGGGTGCAAGGGCACAGTTTCAAGGTTTGCAGATGACACAAAACTTGGAAGTGTAGTAAACAGTGAGGAGAATGGTGATAGACTTCAAGAGGACATAGACAGTCTGGTGGAATGAGCAGACACATGACAGATGAAATTTAACACAGAGAAGTGCAAAGTGATACATTTTGGAAGGAAGAATGAAGAGAGGCAATATAAACTAAATGGTACAATTCTAAAGGGGGTGCAGGAACAGAGAGACCTTATAGAATCATAGAATCATAAAAGGTTACAGCACAGAAGGAGGCCATTCGGCCCATCGAGTCCGCTCCAGCTCTATGCATGAACAATCCAGCCAGTCCCACTGCCTCACCCTATCCCCGTAGTCCTGCACATTTTTTCGTTTCAAGTACTTATCCAGTTCTCTTTTGAAGGCCATGATTGAATCTGCCTCCACCACCCCCTCGGGCAGTGCATTCAAGATCCTAACCACTCGCTGTGTAAAAAGTTTTTCCTCATGTCACCTTTGGCTCTTTTGCCAATCACCTTAAATCTATACCCTCTGGTTCTTGGGGTACATGTGCACAAATCTTTGAAGGTGGCAGGACAGGTTGAGAAAGTGGTTAAAAAACGCATACAGGATCCTGGGCTTTATACATAGAGACATAGAGTCCAAAAGCAATGAAGTTATGTTGAACCTTTATAAAACACTGGTTCAGCCACAACTGGAGTATTGTGTCCCGTTCTGGGCACCGCACTTTAGGAAAGATGTGAAGGCCATAGAGAGGGTGCAGAAGAGATTTACCAGAATGGTTCCAGGGATGAGGGACTTCAGTTACACGGATAGACTGGAGAAGCTGGGGTTGTTCTCCTTAGAGCAGAGAAAATTAAGAGGAGATTTGATAGAACGTTCAAGATCATGAAAGGTTCAGATAAAGTAAATAAAGAGAAACTGTTTCCATGGGCGGAAGGGTCGAGAACCAGAGGACACAGATTTAAGGTGATTGGCAAAAGAACCAAAACGACATGAGGAAAAACTTTTTTTACGCAGTGAGTGGTTATGATCTGGAATGCGTTGCCTGAAATGGTGGAGGAAGCAGATTCAATCGTGGCTTTCAGAAAGGTATTAGATAAATACTTGAAGGGAAAAAATTTGCAGGGCTACGGGGAAAGAGCGGGGGAATGGGACTAAGTGGATTGCTCTTACAAAGAGCCGGCACGGGCTCGATGGGCCGAATGGCCTCCTTCTGTCCTGTAACCATTCTATGATTCTATGATTTAGCCCCTCGAGCTTGTTCCGCCATTCAGTGAGATCATGGCTGAACTTCTGTTTTGCTCAGGAGTAAAACAGCCGATAGTTCCCATACATCAATGAGTTTAATCCCCTCTGTGTGCCATTTTAGTGCGGCCTTTCACACATTCACTCAAATTCCCATCTGTACCGTTTTAAGTGAAAATTAATGGGTTAATAATGCCTGCTGACAGGAATTTATATGATTGTGTTAAAGGGTGCATGAACCATAACAGGCAGAGGGAATTAAACCCGGAATATCCTGTAATTGGTTTCTTATCCAGGTTTTATGCTTTGACTCAGTGCCCTATTTAATGGATTGTTTAATACCTTATTTTTAACATTTCAGAGACAAGTGTATTATTTCAGATTATTGCTGGCTGCTTTGCAAATCCCATTAATTCTCTTTAGCTACAGATTAATTAAATTCAAATGCTTCTCCACCATCTTGAAAATACTCTATTACTCTAAAGAAAAATGTTGCTGTTGGAAATATGCTATTATTAATGCTACCAAGGGTTGTTAACCCTTCTTAGTAATAACTTCCACAATGATTCAGGCCTGAGTGTGACCGAACATGCAAGCTTTATTATAGGCACAAGAACAACGTTCTAGTGCGGTTATACCAAACAACAAGTGTTTATATAACAACGTTCTGATAGAGTTATATAACCAGAAACTTAACTGGACCAGCCACATAAATACTGTGGATACAAGAGCAGGTCAGAGGCTGGGTATTCTGCGGTGAGTGACTCACCTCCTGACTCCCCAAAGCTTTTCCACCATCTACAAGGCGCAAGTCAGGAGTGTGATGGAATACTCTCCACTTGCCTGGATGAGTGCAGCTCCAACAACACTCAAGAAGCTCGACACCATCCAGGACAAAGCAGCCCGCTTGATTTACACCCCATCCACCACCTTAAACATTCACTCCCTCCACCACCGGCGCACCGTGGCTGCAGTGTGTGCCACCCACAGGATGCACTGCAGCAACTCGCCAAGGCTTCTTCGACAGCACCTCCCAAACCCGCGACCTCTACCACCTAGAAGGACCAGGGCAGCAGGCGCAAGAGAACACCAGCACCTGCACGTTCCCCTCCAAGTCACACACCATCCTGACTTAGAAATATATCGCCGTTCCTTCATCGTCGCTGGGTCAAAATCATGGAACTCCCTACCTAACAGCACTGTGTGAGAACCTTCACCACACGGACTGCAGCGGTTCAAGAAAGTGGCTCACCACCACCTTCTCAAGGGCAATTAGGGATGGGCAATAAATGCCGGCCTGGCCTTGCTCACATCCCATGAATGAATAAAAATAAAATCAAATAGACAAGGATGGCACAACCTGTCCCTAGGAAGTTTCATGCTGACCAGGCCTGGTAGATAGGGTGTGTGGACCTCCGCCATCCCGGGAAGCTGCTTCGAACTGTGGGGTGTCAGTGTTCCAGTTTATATATCTTTCTGAAGCATGTTTGCTTCTGGTTAGCTTAATGACAATAGCCCCATGCTGTCATCTGTCCCGGACATCTCCCCCCTCCCGAGGGTGCCCATCGTTCCAGACATCTTCATCCATTCTATGGTGTTAACTGTTGTCCATTCTATCTGTCTTATGGGGGAGGGAGATGCCTTTATATTTTGATTGTTCAGATGGAGACATTTAAGATGTTTCATCCAGTATATGCCAATCACGAAGGTTACCTAATTAACTGAACAAAGCTCCTGCAATTAACATAACAGGATTAGTTTGTGTCCAGGTCCTGAGTTTTCGATTATGCCTTGGGATGTTTTGTTATCTGTTTCTGACAATGGGTCTTCAATGTGTCTGTTTCACAGTTTTTGTTGTCTCTGCAATATTCTCAATCACTTTGCCTGATGTGGAGATGCCGGTGATGGACTGGGGTTGACAATTGTAAACAATTTTACAACACCAAGTTATAGTCCAACGATTTTATTTGAAATCTACAAGCTTTCGGAGGCTTCCTCCTTCCTCAGGTGAATGTCAGGAACTCCTCGAAGCCTACGCATGTCTAGCTCACTAATTTCCCATTCATTTCCAGCATTTTATCTTTTTGTTCCATTGGGCGTGCCTCTGCTCCGGCAAGCTGCCTGGGTGACGCCCGTCAGCTGTCCGCAGCCCGCCGATTCGATGATAATTAGGCCCGAGTCCCAATATCAGGTGTGCCTCAGGCCTATCCATTCAGGCGCAGGGATCATTTCTTGCACCCAGTTCTAGGCCTTAAAGTCTAAGTTAAAGTGCAATGTTGGTGTCGCTCTCAAGGACAAGGAGGATCCTCTGAAGGCACAAGATAGAACCAGTAGCTGAGGCGATTCCTGAGAGTGTAGCCAAGACAAATGACGATGCCATCCACGGTGGAGTGGATGGCGGGGGCGTAACAAAAAAAATCATCTAATTTGTAGCTTGATGTTGGCTCCTTTAATTCAGTCACGGTACATAAGGAATTAAGAACCAGCTTCACTCAGAGAAATCATGTCACAGTGTAATTCTACACAATGTCTTAACGATGAGTCAGTTGTCTCCAGATAATTTGCTTGAAGGCCACACAATTCAAACACAAACGTGCAACTCCTTTTAAATTAACAGGCAGTCATTTAAATTTGATGAAGCCCCGATAACTGTCTCATGGTTATTTATTAGCCTGGTCCGTTCAAATAAAAGAGTTTTACCTGCAGCGCTCTGAAGAGATTTAGTTAAAGGTTGAGATGTCCTCTTGTTGAAGGAAAAGGGAAAAGGATTGTTAATAAGCAGTTTGATTGTAATTAGTTTAGCACAGAGGTGACAAACTAATTATGACTTTCTTCTATGCAAGGAGTCAGCAATGTATAACTACTATAAGAATATCTACAATATATTTTTAAAAAACATAACTTGCTTCCTTAGGTCATGTTATTATCACTTTTCCTTATTATAGATTCATAGGTGTCACTATAGTGATAGCACACTTGCCTCTAAGTCAGCAGCTTGTGAGTTCAAGTCCTGCTCCAGTAACAGCCAATAAAGTACTTTTGAAGTGTAGTCACTGTTGTAATGTAGGAAACGCAGCAGCCAATTTGTGCACAGCAAGCTCCCACAAACAGTGATGTGATAATGAGCAGATCGTCCGTTTTTCAATGATGTTGATTGAGGGATAAATATTGGCCCAGGATACCGAGGAGAACTCCCCTGCTCTTCTTCGAAATAGTGCTGTGGGATCTTTTACGTCCCCCTGAGAGGGCCTTGGTTTAACGTCTCATCGGAAAGATGGCACCTCCGATAGCGCAGCACTCCCTCAGTACTGCGCTCAGAGCGTCAGCCTAGATTTCGTACTCAAGTCGTATAATATTGCCTCACATGCTCAGCATGCATAATAGCCAGTAGGTTGTCAAGGAAGCTCCAGTGTCACTCTCATAAATAGATGTTTTAACAATCCTAATAGGGCTGGACTTGGACTTGAAACATACACAGAATCTATCAGAGCCGTGGTCTACTGAAGCAGACTTAAACTGCTGGAAGAAACTCTTGAACCTGTTGTTGTAATGAAGAAACAGGAGACATCTGCCTCTGTATTCACTCTGTTAATTAGTGAGATGAATATAAGTACCTTTGCCATCCACTGTTGACCCTGTGGATAACAGTCATGCCCCTGTATATGTGACTGAAAGTGTGTTTCCCTCCTGGTAGGAGCTATTAAGAAATATGTTGATTATGCTTTGCCCTTGACGCCCAGCGATAGAGAAGCTGAAGAACATTCATTATTATGCAGTGCAATAAACACAAACACATACAGCCTGTCACTAATAGCAAGACAAGTTGTGAAGCTGTGTTTCACATTCCCAACTCCGCTTCGTAACTCGCGGGGTTAGTGTTGCACTGTTTTAAATTAAGCCGAACTTCTTAATGGATGTCAAATAGATAGTTATCAACAGTGAATGAATGAATAATGCTAATCACAGAGATTGAAAAGAAAGACATTACATCCTGATTCACAGAATCATAGAATCTTACAGCAGAGATTCGGCCCATCGTGCCTGTGCCGGCTTTTTGTAAGAACTATCCAATTAATCCCATTCCCCCCGCTCTTTCCCCACAGCCCTGCAAGTTTTTGCTTTACAAGTATTTATCCAGTTCCCTTTTGAAAGTTACTATTGAATCTGCTTCCACCGCCCTTTCAGGCAGATCATAACAACTCGCTGAGTAAAAAAAATATTTTCCTGGTCACCTCTTTTGCTGATTTTCTTACACCTGTGTCCTCTGGTTACTGACCCTCCTGCCAGTGTCTCCTTATTTACTTTATCAAAACAATTCATGATTTTGAACACCTCTATGAAATCTCCCCTTAACCTTCTCTGCTCTAAGGAGAACAATCCCAGCTTCTCCAGGCTCTCCACATAACTGAAGTCCCTCATCCCTGGTACCATTCTGGTAAATCTCCTCTGCACCCTCTCTAAGGCCTTGACATCCTTCCTACAGTGTGGAGCCCAGAATTGGACAAATACTCCAGCTGAGGCCTAACCATATTTCTAGGCCATCTACAGTAACTTCGAAGTGCCATAAAATAGAGTGTAAAATTCGGGCTGCGGTGAAAATTCCACCTCACTATATTGCCTGCGAGATTAGGTGAGTGTCTGGAACGAGCTGCCAGAGGCAGTAGTAGAGGCGGGTACAATTTTGTCTTTTAAAAAGCATTTGGACAGTTACATGGGTAAGATGGGTATAGAGGGATATGGGCTAAGTGCAGGCAATTGGGACTAGCTTAGTGGTATAAACTGGGCCGAAGGGCCTGTTTCCATGTTGTAACTTCTATGATTCTATGATTCTATGATTAGCGGAAGTGATAAAGAAGGCAAAAAGGGTTTATCGTACAGTTATAAGGGTGAATGATCTTAAATCCCATGACGCCAGTGCATCCTTTCTTTCTCAGCCAGCATACGAACAGGAATAGGCCATTCAGCCCCTCGAATCCGTTCCGTCATTCAATTAGATCATGGCTGATTATCTTAACTCAACTTACCCACATTGGTTCTGTAACCCTTAATACACTTCATATATAATAAAACCACAGGCACAGTGAGTGGCACTCTCGCCTCTGAGTCAGGAGGTGGTGGCTTCAAGCAACCACTCCAGTGACTTGAGCACATAATCCAGGCTGACACTCCCAGTGCAGCAATGAGGGAGTGCTGCGCTGTCGGAGGTGCCGTCTTTCCGATGAGAGGTTCAACCGAGGCCCCCATCTGCCCTCTCAGGCGGATGTAAAAGAACCCACGACATTAGAACAACAGCAACTTCTCATCCAAAAGACGGCACCTCCGACAGTGCAGCACTCCCTCACTATCGCACTGGAATGTCAGCCTAGATTATGTGCTCAAATCTCTGGAGTGGGGCTTGAACCCATGACCTTTTGTCTCCAGACTCTGACAGAGAGGCCAAAGAGAATGATGATATCATCCTTGTGGATCCGAAAAAGGGAGGACTTAGTTCTCCTGTGAATTTTACGAGCAGTAAATGCTTTGGTCAGGATCAGCTGTCTTAATGATAGTAACGTATTGAATGGGGGGGGGTTATAGGAGTTTCTTGAGGATAGGGAATCACAAAGAACAATCACATGACTGCAGTTCCATAAAGGCAAAGAAGGTTTTTGCATTCCATCAATTGCTTCTTTCACGGTTTATACAGCAAACCCACGCAAATCATATTTCATCAGTTTTCATTTTATTTTTTTGAAGCATTCCCAGAATGTCATCACCGCACAATGGTGCAGCTGTCAAAAATTATAACACCATTCACTTTCCTTCTGCCTCCACGCGACGAGCCTTCTGCTCGGCTACACGGCCGTGAAGCAACGTCGTGTTTGCCTAGAGGACGAATATAATCACAACTCCCTCCGAAATAGAAAAATAATAATAATAATAATAATAATGACAAGGGGGCCACAGAGCCAGGAACCCAAGCTTGCAACAGTGCAGTCGACTCCTGTCACATCACGCTGTGAAATGGATTAAGCTGACACTAGCCAAGGACAAAATGTGATTACAGTCAGAGCCCGACCCGATTACACAAAAACACGTCATTTGCAAAAGTGATAAATAAAGAAAACCATTTCCTTACCGAGAATCGTGTGTCTTTGTGAAAGTCATTTTCTCTCCCCCCCCCCACCCCGCCAACTTGTTTTTATTCAAAAGCACAACTGTCTTGTGGAGAATAAACGCCAGCATAGACCAGTTGGGCTGAATGGCCTGTTTCTGTGCTGTAGACTCGATGTAATTCTCTCTCGGCTTCAATTACAACAACAAACAATGACAACAACTTGCATTTAAGTAGCGCCCTTAATGTAGTAACAGAAGGGTTATCAAACGAATAAGTGAAAGAGCTTCAGCTGCTTGAAACTCTTTCACTTATTTGTTTGATAACCTTCACATATTGTGAAATATCAAATGCAAAGTTACCTGTCACACTTAGGAGCAGGTAAGAGAGAATATATCTGTGTTCACATGTGTGCACGTGATGAAATATTAAGTTTAGTTTATTTATTTTAATTGTATTCATTCGCGTTGGCAAGGCCGGCATTTATTGCCCATCCCTTCTCGCCTTGAGAAGGTGATGGTGAGCTGCTTTCTTGACCGCTCTAGTCCGTGTGGCGAAGGTGCTCCCACAGTGCAGTTAGTTAGGGAGTTCCAGGATTTTCACCCAGTGACGATGAAGGAACGACCAAGTTGGGATGGTGTATGACTTGGAGGGGAACCTGGTGGTGATGGGGTTGTTCCCATTCACCTGCTGCCTTTGTCCTTCGAGGTGGTGGAGGTCACGGGTTTGGGACGTGCTGACAAAGAAGCCTTGGCGATTTGCTGCAGTGTAACCCGTAGATAGTACACACTGCAGCCACGGTGTGCCGGTGGTGGAGGGAGTGAATGTTTAAGGTGGTATAGGTATGATTCTGTGAGTATGAGTATGTCAGGTTGTTGATTAACTAGTCTGGGTGGACAGCTCTCCTAACTTTGGCACCAGTCCCCAGATATTAGTGAGGAGGACTTTGCGGGATCGACTAGGTTGGGTGTGCCTTCATCATGTCCGAATTCAATGCCATTAGTTGCAATGGGTCATCATGACCTTACCATCACTTTTTCATCGCTCCACCATTGGCGGCCATGATTCAGCTGCCTAGGCCCTAAGCTCTGGAATTCCCTCCCTAAACCTCTCTACCTTGCTCTCCTCCTTCAAGACGCTCCTTAAAACCTATCTCTTTGACCAAGTTTTAGGTCACCTGTCCTAATATCTCCTTATGTGGCTCATTGTCAAACAGCACCTTCGGACGCTTTACTACGTTAAAGGCGCTATATAAATGTAAGTTGTTGTTGTTGTCATCGTCATCGTCGTCATCGTCAATGCAAGTTCTTTCCTTTCAGTCTTACATTTTTATAAACCACTGTCAGGTGCTGACATTTAGAGCTATAAAAATGATAGGTTATAATCATCTTGTGGACATAAATGGTCTCTGCTGAGTAATTGGGATTGAGTGAGAGATTGGACAGTTTGTAAGGAATTATTGTTTCAAGTGGCAGGAGGGTCGGTAACCAAAGCACACAGATTTAAGGTGATTGGCTAAAGAACCAAAAGCGACATGAGGAGAAACTATTTTATGCGGCGAGTTGTTATGATCTGGAATGCGCTGCCTGAAAGGGCGGTGGAAGCAGATTCAATAGTGACTTTCAAAAGGGAATTGGATAAATACTTGAAGGGGGAACATTTGCAGGGATATGGGGAAAGGGCAGGGGAGTGGGACTAATTGGATAGCTCTTTCAAAGAGCTGGTACAGGTATGATAGGCCAAATGGCCTCCTTCTATTCTTTATCATTCTATGATTCTATGAATGTAGAACAATTGATGCCATGTTAAACCCCAAGAGTTGAGGTCAAAACAAGTAAGAAAGAAAGGGAAAGAACCTGCTTTTATATAGCGCCTATCACGTACTCACGACATCCCGAAGCCAATAGGAATTGTTGTTAAGTAGGTAAATATGACGGTCAACTTGCACACGGCAACATCCCACAAATAACAAGTGAATGAACGAACGACCAGTTAATCTGTTTTTGATAGTGTTGGTTGAGAGAAGAATGTTGGCCAGGAGACCAGGAGAACTCCCAAGCTCTTTTTTAACGAATAGTACCATGGGGTCTTTGATTTGCACAGGCAAATGTGGCTGCCGCGTTTAAAGAAGAATGTGTTGGTGAAATCATAGAATCATAGAAGGGTTCCAGCACAGAAGGAGGCCATTTGGTCCATCAAGCCTATGCCGGCTCTTCATAAGAGCAATCCAATTAGACCCATTCCCCTGCTCTTTCTCCATGGCCCTGCAACTTTTATCCCCTTCAAGTATTTATCCAATTCCTTTTTGAAAGCCATGATTGAATCTGCTTCCACCACCCGTTCAGGCAGCGCATTCCAGATCATAACTATTTGCTGCGTAAAAAAGTTTTTGGTTGCCTTTGGTTCTTTTGCCAATCATCTTAAATCTGTGTCCTCTGGTTCTCGACCCTTCCGCCAATGGGAACAGTTTCTCTTTATTTACTTTATCTAAACCATTCATGATTTTGAATACTTCTATCAAATCGCCTTTTAACCTTCTCTGCTCTAAGGAGAACAACCCCAGCTTCTCCAGTCTATCCATGTCACTGAAGTCCCTCATCCCCGGAACCATTCTAGTAAATACTTTCTGCACCCTCTCTATGGCCTTCACATCTTTCCTAAAGTGCGATGCCCAGAATTGAACACAATACTCCAGCTGTGGCCGAAGCAGTGCTTTATAAAAGTTTAGGAGTCTTACAACATCAGGTTATAGTCCAACAGCTTTATTGGAAATCACAAGCTTTCGGAGCTTTGCTCCTTCGTCAGGTGAGTGAAGAAGGGTTTCCATAAAAGCATCGCATATATAGTCAGAGAACAATGTCTGGTGATTACAGATAATCTTTCCAACTGCCCGTTATCACCCCTCCGCAGAGAGATAATTACAGTAATCAAAGGAGTTGAATGGTGTTCAGACAGAGAAACATTACATACAAGACTACTGAATACACAAACGGTCAGAACACAAAGACAGAGAGAGAGAGAGAGAGAGAGAGACAACCGAAAGGCAGAGAAAGAGAGAGAATGACCAGTTGTATTAAAAACAGATAACTTTTTTTGCTGGTGGGGTTACATGTAGCGTGACATGAACCCAAGATCCCGGTTGAGGCCATCCTCATGGGTGCGGAACTTGGCTATCAATTTCTGCTCGACGATTTTGCGTTGTCGTGTGTCTCGAAGGCCGCCTTGGAGAACGCTTACCCGAAGATCGGAGGCTGATTGTCCTTGACTGCTGAAGTGTTCCCCGACTGGGAGGGAACCCTCCTGTCTGGCGATTGTTGCGCGGTGTCCGTTCATCCGTTGTCGCAGTGTCTGCATGGTCTCGCTTCCTTACTTCCTTGCTTTTGTACTCTATGCGCCTATTTATAAAGCCCAGGATTCCGTATGCTATTTTAAACCACTTTCTCAACCTGTCCTGCCACCTTCAAAGATTTGTGCACATTGTACCATTTAGTTTATATTGCCTCTCCTCATTCTTCTTGCCAAAATGTATCACTTCACACTTCTCTGCGTTAAATTTCATCTGCCATGTGTCTGCCCATTCCACCAGCCTGTCTATATCCTCTTGAAGTCTATCACTGTCCTCCTCACTGTTTACTACACTTCCAAGTTTTGTGTCATCTGCAAATTTTGAAATTGTGCCCTGTACACCCAAGTCCAAGTCATTAATATATATTAAAAAAAAAGTGGTCCCCATACCGACCCCTGGGGAACACCACTGTACACCTCCCTCCAGTCTGAAAAACAACTCTTCACCACTACTCTCTGTTTCCTGTCACTTAGTCAATTTCATATCCATGCTGCCACTGCCCCTTTTATTCCATGGGTTTCAATTTTGCTGACAAGCCTATTATGTGGCACTTTATCAAATGCCTTTTGGAAGTCCATATGCACAACATCAACCACATTGCCCTCATCAACCCTCTCTGTTACCTCATCAAAAAACTCAATCAAGTTGGTTAAACACGATTTGCCTTTAACAAATCCGTGCTAACTTTCCTTTATTAATCCACACTTGTCCAAGTGATGATTAATTTTTTGTTCCGAATTATCATTTCTAAAAGCTTCTCCACTCCCGAATTATCATTTCTAAAAGCTTCTCCACTACCGAGGTTAAATTGACTGGCCTGTAGTTGTCGGGTTTATCCTTACACCCTTTTTTGAACAAGAGTGTAACATTCGCAATTCTCCAGTCCTCTGGCACCACCCCCATATCTGAGGAGGATTGGAAGATTGTGGCCAGCACCTCTGCAATTTCCACCCTTACTTCCCTCAGAAACCTAGTTTAAGTCAGCTCTGGCCCAGTTGGTCGCACACTCGCCTGAGTCAGAAGGTCGCGGGTACATGTCCCACTCCAGAGTCTTGAGCATAAATATATACATTGACACTGCCAGTGCACTAACGAGGGACTGCTGCACTGTCAGAGGCACTTCGGATGAGACATTAAACCGAGGCCTCGTCTACCCTCTCAGGTGGATGTAAAAGATCCCATGTTACTATTTCGAAGAACAGGGGAGTTCTCCCTGGTGTCCTGGCCAATCTTAATCCCTCAACCAACATCACCGGAAAGCTCAGATGATAAGGCCAACCATCTCATTACTGTTTGCGGGAGCTGGCTATGTGCAAATTGGCTGCTGCGCATCCTACAACGCTTCAAAAAGTACTTAATTGGCTGCAAAGCGCTTTGGGACTGGCTGAGGTCATGAAAAGCTCGATATAAACGCAAGTCTTTCTTTTTACTTGGGGTGGAGTGGGTCCTGGTGACAGATGGTGAAAACAGAGCGTGGAACGATCGCCTGCCTGATCTTCAAACCTCAGTGACGAACCTGGCAAAGAAAATACAAAAAAAAAAGCTTTCAGGATTTTTTTTTCTCTCTCTGTGAGTGTTGGTGACATTTTCACTGCTGGGGGAACGTGATAACTAACTGCAAAGGAAGATAAAAATGTCATCTAGCTGCAGTTAGTTATGTTTTAATGGGCCGCATAATCTAACACATTCTGTAACACACTGTGAAGGCCAAAGTAATAAATAGAACAGTGAAAAATCAACATGTGTCACGAGTGCGTACTGACGCGTTGTCTAAACTTATGAATAAACTCATGATTTTTGTTTTGCCTGTCTCTTTCTTTTTTTGCACCGTTCTCTTTGTGGGCTCTTGGAGATGATTTAATGAAAGAAAGAAAAAGACTCACAATTGTATAGTGCCTTTCATGATCTCAGGACATCCTAAAGCGCTTTACAGCCAAGGAAGTACTTTTGAAGTATACTCACTGTTGTAATGTAGGGAAACGTGGCAGCCAATTTGCGCACAGCAAGATCCCACAAACAGCAATTAAATAAATGACCAGATTATCTGTTGTAGGTGAAGTTGGTTGAGGGGTAGATATTGGCCAGGACCCCAAGTAGAACTGCCCTGCTCTTCTTCGAAATAGCACCGTGGGATCTTTTACGTCCACCTGAGAGGGGCAGACGGGGCCTCGGTTTAATGTCTCTTCTTAAAGACGGCAGTGCAGCGCTCCATCAGTGCTGCACCGGGAGTGTCAGCCTAGATTAAATGCTCAAGTCTCTAGAGTGGGCCTTGAACCCACAACTTTCTGACTCAGAGGCCAGAGTGCTACCAACTGAGTCACGGCTGATTCCTTATGCGCCCGTTGTCTCCAAATACTTAATCCAACCAGTCGCGCTTCTCGTGTGGACAGTGATTATTGGCAGGCAAATTGACCGCGAGGCAATGGTCGATCCTGATCCTGCCCTCATCCGACATGCTCTCTGAGACACGGAGCATCCTGGGTTCAGTCAGCAGCGAGCTCTGAGTTAGCTGAATCGCAAGGCGGCAGTAAAGGCCGACGCCTGGAACTTCCGTGGGGCTTCTGCCGATCTCCATAACTTCAGCGGGAAACCCTGGAGAAACGGTGAGGTCAAGAAGAACTTCCTCGCACAAAGGGGAGTGGAAATCTGGAACTCGGTCCCCCGAAAAGCTGTTGAGGCTGGGGGTCAATTGAAAATTTCAAAACCGAGACTGATAGATTTTTTGTTAAGTAAGGGTATGAAGCAATATGGAACCAAGGCGGGTAAATGGACTTGAGCTACAGATCAGCCATGATATTATTGAATGGCGGAACAGACTTGAAGGGGCTGAGTGGCCTACAGTTCCCTGTGAGAGCCACATACCAGAGAACAACCAACATTGTCACAAATGGAGAAAGGAAAGTGTAAAACCTGGGAGAAGAAAAAAGGAAGAAAAGGTATATTCTTGATCTTATCATCACTTATCCATATTTCCATGGCTCAGCACGATACAAATTGCCAGAAGGTACACACACAAGCCATCTCTCTTTGTGTGGTAGCGACCCTCTTGTAAATCATGGCATTCTGAGTGATAAAGTGTTTTAATTTAGGTTTAATTGTACCACGAGTGATTAAATAGACTGAGCCATAACCATTGCATACGGGCCATTTTTCTTTTATACATGAACTGTCTATAATAATAATAAAAATCTTAGACCAAACATAACCCGCCTCTCAGCAAGAAGCGGGTTACCGTATCGATGCGTATATAGGATGCCGCCTGCATATAAGCCCCATCCATATCATTAAACAGATTATTTGTCTTGTTAAAAAATAGAGCTGTGGCCTATACATGGGTAATATGGTACATGTTTATCAGGACTCACTTCTATCACACACAAAAATTGAAGGTTAAAGTGTTTTGACGTCTTAAATCTAATCAGGCTGAGCTGAATCTCGACAGAACTATATGATGTTGTATTTGGGGAGTGTTGAAATGGTGATGCGTGTCTCAACACTCCAATAACTGCATTAGTTGCTCTTGAGTGCTGTTGGATTCTGTCGGTGATGCATCATCTGAATTGTATGCCTCTTCTCCAGCAGGTATGGACGCTCGTTTTACAGTAGACAGCACTAACATGGAGATTCTATCAACGGATCAAACAAACCCTGGGCATGTCTCTCCATCTCACTTCCGTGGCTGGCACCGTCAGCAAGGCTTCAGCTCCCTCGCAGTGGTGACTTTTAGGGCGAGGATTTTTAGATTTTGTTAAAAGTTCTTCAATTTTCACAGAATGTGGTACTGAGCCAAAATAAAGAGCAGGATGGTTGCAGTACAGATTCAGTCCCCGCTCTAGCTTCAGTTACTGATCTCAAAGAAAGGACTTGCATTTATATAGCGCCTTTCACAACCTCAGGACGTCCCGAGGCGCTTTACAGCCAATGAAGTCGTTTTGAAGTGTAGTCACTGTTGTGACGTAGGGAAACGCAGCAGCCAACTCCCACAAACTTGCTGCGCACAGCAAGCTCCCACAAACAACACTGCCGATAATGACCAGATCATCTGCTTTTTAAGTGATGTTGTTTTGAGGGATAAATAATGACCAGGATCTCAGGTTAGGATGTAATTGGCTTCAGCATTCCCTGGTGAGGGAGGGTGGATTTTTTTTTAGTATTGATCATGGTCCACTGACCCCCCCCACCGCTGGTAAATGCACCTAGTTGGGTGTCCGGTGAGGATAGGATTCGCATAGATCCTCGATGGTGGACTAACCCATTGGCACGAGCCACGAGGACATGCCCACGGAGAATGACCACTTGAAGAAGGTACCGGAAGATTGTCAGCAGTCGTGCATAAATCAAGCCTGAGTCATAACCATCGATGGAGGTGAGATGAGATGAGAAAATCAGAGGACATTTTGGACTGCAATCCAAGACAAAGAGCTCAAAAATGTAAGGAACAAGAAAAAGCTAACTAGCTCACTTCAATGTAGACAAATGTGAGGTCATCCACTTTGGATCAAAAAAGGATAGAACAGGGTACTTTCTAAATGGTAAAAAGTTAAAAACTGTGGATGTCCAAAGGGACTTAGGGGTTCAGGTACATAGATCATTGAAGTGTCATGAACAGGTGCAGAAAATAATCAATAAGGCTAATGGAATGCTGGCCTTTATATCTAGAGGACTAGAGTACAAGGGGGCAGAAGTTATGCTGCAGCTATACAAAACCCTGGTTAGACCACACCTGGAGTACTGTGAGCAGTTCTGGTCACCGCACCTTCGGAAGGACATATTGGCCTTGGAGGGAGTGCAGCGTAGGTTTACTAGAATGATACCAGGACTTTAAGGGTTAAGTTACGAGGAGAGATTACACAAATTGGGGTTGTATTCTCTAGAGTTTCGAAGGTTAAGGGATGATCTGATCGAAGTTTATAAGATATTAAGGGGAACAGATAGGGTGGATAGAGAGAAACTATTTCCGCTGGTTGGGGTTTCTAGGAGTAGGGGGCACAGTCTAAAAATTAGAGCCAGACCTTTCAGGAGCGAGATTAAAAAACATTTCTACACACAAAGGGTTGTAGAAGTTTGGAACTCTCTTCCGCAAACGGCAATTGATACTAGCTCAATTGCTAAATTTAAATGTGAGATAGATAGCTTTTTGGCAACCAAAGGTATTAAGGGATATGGGCCAAAGGCAGGTAGATGGAGTCAGATCACAGATCAGCCATGATCTTATCAAATGGCGGAGCAGGCACGAGGGGCTGAATGGGCTACTCCTGTTCCTGTGTTCCTATGAATGTTAAATTTAATTTAATGATAGAATCTTACAGCACAGAAGGAGGCCATTCAGCCCTACGTGACTGTGCCAGCTCTTTGAAAGAGCTATCCAATTGGTCCCACTCCCCCACTCTTTCCCCATGGCCCTGCCAACTTTTCCTTTTCAAACATATATCCAATTCCCTTTTGTAAGTTACTATTGAATCTGCTTCCACCACCCTTTCAGGCAGCGCATTCCAGATTGTAACAACTCGCTGTGTTAAAAAAAAAGTCTCCTCATCTCCCCTTTGTTTCTTTTCCCAATTATCTTAAATCTGTGTCCTCTGGTTACCGACCCTCCTGCCAGTGGAAACAGTTTCTCCTTAATAATCTGTACACAAAGCCATAAAAAAGGGAGTTTGGTGAAGGGAGATACTGACAAGTGTGTAGTTACTCAAAAAAGGCACATGATAAATAATGTTCCATGGAAGGGATATTGCAAACCTTTATCAGAGCCTAGCAACGAATGCGTGAGCGCGCGGGGAGACAGTTATTCATTCGTCTTTGCCAAATTTCAGCTGATATGGGGACCTTTGTACTCCCAAAGGCTTGTGCATTTTAAATCTTGTGTCAGTTCAATAAAAAGTGAAAAAAGATCTTCATACCCATGCTAATGTTAAAAAAAAGAGGCCCCTCCGAAACAGAGCTCATGGCAGTGCGCAAAATGGCTGCGCGCAAAATGGCTGCGAGCAAAATGGCTGCGAGCAAAATGGCTGCCCCGTTAGATCTGCAGCCACACTTTTTCTTGTCCGTGAAGAACTTTCAGACGTTCCTGATAAGGTGCTATATAAATCTCCAGATAGCCTCGTTGAATGCATTTTTTTTTTGCTGACTTTGATTTTAAATCACTACATGATTCAGGAATAATCTCTATTTTAAACAAGAGAGATTGTGCAGTGGGGAGGTGGGGGATGGGGATGCGGGGGATGGGGATGCGGGGGATGGGGATGCGGGGGATGGGGATGCGGGGGATGGGGATGCGGGATTTGACCTCCGGCTTTCATGTTTCCTGGTGAAGGGACGTGGGCAGGAGAGTTTTGTCCGAAACCCTTCCCCTCTGCGACTTCTTTAACAGCCGCGTCTGCAATCAATCCATCGGCAGTGGGCTTTAGCGGGACAAGAACGGACCTGTTAGTTTCCGGCTAGTTTCGGCTTCCAAGTGTCAGCGGTGGCTCAGTGGGTAACGCTCTTGCCTTTGGTTGTGGGTTTAAGTCCTTGAGCACAAAATCTAGGCCGACACTCCCAGTGCAGTACTGAGGGAGTGCTGCACTGTCCCACAAACAGCAATGCGGCCAATGATGTTGCTTGAGGGATAAACATTGTCCAGGACACCGGGGAGAACTCCCCTGCTCTTCTTCGAAATTGTGGCCGTGAGAGCTATTACTTTCACCTGATATTTTAAGGAGGTCAGGGGCTGAGATCCGATAGGTAAAGTAATGAAACGCAGCCCTTTTGGTCTTTACCATTATTTGGCATTAATTGCAGATGTACCAATATGACGTATTAGGCATAAGCCAATGAGTGAATTAATTATTTCAGGGGCTCTTGCATCAGTAGAAAATGAGTTTGTCGTGGTGTTTACACATTTAATAAGACACGAGCAAGTGGGCTCTGAGACTTACTAATTCTTTCGCAAACCATTCCTTTTTCATTTTTTTCCCCCTCTGGGCATTTAAAACAAGCTAATCTGGCATAATGAAAACACATTCCTCCGCAAAGACTGTTATCAGCACCTGCTCAGCTCCCCTCCCGATCACGTCCCCTCTCCCAGTCGCCCCCCCACCTCGCTCTCCCGGTCACCCCCTCTCCTGGTCACACCCCCTCCCTCCCTCACCCGGTTGCCCCCACCCCACCCTCCCTCCCGCTCCCGGTCGCCCCCCTCTCCCCCCCCTCCCCCCCTCCCTCCCGCTCCCGGTCGCCCCCCCTCCCCCCGCTCCCTCCCTCTCCCGGTCGCCCCCCCTCCCCCCCACTCCCTCTCCCGGTCGCCCCCCCCTCCCCTCCTCCCCCCCCTCCCTCCCTCTCCCGGTCGCCCCTCCTCCCCCCCCTCCCTCCCGCTCCCGGTCGCCCCCCACTCCCCCCCACTCCCTCTCCCGGTCGCCCCCCCTCCCCCCCTCCCTCCCTCTCCCGGTCGCCCCCCCTCCCCCCCTCCCTCCCTCTCCCGGTCGCCCCCCCTCCCCCCCTCACTCCCTCTCCCGGTCGCCCCCCCTCCCCCCCTCCCTCCCTCTCCCGGTCGCCCCCCCTCCCCCCCTCACTCCCTCTCCCGGTCGCCCCCCTCCCCCCCTCCCTCCCTCTGTGGGTCAGCCCCCCACCCTCTCTCCCTCCCTCTCCCGGTCGCCCCCCCCCCCTCTCCTGGTCGCCCCCCTCCCTCCCTCCCTCCCTCCCTCTCCCGGTCGCCCCCCCCCCCCTACCTCCCTCCCTCTCCCGGTTGACCCCCCCCCTCCCTCCCTCCCTCTCCCGGTCGCCCCCCCCATCCCTCCCTCCCTCCCTCTCCCGGTCGCCCCCCCCCCCTCCCTCCCTCCCTCCCTCTCCCGGTCGCCCCCCCCCCTCCCTCCCTCCCTCCCTCTCCCGGTCGCCCCCCCCCTCCCTCCCTCCCTCCCTCCCTCCCTCTCCCGGTCGCCCCTCCCCTCCCTCCCTCCCTCTCCCGGTCGCCCCTCCCCTCCCTCCCTCCCTCTCCCGGTCCCCCCCCCTCCCTCCCTCAATCTCCCGGTGGCCCCCCCCTCCCTCCCTCCCTCTCCCAGTCGCCCCCCCCCTCCCTCCCTCTCCCGGTCGCCCCCCCCCTCCCTCCCTCCCTCCCTCTCCCGGTCGCCCCCCCCCTCCCTCCCTCCCTCCCTCTCCCGGTCGCCCCCCCCCTCCCTCCCTCCCTCCCTCTCCCGGTCGCCCCTCCCCTCCCTCCCTCCCTCTCCCGGTCGCCCCCCCTCCCTCCCTCAATCTCCCGGTGGCCCCCCCCTCCCTCCCTCCCTCTCCCAGTCGCCCCCCCCTCCCTCCCTCCCTCCCTCCCTCCCTCTCCCGGTCGCCCCCCCCCTCCCTCTCGAATGTAAAGATAAACTTGTTGTTACCCTGAAAAAGCTGGATCAAAAAATCAGGCCCTGGCCACTACAGACCCTGTGCCAATCATATTGATGTCTATGGGATGTACAGTGAGCTTCTTAACTTCATAATCACAGAAGGGCTACGCTGGGAGGAACAGCTGGTCCAATTGGCTGGCACATTTGCCAAAAGAGTGAGAAATCTCAGGAGTTTGTGACTCTACTTATCACAGCACTGTAGTGATCTCTCACTCCTCCAAAGCGAATTAAGCCATTGGACTGGATGAAGAAGTCTGTGCCAAAATCCAATCTAGAGATAGAGCCAGGTGGTTAGTCCTCTACCAGACCAGAGCCAGAACACCATCACAAACGTTTCTAACCTGTAAGCCAGACTTCAAGATTTATAGAGCTCCACTTGAACACTCTGTCAATTCCAAAACAGACCTGATAGAATACCAGCACAAGGAAATACTGCTCAACCATCTGTCCTTTCTCTCTTTTAGACATTGCTACCACCTTGCACTCTGCTCCTTACATATGGAAATTCAACTGCCAAGCGAGCTGTCACCTTACTGAACCAGAGTTATTGGGGTGCGAATGTCAGATGGCTTTGGACTTGCCCTCAGTGCTAAATCTATAGACCTTTAATAACCTCCGTGCTTAACTTAGTGAGACAGCTGTGTCTCTCACACACACATAAACACACGCTAAATAAAATATGGAAGAGAAAAATACAAATATTAAAAATTAATCTGTGTGATGTTGTACACCAATGAGAGCATTAGTGAAAAGCTTGTAATAACCTCCTTTCTCTCAAATAGCTTCCCTCTGCGCGCTAACATACCAAATTGGTCACATCACGGAGGAGTGCATCAGCTATTTTGTTCAAGCTTCAAAAAATGTTTTTAATTCCCTTTCAAGATTCTCGGAAGAGGAACATAGGAACAGGAGTAGGCCATTCAGCCCTTTGAGTCTGTTCCGCTATTTAATTGATCTGTATCTTAACTCCATTTACCCGCCTTGGTTTTTTTAACCCTTAATGCCCTTGTCCTAACAAAAATCTAGCAATCTCAGTTTTGAAATTTTCAATTGACCCCTAGCCTCAACAGCTTTTTGGAGGGAGGGAGTTCCAGATTTCCACTCCCCTTTGTGTGAAGAAGTGCTTCCTGACATCACCCCTGAACGGCCTGGCTCTAATTTTAAGGTTCTGCCCCCTTTGTTCTGGACTCCCCCACCAGAGGAAATAGTCTCTCTCCATCTACCCTATCAAATCCTCTCATTGCCTTCAGTCTGCTGGTGCAATTACTGTTGTGGTGACAATCACAGACACAAACCCAGAATTAAAGTATAGTTGGCCATCTATTTAAAAAAAATAACATTCAATTCTGATCTTTCTCTAGAACGACTTTCTTTGGATTGCATTCCAATGCAACAGGCACGCTAACCCCCACACTTAAAGCTCCCTACATGCTCCTTCCATGTTTATACTTTCACTTTCTTAGCAGTTTAGTCTTTGCTTCCCTGCATCCTCACTGTGCAGGGGACAGATCTTCTTGGACAGCCTGGGATAACACCACTGCCACCTCCGAGAGACATTGCTAAGTCCAACTAATATGCTTTAACAACAACTTGCATTTATATAGCGCCTTTAACATAGTAAAAGGTCCCAAGAGGCTTCACAGAAGCATAATCAGACAAAAATTGACACCGATCCAAAGAAAGAACCATTAGGACAGGTGACTAAAAGCTTGGTCAAAGAGGTAGGTTTTAAGGAATGTCCTAAAAGGAGGAGAGAGAGAGATGGGGAGGCAGAGAGGTTTAGGGAGGGAATTGCAGAGCTTAGGATCTAAACGGCTGAAGGCACGGCCGCCAATGGTGGAACGAAGGAACGCGGGGATGCGCAAGAGGCCAGAATTGGTGGAACGCAGAGATCTCGGAGGCTTGTAGGGATGGAGGAGGTTACAGAGATAGGGAGTGGCGAGGCCATGGAAGTATTTGAGCACGAGGATGAGAAATTTTAAAATTGAGCTGTTGCTGGACCCGGAGCCAATGTAGGTCAGCGAACAAGTCGGCGAACAAATCAGACCACAGATACTGAACCAAGGATGCTGATCGGTGAAAGACTAAGGATGAAGCCATCGAATGAGGTAACACTTGTGAGAAACACAAAGAACTATCTTTGAGGAATAGAAGGGTCCGGAAATTCAATGGGCTGTGATCCTGGCGGTTACACCAGGATCGTGCCCGACAGTGCCTTCCAGCACAGGGGTGATGGGTGAACGGGACTGGGTGCAAGTTAGGATCCGGACAGCAGAGAGTTGGAGGAACTGAACTTTATGGAAGGTGGAAGGTGTGATGCTGACCAGGAGAGCAGTGGAATGGATGAGTCTGGAGGGTTTCAGCAGCCAATGGATGGAGGCAGGCGCAGAGATGGGCGATACTAAGGAGGTGGAAGTAGGCGGTCTTTTTGATGGAGTGGCTATGGGGTCGGAAGCTCAGCTCAGGGTCAACTAGCACGTAAAGGTTACAAACAGTCTGGTTCAGCCTTCAGTACCAAATGATGGCTGTCGGATCTTTTTCTTTTACTATATTTCCACTCGCTCTCTCTCTCTCTTTTATAACCAGCCTTGAATTTCACTTCCCCAACCCCTCCCTTTCGGGTTCCTCAATTCTTCAGTCCAGTACCTCCCCTGCTCGTCTTGAGAGATTAGTTAAGGGCACAAACCTCGAGGATGATGTGAGGAATACCATCAGGATTAGCGGTCTTACTGGAAGCGGAGGAGGCAAGGTCTGGCAAGTGGAACTGTAAATTTTTTAAAAAATCATGGATTAGTCCCTTTGCTTGGGAGCCAATAGGACCACACATAGGTGGGCGAGTGTCGAAATTTCCAGCAGCATGGGGCAAGCGAGCGCCAGAGATGTGCCCAAAGTGGTACTTACACCACCTGCCCCGTGTAAATGAGATGCCCTCCCACATGACCTTATTATCAGAGCCGGGCCGTTCAGGTTGATGGAAGTGTGGAACTCTCTCCCACAAAGAGCAGTAGATGCCCGCTCAATTAATAATTCTAAATCTGAGATTGATAAATTTTTGCTAGCCAAGGGTGTTGAGGGGTATGGAGCCAAGGCAGGTGGATGGAGTCAGCCGTGATCTCATTGAATGGCGGAACAGGCTCGAGGGGCTGAATGGTCTACTCCTGTTCCTAATTTTCCTACATTGTTATGACCTTGCAAACTCTAAAAGGGGTCAGTGCTGGAAGGCACTGTCGGGCACGATCCTGGTGAACCGCCAGGATCACAGCCCATTGAATTTCCGGACCCTTCTATTCCTCAAAGATAGTTCTTTGTGTTTCTCACAAGTGTTACCTCATTCGATGGCTTCATCCTTAGTCTTTCACCGATCAACATCCTTGGTTCAGTATCTGTGGTCTGATTTGTTCGCCGACTTGTTCAAGCTGCCTCCAAGAAGCTTGGGTTACTTTATTTTTGTGCCAAAGTGCTGCTATCTGCTTGACAGCACTCAACGCTTGATAAGGCCTAAGGCTGTCCTTGAATACTGCTCCAATATCTGGAGAAACTCTTCCAGCACCTTTCTTGCACTCCTGTAACAGGATACAGGAGAAAGTATAGAAGATTGAGCATTGAGGGGTAATCTGATTGAGGTGTTTAAAATCTTAAAACGATTCAGTATAGTAGACACGTAGAAATTACTTCCTCTGGTGGGGGAATCAAGAACAAGGGGTTAGAATCTTAAAATTAGAGCTCGGCCGTTCAGGAGTGAAATCAGGAAGCACTTTTTCACATGAAAAGGTTAGTAGAAATCTGGAATTCTTTCCCCAAAAGGCTGTGGATGCTGGGGGACAATTGGAGCTTTCAAGACTGAGATCGATGGATTTTTGTTGGGTAAGGATATCAAGGGATACGGAGCAAAGATGGGTAAATGGAGTTGAAGTACAGATCAGCTGTGATCTAACTGAATGGCGGAGCAGGCTTGAGGGGCTGATTGACCTACTGTTGTTCCTAATGTTCCAACAAACCTGGTCATATGATGAGCAATCTCTCTGTCATCTCTAGTGTTCAACTGCCCTCTCTTGCAATCTCACTTGCCCTTTTTAATGATGTTACGATGGTTAGTGCTTCTATGAGCTTTCCTCCCTTATTGCTTCAAATGTGCCATCCTTTATGCTCTCTTCCCTCCCCACGTTCTCACTGTGTTCACACAATCTCTAACTCTAATTCAAGACTGTGATCCCATATGCCTAACGCAGTCTTCAACCTTTTAAAACGCAAGCTTGGCATCACTGAATCACTCCTTCCTGATTTACCTCCTAGGGTGTCAGCCATGACTCAATAGATAGCATCTGAGTCAGAAGGTCGTGGGTTCAAGTCCAACTCCAGGGACTTGAGCACAAAATCCAGGCTGACAATCCAGTGCAGTACTGAGGGAGTGCTGCACTGTCAGAGACGCCTTCTTTCAGGTGAGACGTTAAACCAAGGCCCCGTCTGCCCTCTCAGGTGGACGTAAAAGATCCCATGGCACTATTTTGAAGTAGAGCAGGGGAGTTCTCCCCGCTGTCCTGCCCAATATTTATCCCTCAACCAACATCACTAAAATCAGATTATCTGGTCATCATCACATTGCTGTTTGTGGGACCTTACTGTGTGCAAATTGGCTGCCGTGTTTCCTACATTACAACAGTGACTACAAAAGTACTTCATTGGCTATAAAGTGCTTTGGGACATCTCGAGGTTGTGAAAGTCTTCTTTTTAATCTCCTCTGTTAATCTTTACAGCATGTTGGGCCCTTCCATTGCCTCCTCGCTATCAATTGGCATCAAAAATTGGGCCCACCGTAGTAAACTTATTAGCATTAGATTCATATCCACAGGTAAGGTATAAGCACAGTTGGCCTTCTAGTCAAATAGATAGTGTCAGAATCCATCCTAGAGCAGACTGTGCTGCATCACCTGCTTTAGAACCCCAGGAATTCCCACCTACATTACATAGTGAGTATTTTCCGCCACGAAAGTCAAATGTATTTACTGCACAGCCAGAATGGTTTAATCCTAGGCTAACTGCCGAGAGTGTAGTTACATTATCGATGAAGGCTTGAAACAAAACAAAAAGCATTGGGATTAATCCTAATATCAGCATGACCGGCAAAGTTCTCTGAACAGATTCTCACCCTGCCTGACCATCGCTGAAAATTGATATCACTGTCAAGGGAGACCTTCCATATGGATGACGTGGAGTTAGCTACCGTTCACTGATCGAGGGGTACTCTTGCTTGCATCGGGGAGAAACCTGGGTTAGAGCAGCCAACTTCAGCAGAAGCTGAACGAATCAGTAAAAGCATTAGTGCCTTTTCCATAGCTAAGCAATAAAGCTGACTGCTCACACTGGCCATGGTGAGCACGCAGTCTGTTCATTATTGGACATCCGCCTGCTGCATTCCACAAGTTAAATGATTAGATTGGCAAAACTCACAGCACGCTAGATGCAGGCACACTGTGCATTTCACATGGGGGGTCACACCAGAGAAAGGCTGACCCACCTGCATTATGCTCACATTTGCAGTGCGATACAAACAAATCAATCTAACTTATAACGCATACAGCCTGCAATATAAACTGCCAGCTCGCCGATAAGCTCAACCCAGGGAGGGTGCGATTGTTTACCCTGCTGCGTGCTCAAGTTGGATGCCAATTTGTAGCAATAGCTGCTGACTGAACAACAAAAAATAAATAAAATAAAACTACCCCTTGAAAATGAACAGATATAACGGGATGCCCTGGTGCGATTTTAAGGCTGCAAAATTTATACTTGGTTGAAAGATTTTGGGGATGGTCTCAAACCAATTGCGTCCACAACACAAAAAGGTTTCGGACTAATTGCCACTGGATTAGCAGCCTCACTTGCCAAGATCTGTTGGAAATACTTAACACGTTTGTATGCTGCTCTTGGGTTTAACCAGCTGGATAGGTTGGTGCCTCTACTAAAATAGCTGTAAACAATTTTACAACACCAAGTTATAGTCCAGCAATTTTATTTTAAATTCACAAGCTTTCGGAGGCTTCCTCCTTCGTCAGGTGAACGATGTGAAAAAAATACGGAACAGAAGGAGGCCATTCGGCCCTTCGTGCTCTCTGAAAAAGCTATCCAATTAGTCCCACTCCCCTGCTCTCTCAACGGAGTGGGACTCTCTTGACATATCTCAAAATAGGTTGCCTTTTTGTATCCAAATGAGTGATCATCACTCATGGATTATTCTATGGCCGAATGGCCTCCTTCTGTTCCGTATTATTATTCTTTTTTTCACATCGTTCACCTGACGAAGGAGGAAGCCTCCGAAAGCTTGTGAATTTAAAATAAAATTGCTGGACTATAACTTGGTGTTGTAAAATTGTTTACAATTGTCAACCCCAGTCCATCACCGGCATCTCCACATCATGCTAAAATATCAAAAGAACATGATGTTGATGAGTTAAGTGCTCATCCTCCAATATCATGAACATTCATTGCTGTGCTATGACTTGCAGTAGTGGCTGATGGAAAATGCCATTGATGCACTGAGGGACGCTGTTCAAACATTTGGAACGTAGGCGTATTGTTGGGGCAGAGTTGAGCGATGAGAAAACTGCATTCTGTTACGTGCCTGCCAAGTGTCACTCATTAGTGTGATGATCACTCATTTGGATACAAAAAGGCAACCTATTTTGAGATATGTCAAGAGAGCAGGGGAGTGGGACTAATTGGATAGCTTTTTCAGAGAGCACGAAGGGCCGAATGGCCTCCTTCTGTTCCGTATTATTCTATGATTCTATGATGTCCAATCCTAAAATAGAAACACAGATGAATGCGTACTTAAAAAAAAAACTGGAAATCTGAACTAAATACAGAAAAATGCTGGAAATACACAGATTATAAATGCCACTCCAAATATACCCTGAATGTTGACAGTGCCACATTATCTGACAGCAAGATCTGAGATGCTTACATTAAATGCAAAAATATTCCAATCACAGGATGTCATATTCTTGCTTTGACAGGCACAAAAATGTAGTCAGAATTTAAAAAGAAAACTTTTGTTCTTTTTAACCTCAGATGCAATTTTACTTTCTCCCCCTGCCATAACTTGTAATTCTCTTTGTTCTTTGTCAGTCCTTTTCTAGCTAAACACACTATACTGTTTCTTACTCAAACTTTGCCTTCCCCAGGGCCTCAAAACGATGGAACTTTTTACCACCTTCCATGTACAGCCTTCAGGCTATTGGACCCCAATATTACTAAAAAAATCTTGTGCAGTGCCCTCCGCAAACCTCCACATTTCTTATGATAAACACAGAAAATGCTGGAAATACTCAGCAAGCCAGGCAGCATCTGTGGAGAAAGAAACAGAGTTAACCTTTCAGGTCGATGGAAAAGGTCATATTTTGATAGAAGTGTTCAAAATCATAAAGTAAATAAAGAGAAACTGTTCCCATTGGCGGAAGGGTCGAGAACCAGAGGGCACAGATTCAAAGTGATTGGCAAAAGAATCAAAGGCGACATGGGGAAAAACTATATTTACTATATAAAACTGGAATGCGTTGCTTGAAAGGGTGTTGGAAGCAGATTCAAATGTGGCTTTCTAAAAGGAATTCGATAAATTCTTGAAAGGAAAAAATTTGCAGGGCTACGGGGAAAGAGCAGGGGAGTGGGACTCACTGGATTGCTCTTACAAAGAGTTGGCATGGTTTCGCTGGGCCGAATGGCCTCCTTCTGTGTTGTAACCATTCTATGATTCTATGACCTGAAATGTTAAATCTGTTTCTTTCTCCACAGATGCTGCCTGACTTGCTGACTATTTCCAGCATTTTCTGTTTCTATTTCAGATTTCCAGCAGCTGCAGCATTTTGCTTCTGATTCCTTGACATGATATTTCATCCTATTTTTGTGTCAAATATTTACCATTGTAAGTTGCTATATCAACATTTCCCATTCAGTTTTTCCATGTCAACGGTCACAAAGTAGTCGCAGGCTCTGGCCACCAAATGGCGCTATGGAGCCAGTTTCTGAAGACTTTTTCCCATCTTATATCTGAAATAAACTTACAGTCATCAGCTGACTGCGGGCAATGCCACAAGCAATTTGGTAGCAATTACTACTGACAAAAAAGAGAAAAAAAAATGGCAAATGCTGGAAATCTGAAATAAAAACAGAAAAATGCTGGAAATAGAGTTCAATCAGCATCTGTAAAGAGGAGGCACAAATTAATATATCAGGTAGGACTTTTCTAAAAAATGTTAACACGTCCATTCTCTCCACAGACACTCTCTGACCTGCTGTACATTTTAAGTTTTAGTTGCAAGAGAGACTTGCATTTCTATAGCGTCTTTCACGACCTCAGGACGTCCCAAAGCGCTTTACAGCCAATGAAGTGCTTTTGAGGTGTAGTCACTGTTGTAATGTGGGAAACGTGGCAGCCAATTTGTGCACAGCAAGATCCCACAAACAGCAATGTGATAATGACCAGATTGGTTGGTTGAGGTATAAATATTGGCCAGGGAGAACTCCCCTGCTCTTCTTCGAAATAGTGCCATGGGATCTTTTACGTCCACCGGAGAGGGGAGACGGGGCCTCCGTTTAACATCTCACCCGAAAGACGGCACCTCCGACAGTGCGGCTCTCCCTCGGTACTGGCACCAGAAGCTTCGGCCTGGATTTTCATGCTCAGGTCTCTGGAGTGGGACGTAACCTCTACTTCCCGATTCACTCGTCTCGGTCCGTCCCTACGCCCTTCGACCTGGGGTTGCACGATTTGTCAAAGGGAACAAAGGCCAGAACTGCCGCGCGCTTGCGCAGTTTTTTAAATTTTCGTTTTGCGGGGAAAGGTAATTATTTCTCCGTCAGCTTAGATGCAGACGGAGCATTTCTGATCCTGGTTCACTGTGAACACTGCATGACCGGCGTTTACAGCTGGGGTTTTAACAGCTCTTCTGGAGCTGGCAGTTGCCAGAATGATTAAAGATCATAGTGTTACTTACTTCCTCTAATCTACTGGGATAAACACATACAGCTGTGGTGCTTAAGGGTGCTGTGAGGACTGGCAAGAACTTTTTGTGTGTGTGGATGCATTGATATGCAAAGCGCCTGCTAGCTTTAATTTCCTGGCAGATTTGCAGTAGAAACTGAATTCAGGACATTGGAGTGATCCCCTCCCATCGGTAGAGGACATGCAGACTACAGCATCTGTGCAAAGGTGGATTAATAAAGCTCCAAAATAATGGGATGAGATTAATGCCTTAATCTACCTGTCCGCTCAAGTAGACGTCGAATCATAGAATGATACAGTACAGAAGGAGGCCATTCGGCCCATCGTGTCTATGCCGGCTCTTTGGTAGAGCTAGCCATTTAGTCCCGCTCCCCTGCTCTTTCCCCATAGCCCTGCAATTTTTTTTCGTTCATGGGATGTGGGCGTCGCTGGCGAGCTCGGCATTTATTGCCCATCCCTAATTGCCCTTGATTATTTATCCAATTCCCTTTTGAAAGTTACAATTGAATCTGCTTCCACCGCCCCTTCAGGCAATGCATTCCAGATTATGACAATTCTCTGCATAAAAAAAAATTTGTTCCTGTTGCCTTTGGCAAAAGAACCAATCACCTTAAATCTGTGTCCTCTGATTACCGACCCTCTGCTACTGGAAATAGTTTCTCCTTATTTAATCTATCAAAACAGTTTCTGATTTTGAACACCTCCATCAAATCTCCTCTTAACCTTCTCTGCTCCAGGGAGAACAACCCCGGCTTCTCCAGTCTCTCCAGATAACTGAAGTCCCACATCCCTGGGACCATTCTAGTAAATCTCTTTTTTTTTATTCGTTCACGGGATGTGGACGTCGCTGGCGAGGCCAGCATTTATTGCCCATCCCTAATTGCCCTTGAGAAGGTGGTGGTGAGCCGCCTTCTTGAACCGCTGCAGTCCATGTGGTGACGGTTCTCCCACAGTGCTGTTAGGAAGGGAGTTCCAGGATTTTGACCCAGCGACAATGAAGGAACGGCGATATATTTCCAAGTCGGGATGGTGTGTGACTTGAAGGGGAACGTGCAGGTGGTGTTGTTCCCATGCGCCTGCTGCTCTTGTCCTTCTAGGTGGTAGAGGTCACGGGTTTGGGAGGTGCTGTCGAAGAAGCCTTGGCGAGTTGCTGCAGTGCATCCTGTGGATGGTGCACACTGCAGCCACAGTGCGCCGGTGGTGAAGGGAGTGAATGTTTAGGGTGGTGGATGGGGTGCCAGTCAAGCGGGCTGCTTTATCTTGGATGGTGTCGAGCTTCTTGAGTGTTGTTGGAGCTGCACTCATCCAGGCAAGTGGAGAGTATTCCATCACACTCCTGACTTGTGCCTTGTAGATGGTGGAAAGGCTTTGGGGAGTCAGGAGGTGAGTCACTTGCCGCAGAATACCCAGCCTCTGACCTGCTCTCGTAGCCACAGTATTTATATGGCTGGTCCAGTTAAGTTTCTGGTCAATGGTGACCCCCAGGATGTTGATGGTGGGGGATTCGGCGATGGTAATGCCGTTGAATGTCAAGGGGAGGTGGTTAGACTCTCTCTTGTTGGAGATGGTCATTGCCTGGCACTTATCTGGTGCGAATGTTACTTGCCACTTATGAGCCCAAGCCTGGATGTTGTCCAGGTCTTGCTGCATGCGGGCTCGGACTGCTTCATTATCTGAGGGGTTGCGAATGGAACTGAACACTGTGCAGTCATCAGCGAACATCCCCATTTCTGACCTTATGATGGAGGGAAGGTCATTGATGAAGCAGCTGAAGATGGTTGGGCCTAGGACACTGCCCTGAGGAACTCCTGCAGCAATGCCCTGGGGCTGAGATGATTGGCCTCCAACAACCACTACCATCTTCCTTTGTGCTAGGTATAACTCCAGCCACTGGAGAGTTTTCCCCCTGATTCCCATTGACTTCAATTTTACTCGGACTCCTTGGTGCCACACTCTTCTGCATCCTCTCTAAAGCCTTGACATCCTTCCTAAAGTGTGGTGCCCAGAATTGGACACAATCCTCCAGCTGACCAGTGTTTTAAAGTGGATGATAAAATGATTAACTGGCAATTTGTTGGTGAAGAATAAGGGACGCCATTCCTTCTTTAAAAGAACGGAACTGATTGAACTGTGGGTGGTCCTAATGTAAGTCAAATTGACCCCGAGTGGGTGAATCTTTGATGTTGATGAAATATAATAAATCGCCACATTTCACTGTCATGACATTGCTTGGCTTGCTCAAAACTTATTTATCTTCCTCAACAAAGATTAAAAAATAGGAGCGGTGGTTATGAACTAAAGTTGTAAGTTCAACAACTTTATATAGGCACCGCTCTTATTTTCTTGGACAGCAGGTGCTGGTGATGGTTCTGCTGTTGCCATTCACACCTCCTCTGGACCCATCTTTTGTTTCTTTACTTGTCCCATTCCCGCACCCCTTGTCTTACACCATCGTCTCTTTTGTTATTTCATCACTCCTGCCCCCCACCCTATCAGAGACCTCCCATCCCACCCCCTTTTTCTATGGCTCTGCACTTAACAACTGATAAATCTTTACTTCTTCCAGTTCTGATGAGAGGTCACCGGCCTGAAACGTTAACTCGATTTCTCTCTCCACAAATGCTGACTGACTGAGTGTTTCCAGCATTTTCTGTTTTTATTTCTTGTTGTATAGCAACGTCTATCGCCATGGCTCAGTTGGTAGCACCACTATCTCGAAGTCAGGAGGTTTGCGGGTTCAATATAAGAAGAAAAGCCTTTCACGTCCTCAGGACGTCCCAGAAGTCTTTACAGCCATTGAAGTCCTTTAGAAGTGATGTCACTGTTGTAATGCAGGGAAATGGGTAATATATAAATAACCGATTGGTGTGCCCTCTATGCTGATGCTCCAGTGCAGTAGTGAGGGCGTGCTGCGTAGTTGGAGGTGCCGTCCTTTAGCTGACATGTTAAACATAGGTCTCACCCAACCTGTTTTAGTGATTCAGGTGAACATCCCGTGAGTCTATCGAAGAAGTGCAGAGATATCTCCTGGTGTCTTGCTAACGTTGCTATCTCACCACTAAAGACAGATAAATTGATCATTCACCTCAGTTGCTGTTTGTGGAATCTTGCTGTGTACAAATTGGGTGCCATGTTTGGCCATGTAGAAACATAGAAGCTTACAGCACAGAAGGAGGCCATTTAGCACATTCTATTCATTCCAGCTCCTTGCTAAAGCATTCCAAAACGATTTCCGCTCTCCCCATTGTATCTGCCTCTGCTTCAATTATTTATCCAATGTTGCCTCCATGGATGCTACGGTCTCTGCCTCAAACATTCCTTGCAGCCAAGCGTTCCATGCTCCAACAACCCTCTGCTTAAAGAAATTCCTCCTAGCAGTTCTCCTGACTCTTGGTGACAATGTTAACTTGATGATCCCGCATCACAGATTCCCCAACCAGAGAAAGTAGTTTTTGCCTATTCGACAACTCCTTGCATTTATATAACACTTTTAATGTAGTCCCAAGGTGCTTCACAGGAGCGTTATCAAACAAAATTTGACACCAAAGAACATTACATGGGATTTGCAGATACATACAATGAAGCCTACGTTTTCTAATCAACATTAACCCATGTGTTAATGTCAGAGCTAACGTAACAGCAATTGGAAAATCTACACCTGGGTGTCTGACACAATTCAACATTCGGTATTACTCGTCGAGGCAGTTTCCAATTAAGGGCTTAGACGAAGCAGAGGGAGGACTCACTGGACAGCAGGTGTGGGTGATGTGTGGTTGCTGCGAGGGATTTCGGGAGTGGGAAGGATTCTGGAAACATCGGCTGGTGCTAGGGTTCTTGGTTGCGGTGGGAGGGTGTAGGAAAAGTCGGGGTGGGGGGGGGGTGGGAGGTGTGCTAGGAGGAAGAGGAAGGCTCACACTACCTGAGGTTTAAGGTTCCTTAAGGCATTCTTTGGATTATGTTAATCTACAGGAAATTCAGTGAAGATCATGGTCAAGGCACCAGTGATAGTCATGATTTAACAAGGTCTCGTCTATTGAATACGAAATGTAACCTCCGCTGTGGAACTCTGATTCTGTGCGAAACTTTCCCATGGGCAATGCAACAACAACTTACAATTATAGAGTGCCCTTTAACACAACAAAAAAAAGACGCCCAACGTGAGATGGAAATAGAAGGGGAAACAAACACCAAATCCTGAAGAGAGAGTCAGGATGGATGGATGAACGGATGAAAAAGTTGAGGACTTTTAAAAGGAGGAGAGAGAAAAGTGGACAGTGAGGGTGTGTGTGTGTGTGTAGGGAGGCGGGGGGGGGTGGGGGTCAAGGGTATGTAGGGAGGGAGTTCTACCAAGTAGGGTTTAGATGGTTGAAGGCTCCATCACTAATGGTAGGGTGAAGGGTGAGAGAGAAGCCTACAAGGTGAGCGGTTCAACATAAATTTGTATTTATATAGCGCCTTTAATGTAGTAAAAACGTCCCAAGGCACTTCACAGGAGTGTAATCAGACAAAATTTGACACCGAGCCGCATGAGGAGATATTACAACAGGTGACGAAAAGTTTGTAGGTTTTAAGGAACGTCTTGAAAGGAGGAGAGGTAGAGACCCCATTTACCTTTCTTCCAATGGAAGTGGGATCTCAACATGATCTGGTTCTGATGTTGGCTCACTCTATTCACAAGGTGGGATACATCTAGAGATTGACTGAACCAGCAGGGCAAGAACACATACGTAAGATTTACAGCAAGGCTGCTACAAAGTTGAAATCATTGATGTTTCCCCAAATGTTGAGGTAAATGTCTAGGGTTAATTTTAACCCCCTTGCCTAACGAGAATGGTGCGTGGTGGAGTGGGGGTTAAGATCAGGCCCAGTCCGCTTACCAACCTGAAGCCGGACTGTTCCTGCCAGTCCCATCTTATCTTCCCGCCAGGAGAAACCTGTCAGGATGCAGTGGGGTGGCCAGAAGAGGCCAAGATAAGTACGATCTTTTCATTCTTCGGAGGAGCAGGAAGATATCCCGACCCACACTGACATCTGTTTGGGATGACACCACCCCCCCCCACCTTCCTCAATCCCCCACCCCAGCACTTACCTTATGCAGGGGTCTGTTCCTTCAGGTCCCGGGGCATCAGGCTCCCGCTCAATTCCCAATCCCGCCTGACGGCCTGGACATCATTCCCGCCGGCTTTGAGTGTAACACCGATCTCAATTATTCAAATGTGGCCCTTCAAATGGGGCCTCGCTTCATTCGTTCAGGCCTCCCATGAACCATGCCTGCCCTCCACCCCTTTAAAATCGAGGCCTATAACGTCAGCAATTGACCTCAGCCAGCCTGGACAGACCAGAGCGGAATGCTGGTCAAGGTGGAGCCTTGTGTTGTGTGGTGGGGTAGGGATCCATAATCCTTGGGGATCAGGGAGCATTTATGCAGAGCTTTGCCTGAGAAAACTAAAATGGGCAGTTAAAAAGTTCACGATTGCCATAGGGACCAGAAAGAACAGCCTTGATGGGCTAAATGTGATTAATCTCTGTTTAGTGTATCGGGTGAAGGAGAGAGCCTGCACTAAGGAAACATTCCGTCAATACTGCGCTGAAGTAGGAGCCGAGATTACGTATACAAGCCCTGGAGTGCGGCTTGAAACCACAACCAGACACAATCAGACACAAGACCGCAACCAAATGAGCCAAGCTGACACTTAGTAAAATCAGTACGTAGCTGGGAAGCTTTTTTGACATGGAAAAATTCAGCAGTTTCTCCGATATAATAAAGCTAGGAGCTGCCAAACTCTGCCACGAGCAGCAAAACCTGATGACTTGGCAACAGCTCAAATTTAACCAGAGTGTTTGGCGGCAGGAATGGTAGCTATTCATTTAGTTTTAGCACAGTAAGCTTCTGTAAGGGTTGTAGGGCTCCTGTAATATCATAACACCGTGCCTACCCTTGGGAAGCAAGAGCAACAACCTCTAGTGTACTTCTCACGTAGCGAAAAATGTCTCGGAGCATGTTAAGGGCAAAGGGAAGGAAATGGTAAACATCACGCTGGAGAGAAAAGGAGGAGCTGAAGCTGGGGGGCCGGGGGGCGGTGGGAGGCAAAGCGATGACACTAACACACACACACACACACACACACTCGCGCACACACGCACTTCAGCCTTGTCTCTTGCACACACACATGGTGGAGGCCACCATTGCTGGGGATGGGAATGTTCACTGAGCCTCCTCCTCCTGTTGGTGATTATTCATCAACATTCTCGACTGGACGTGCTAGGACAAGAGAGTTTTGCTCTAAGCCGTTGGCTGTGGGACTGCTGAGTTCGGTCTATAGCCTGCCGCTTTTGCTACTCGTGGACTGTATAAATGGGTTCAAAAGACAATTGAATACCTTTTATGTAGAGAAGGGATGGAGGGATATGGCGAGAAGGTGGGTCGTGGTATTGAGAACTTTCAAAGAGGGATGGTTTTTTTGGGCCTAGTAACCTTCTCATTTGGTTGCAGTCTTGCGTCTGATTGTGTATGGTTGTGAGTTCAAGCCGCACTCCAGGGCTTGTAATCTTATGGTCTTAATTTAAGCAAAATGACTAGAATTATGAAGGATAAATACATGTCATAGTGGCAATGTATGCATTTACATTGTGTTTTTACTGGGTATGAGGCAAGCACTTGTAGCAGAAAACAATATTGCCCATGTAGAAAGTATGGCTTCAAGTGTATTTATCCTTCTTCATCTTGTCCAAGAGTCAGCAAATAGTACAAGTTGTAATATATTGAGATACATGAGACAGGAAACTCATTACAATGCACTGGGGACAAATTCCATCAATCACTTAATGATGCATTGCAATGGCCATGAGGCATGAAGCAAGCTTCAAAGAGGCCACATGACAACGCAAATACAGTTTGTTTATATCACATTCATTTCTCAGATCCTGTCATGCCACATCCAACAGTTATAATCATCGGCTCCCTCGACGGCCTGGTGAGCAATGGAACTAACCCATGTGGACTGGAAGGTCCCAAGTTCAATTCCTGCTCTGCACTGATCTCAGGGAGGGGGAAAATAATGAGTCAGGTTTCCCATTGACTGTGCTGCGGCAGCTCAGTGGTCAGCTAGCCTGCTGACATTTACTGTTGAGGGTCACGTATGAAGAATGTACCTTTGGCTGAAGTGGTCAAGATTATGAAAGGGTTCGATAGGGTAGACGCAGAGAAAAGGTTTTCACTTGTGGGGGAGTCCAAAACTAGTGGCCATAAATATAAGATAGTCATTAATGAATCCAATAGGGAATTCAGGAGAAACTTCTTTACCCAGAGAGTGGTTAGAATGTGGAACTCGCTACCACAAGGAGTAGTTGAGGCGACTAGCATAGATTCATTTAAGGGGAAGCTAGAAAAACACATGAGGGAGAAAGGAATAGGAGGATATGCTGATAGGGTGAGATGAAGAGGGGTGGGAGGAGGCTCGTGCGGAGCATAAACGTCTGCATGGATGTTGGGCCGAATGGCCTGTTTCTGTGCTGTAGACTCTATGGGCAGAATTTTCATTTTGAGCCGGGAAGGGAGCAAGTGGGGTGGGGGGGTTGGGGAAACGGGGGAGATTTTCGGGTGCAAAACGCGGAAGGTAAGTTGGCGAGACGCCAATAAATTTTGCTTCCGGGTTTCGCGCCCAGGAGCCAGTCTGATTGACAGCTTCGCTTGTACTTGCTTAAAAACTGTTAAATCTTCAACTTCTTCCAGTTCTGACGAAAAAAGTCTTTGGCCTGAAACGTTAACTCTGTTTCTTTCTCCACAGATGCTGCCTGACTTGATGAGTATTTCCAGCATTTTCTGTTTTTAGTTTTGATTGACAGGCTGGCTGGCTGGCGGGCGGGCAGGAAGGCCTGCGGTAGCAGGCCGCAGCCAGGGGTCGGAGGGAGAGAGGGAGGAATCATGGTCCGGGAAGGAGATTGGAGGTCGGGCGAAGAGTCGGAGGTCGGTGGCGATCTACCATGGGTTGGGGGTGGGTGATGTGGCGGCTGATCGCAGGGGACCTGCCATGCTAGGTGAGCTTGTTGGACCTGGATGAAGCACTCCCACTCCTCTGGTCCCACAAGCAGTGCAATAAAGGCACTCACCTAGAATATCTCAATGAGATACATTGCCCTTTCAAGTAAAGTACCAGCCTGCCGGCTTTAAGTGGGGGCGGGACTTCCTGGTGTCTGTTGTCCACATCCAGACACACCTGCCCGAGTTAAACCCAGAAGTGGGCAAGTTGGAGTCGGGATGCAGTCCTGTTCCACTCCACCCGTTCTTGGAGGTTAAAATTTACCCCTATGTAACCTGTAGAATTATACTGAAGCCGGTGTCAACTTGAATGCTCCTCCAGGCCCCACAAGGAAAATCTGGGCTGCTCTGGACTCACGCCGCTCCTCCCCCCCCCCATTCCCCAACTTCCTCCCCACGACTTACCTGAGTGTCGGTGAGCGACCTCTGTGGCCTCCCAATCTTCAGCTGCCGGCAGTTGGCTACCTGCCTCTTCTCACCCAATTCAGGGGGACAGATGGCCAGCTGGATGTAAACGAGACCCGGCCGTTAAAATCAGTCGAGCCTCCCACTACTGTTCCCAGGTGGGCTCGCCAGGCCAGCTATCCAGCCAGGAGTTAAAATTCCCCTGTGCTCGCTGACCTACATTGGCTCCCGGTCCGGCAATGCCTCGACTTTAAAATTCTCATCCTTGTTTTCAAATCCCTCCGTGGCCTCACCTCTCCCTATCTCTGTAACTTCCTCCAGCCCTACAACCCTCCGAGACCTCTGCGCTCCTCCAACTCTGGCCTCTTGTGCATCCCCGATTTTAATCGCTCCACCATTGGTGGCCCTGTCTTCAGCTGCCGAGGCCCTAAGCTCTGGAATTCCCTCCCTAAACCTCTCCGCCTCTCTCTCCTCTAAGGCGCTCCTTAAAACCTACCTCTTTGATCAAGCTTTCGGTCACCTGTCCTAATACCACCTTCTGTGGTTCGGTGTCGAATTTTGTTCGCTAACACTCCTGTGAAGCGCCTTGGGACGTTTTGCTACATTAAAGGCGCTATATAAATGCAAGTTGTTGTTAAGAGTGAATGCAATGGGCGTACTTCACTTTGCACCAATGCTAAAATTGTGTTTCGAAGCCAGAGTCAGGGCCTTGCAGATGAGACACAGATAACTTTCTTTCCAATTATCATGTAGCCATTTCAAGTTGCTACCTCCAACAGCAGTGTAGAAAACCAGAATTATTGGTACATTGATTTTGCAAATGAAGTCAATATTTAATTCATCTGTAATATTTTTCTAGAAGTTAAAAAAGGATGTTTATTTTAGTCACTTACATCTTCAGTACCTTTTCCCTTCCCATTTGCGTGTTGATTTGATCCTTCAGCTGGTACGCGGTTCACCGTCCTGGCTGGAACTGGAATGTTTCATCCCATGTGTTTCTTTCTACCCTGTGAGTCCTAATATATTCACGCTAAGGACGTCTTGACTTGTGCCAGTTTGAACAAAATACTTTCCTACCTCATGTACAATCAGAACAATGCGCTTAAGTTGGATGTGGGGGAAGTTGGGAGATTTCCTATTTGTGGTAAATGTGTTGCTCATCCTCATATTTATGATTTTTCTACAAATAGCAAACCTTCCCCCCAGTAGGGCTGCCAACTCTGGTTGGGTATATTCCTGCAGGTGTCATCACATGACCTCCCACCTCCAACCACCCCGCCCCCCACACTCTCGCCATTGGTTGCCTGACCTGTCCATCTTCACGGTGCACCGCCTTCCACGCCAATCGGAAAGCGAATAGGCTCTTCATTTCCCGATTGGGTGATTCATGACTGTCAGTCAAACAGCCTTTTTCACATGTCCAATATTTTTATAACGAATAAGCAAAAGTGCTCAAAGAAAATTGAAGAAAACACTTTTTCTTAATGTCCCTATGATTTTTCTTCCCGTCGCTCGGCAGTGTCCTGACGATTAATCTTTAATTCCTGGAGACTCAAGGGCAATCCTGGAGGGTTGGCAACCCTATCACCCACAGAAGTGCAGTCTAGATTTCCCCCACTCTGCAGTGTGGTTCCCCAGGGTCACCCAGCTCTAAGACGGTCCTCAGACTAGTTGCACTTTCCTGCAGTTTGCAATGGAACTGCTCTGGGATGCACAGGGATGTTTCCCCCAAGTTAATGTCACTGGAGCAGCCGGACAGGGAGAGAGACCCCGACTTGAGGGTCCCCATGCCTGGAACAAAATAAAAAGAAAGACTTACATTTATATAGCACCTTTCACAAGATCAGGATTTCCCAATGCGCTTTACAGCCAGGTTGAGGAATAAATATTGGCCAGGACACCAGATAGCCCCTGCTCTTCTTCAAATAGTGCTATAGGATCTTTTGCATTCACCTGAGAGGGCAGATGGAGCCTCGATTTAACATCTCTTCCAAAAGACAGCACCTCTGACAGTGCAGCACTCCCGTCAGTATTGCCCTAGAGTGTCAGCCTAGATTATACACAAGTTCCTAGAGTGGGACTTGAATCAGCTCCATTCTGACTCAGAGGCAAGAGTGCTACCACTGAGCCACAAAAATAAGATCTTTCAGGTAAGAGTATTATTGTCCTCTATAATAAGGAGAAAACTTGGAACAAGAAGGTGCTGTCTGAGTATGAAAGAAAGAAAGACTTGCATTTTTGTAGGGCCTTTCACAACTTCAGGATGTACCAAAATGCTTTGCAGCCAATGAAATATTTTTTCAAGTGTGGTCACTGTTGTAATTTAGGGAAGCCAATTTGCGCACAGCTAGGTCCCACAAACAGCAACGAGACAATGACCAGATAATCTATTTTTAGTGATATTGGTTGAGGGATAAATATTAGCCAGGACACCAGGAGAAACCTTCCGCTCTTTTTCAAATAGTGCCGTGGGAACTTTTACGTCCACCTGAGAGGGCAGACGGGGCCTCGGTTTAACATCCAAAAGACAGCGCCTCCAACAGTGCAGCACTCCCTCAGTACTACACTGGGAGTGTCGGTCTGGATTATGTGCTCAATTCTCTAGACTTGAGTTGTACTTCTAGTGAGAGGGCATGTAGTGTAATGGTTAGTGTAGTGAACTAGCAACCATAGGTGCTGTAAGGTCATGTCCTATTGTGTATAAGTAGCGTACTTGAATTCAATAAATCTGCTAAAGGGACTTGCTCCAGAAAAATGACCATGAAATTTCTTTGTAAAAATCCAATGGTTCACTAATGTCCCTCAGGGAAGAGAAACTGCCGACGAGTTCACATAATGTGGTTGACTCTTAATGCCCTCAGTTTAGTAGAGTGCGTAGCGTTGATCGACAATCACAGCTTTGCCTGTAGCACTCACATCCTGAGAACAACTAAATTATTTTTTAAAAAACGACCCAGCATCTCATCGTGATATTTGGCCTGAACATAAAGTTAGTGAGTGATTCTGTTCTAAATGTTGTGCAGTTCATCCAGAGACAGAATGATACTGGGGCTTAGAGAGCTAAATTATGAGGACACGTGGCATAAACTTGGCTTGTATATAGAAGATTGAGAGGTGGTCTGGTTGAGGTGTTTAAAATGTTAAAAGGATTTGATCGGGTAGATACGGAGAAACTATTTCCTCTGGTGGGGGAAATCAAGAACAAGGAGATATAATCTTAATCAGGCCATTCAGGAGCGAAATCAAGAAGCACTTTTTCACACATAGGGTAGTGGAAATTTGGAACTCTCTCCTCCAAAAGGCTGTGGATACTGGGGGACGATTGGAACTTTCAAGACTGAGATCGATAGAGATTTTGTTGGGTAAGGGTGTCAAGGAATATGGAGCAAAGGCAGGAAAATGGAGTTGAGGTGCAGATCAGCCATGATCTAATTGAATGGTGGAGCAGACCCGAGGGGCTGAATGGTCCTAAAATCCTAACAAAGGGCTAATTTTAACCTAACCCACCCGGCAGGAAGCCGAGGGGATAAGATCAGCCGTCTGTTTTACACCCCAATCAGATTATAATGGAGAGTAAAATCGTACGGGATGTTAAAGGAGTGGACAATCTAATGCTGTCAGTTTCACGCCATGCGGGTTAGGTTAAAATGACCCCGTAAGTGCGACCAGAGTGTCTATTGACACCACTGCGTCAGCCAATGTGTTGGAGGTGGGGCGGGACTTACAGCAGGACTCACAGCAAACAGAGTATTTTACAGCAAGCAGAGTCCATTAAAACAGTGCACTGCAGCAAACAGCCTACAGAGTCTATTTAATCAACCCTGGTCACTTAGAGCAGTATGGTCTCCAGGTGTGATTGATGGGGGACTCAACCAACCATCTCCATTCTGGCTGAGAATGGAGGTGTCACTAAATGCAGCCAAGTGTGACAGGGTTCATGATATATTAAAAATAATTTATTTTCCTTCTCTGGCAATATATTTATTTACTTCTACTGCTGAGCAGTAAATTGGTAATTCCAGGCAGAAGAGGTATAATTTAAATATTCAATTCTAATTGGGGCTTCAGTCATTTATTATCCCCACTCTTAAACACAAAATTAATTATTTAAGGCATTGAAATTAAGGCGAGAAATATATTAACTCTTTAGGGTGATGTCAAGTTGTTTATTTAAGTGATCCGCCAAGGAAAGTATTTATTTTGTCAAAGAAATTATTCATTAATGGCGATCAATTTTTTTTAAGTCAGGAAAATTAATTAGTTATTTACAACAATCACGATATATCGTTATTTAGTCTGAGACTCTAATGACTCATTCAACGCAATCAATCTTTTAGTTATTCTTCTGAACCAAATGCGTTCAGCAATTTATAAAGCCCTCCATCTGTCAACATAGTTTATCCACTGCCAGCTTGGCTCATTTGTTTGCACTCTTGGCTCTTAGTCATTGGGATGTGAGTTTAAAACCCCACTCCGGAACTTAAACACAACATCCTGGCTGACGGTGCAGTGAGGTGGTTCTTTGGCCTGGTTCGGTGGATATTAAAGGTCTCGGAGGTGAATTCCAGAGGGAAGGAGTTCTCCAGCCCGAACTTGAGCAGAAGAGCCGCGCAAACCCTAGAACGATGACCGTTCCTCGGGGTTTTCCATGGCGGTTACATCGGACGAGCAGGAGAACCCCTTCACCCCCCGCCCCCCGCCCCATGGAAATTCGACTCCCTCGTGCTTAGGTGAATGTTAAAAATCTCGTGGCATTATCTGAGATCAATAGATTTTTGCTAACCAAGGATTATGGAGCCAAGGCGGGTGGATGGAGTGAAGATACAGATCAGCCATGATCTCATTGAATGGCGGAACAGGCTCGAGGGTCTGAACGGCTTACTCCGTTTCCTACGTTCCCATGTTCATACCCAATGGTGGGACTCGTGCGGGTTGTAAGCAGATGTGCACTTCCCATCAGGGGACCTGCAGTGTTGCCATTGGAAAGATATTTGCTATTGGGGATGCACGAGGAGCACAGAAGTAAGTGAGGCAGAAATCATGCTTGGCCTACCAATATTGCTTGGCTTTCAGCCTTCCCGTTATAACAGGGGAAAATACAGCTCTGCTGCTTATCCAACCAGATCGGCAGAATATAAACCGGTCATGACCAAGGATGCAAATTTAATTAATTCCAAACAAACTTGCACCAATTGACCCTGAGCCATCAACGTTACAATCGAGTGACTATTTTTAAGAGCACGGATGGGGGATTGTTCATCGGTTGACATTTCCACGCTGGGCAGTCTATTCATGCCATATTAAAAAGATACCCCGATGCATACTTGAAAGGTTAATTTTGACAGTTTAATTTGGTTTGGTGTCAGCTCTAGTCCCAGTGTTGTCCCCCAGGTGCTGCTAGACAATCAGAATGCTGGCTGAAGACTTTTTGAGGACACAAGTATCTCTCCATTTTCCCCTGACACGTGACGGCAATTGTGGATTTTTTTTTTCTCCTTCGCAGCCCTCCAATTAATGCTTTTCATTTAATCCTTAAAGGCGCACTGTCCCCATAAATAAAGTTCATCAAACCTCTTTACAAATTGATTTTTAGGAAGGGTAAAAGGCCAATCCCTTTTGATTGATCAACCCTGCCTACCCACCTTCTCACCCTATCCCATCTCTCTTCAGAAATTTGTCCACTGAATTCACTTATCCCGTCCTCTTCAATGCTCTTCTCTGCTTTCTTACACCATAGGTCTATTTAAAAATGTTCCCCCTTGACTTCCATTTTTACTCTTAACTTTTTTCATCCCCGTAACATCCTCCGATTCTAGCCTCTTGCGCATTCCTTGATTTTAATCGCTCTGCCATTGGCGGCCATGCTGGAATTCCCTCACTGAACCTCTCCACCTCTCTATCCTCCTTTGAGACGCACGTCAAAACCTACCTCTTTGCCCAAGCTTTCGGTCAGCTGTCCTATAATCTCCTTATGTGGCTCGGTGTCAAATTTTGTTTGATAATCGCTCCTGTGAAGCGCCTTGGGATATTTTACTGCGTTAAAGGCCCTGTGGGACTAATTGGATAGCTCTTTCAAAGACCTGGCACAGGCACAATGGGCCGAATGCCCTCCTCCTGTGCTGTACCTACTATGATATAATTGCGAGTTGTTGTTGTTGTTGTTGTTGTTGTTGTTTGCTTCGATTCGGTCAGTCTGGAGTTTCTTTTGCCTCTTTCATAACAAACTAAGAAAACCTCTTTTCTAAAGGATACAAACCCAATTTCATGAATATTTTCTGATAACTCAATACCCAGAATCATCTTTCAATGCAATGAAGCAGAGAGATGCAAATCATGTCAAGCCATGGCACTGGATCACTCGTTTGTGATAAGGAAGAAAAGCTCGCATTTACATTGTGCCTTTCATGTCCTCAGGGCATCCCAAAGCACTTCACAACCAATAGGTTATTTTCAAAGTGCCGCCACTGTTGTTATGTGCTTTAATAAAAAAAAGTCAGCCAATTTGCACACGGTAAGATCCCAGACGACCTGTTTTTGGTTGGTGCCGGTTGAAGGGGGATTGTTGACTGGAACACCCTGTTCTTTTTCGAATAGTGCCATGGGATCTTTTTACGTCTACCTGAGCTGGCAGACGTAGCCTCGTTTTAACACCTCATCCAAAAGAAGGTACTTCCGTAACAAAGCGAAGAGTTAATGTCAAGCCTTTGCAACCCTTGGTTACACGGCCGATTGACAACTGGTGGGGGGGGGGGGGGTGCAATTTTTGTCTTGTTACCACTCCATTTTGTGGCTGGAATGGGCCGGCAGCAAGACGAAGGTCGCAAAGAGAACTTACCATTGACTTACCACTGTCTTTGCACCCAAGACGATTTTGCAGGGGGCCTTAAAATAGGCGGTCTGGCGTATCTTTCGGAAACAGGCAGGATCATCATGAACATATTTAAATCGGGGTCCTAAGACTTACTTAGGACTCCAATGCACTTTTGGTCTTTCACATGGTGGAGTGCATGTTGTGCGCACTGCGCCCTGTGTAAGTGATGGTTGAATGACCTAACCAGCGGTCCTTAAAGGGACCATTGGAGGCCGCTCCGAAAACAGGGGCATCTGAAGCCACAAAAATTGTCTTGTCCGCTGTTGATTCCTCGTAGGCCCTTCCCAGTTCTCGCCTGCCCCATACCCCCCACACCCCGCTCCTTTAAGTTAGGCTCCGCGGAGGAGCCAAAAGTTTTTCCATTCCTCTCCGATTGGCAAGCTGCCTGTCATTATTCGTTTAGCGCTGGCAGCTCGATGATTTTATTATGAGTCCGATCACCATTGGCCACATCAGACGGGCGGTACGATGGACCAGATTACCACCTGCCTAGTACCCGCCCAAAATCGATGCAGAAATCGTTTCTTCTCTGAAAGACGGGGAAAGAGAGGCTGCAGAGGATGTAAACTAATTCGTGCCAGAGCTGGAAATTAGAGAGGTTGACTCTGTGCTGTGCGTTCTGCATCGATTCATCGAGTCAAAAGATAGCGAAACATTCGATGAATTTAATGCACCTCAGGCTGATGATTTCTGATCTCCACCAAAGTAAATATCACGGAATTTTCCTCAGCATGTGAAAAACTCATGTGAGGTGAGCATTTTTCTTTAATTTTTAAGATGTTTTCACTGTATTCACGTTGTTATTAGACGTTATAATTTTTATGATGTTTCTCTGCGTTCATCCCGTGTTTTACGATGTTGTACGAAATTTAGGCAAATAAAGGTCATTATGCACCAGACCGGCCTTGATTTTTGTTGCTTCCCGCTTCGTAGAAATTTGCGAGGTTGTCCCGAACAATTGGAATTAAGCGGGTTCCACTGTATCTAACACATTTTATACCCTCAGGACGCCCCAAAGCGTTTCACAGCCAGTGAATGACTTTCGAAGTGTAGTCACTGTTACAATGCAGGCAAATTGGGGGATATAAATTAAAAAATCATCACCAAAGGAAAGAAGGGAGAGGTCAAGAGTTTTGTTTTATTTGCGCAGAGGGTTGTTAAGAGTGAGAGGGGTTGAAAAGATTAATTCCATGTATCCATTACTTCTTAGAGTTGAAACTGTGCAGTACTATATTACTATCTTACGTCCACAGCCTTCTGGGAGAGACAATCATAGATTTCTATTAGCCTTTGTGTGAAAAAGTGCTCCCAGGTTTCCCTCCTGAATGGCCTAGCTCTGATTTTAAGATTGTGTCCCCTTGTTATCGATTCTCCCCCACCAGAGGAAATAGTTTCTCCGTATCTACCCTGTCGAATCCTTTTAATGTTTAAAAATACCTCCATCAGATCAGCCCCTTGATCTTCTATAACTCATGGGAAAGCACGCCGAGATTTTTTTTCTGGAGTCAGCTGATGGAATGAGAACATTGCCATCTCCGCATATTAAAGCCCGCGTTCTATTAACAGGGCGGCAGAGCACCGTCTATTTAAATCGGGTGCGATGCTACAACATCAAGGTCCGACAGGGAGGTGCAACATCAATCTTCCAAATGGGCAGTGTCGGGTAATTGGTAAAAATGAAGCATCTTCCCAGTAGCACTGACCATCAGGGGCCGAGTGAGACTCAGTATGGAGACAGTGACGTTGATACCAACTAGCGTCAGTCACAGAGCCACCCCACTTGAGTACAGCATCGTCCAAAAACCACATATCTTTCTTTAATACATTAAACATCTGCTGTAATTATTAATAGTCCAATATCTGTGTGAACAGTGGCTATTTTAAAAATGAAGCTGACAGCATATTGCCATCTATCGAATGCAATTCACGAAGCACCGTTAACCGAGTGGCTTTTGATGGCTCCTGTTCCTTTCTCTCTTCTGTTACATCCTCCGAGGTCATTAATATCGTGTTTGTTTGTTTCTCTTTTTGTTTTCTCTCTACTCCCCACCCCCCACCCCCCATCCCACACCCCCCCCTCCCCGATCTTCTTCTTCCAATCTCATTAATACGCGGTGGAAGTGATAAAAGCAATGTCAGGAGCGTACTATTCTGGTCGTGTAGCTGACAGCTCATATATCAGCCTGCTGCAGTACAAAGCCTCGGCCTTACACACAGCACCAAACCAATCCATTGATGTCTGCAGTTACAAATGAGATGGAGGACAAGGGATGAATGCAAGGCACTGGATGTATCAAAGAGGGAAGGGCAAACTGTTTGGCCTCAAAGTAATGGGGCTCTGTAAAGAATTTATATCAGTTTACCTAACCCGCCTAGTGATCAGTGTTATTGAACATAGATAAACATAGCTCGCCAGAGCTTCCCCTACGCATTGCTCGTAGATTTTTCCCTTTTTTTTTAAAGTCTCAAAATCTTCAGGTTTGTTTTAAAAGTATTCACCAATTCTCACAGGTGTTGCGCTATTAATAATTACAATGGAATGTTTAATGAGCTAAAGAAAGATACTTGGTATTTCAACTAAACTGGACTCCAGAGGGGTGACTCTGTGACTGATGTGAGTCACTGTATGCAATGTCTTGCTACGATGCCCTGAAGGAGAAATCTATTATAGAACAAATGAAATGAAAACAGAAAATTGCTAGAAATGTCCTTCCGGCTGATATGGAGTCCCACCCAAAACATTATGCGGTTTCTATGTGGGGGGATGTCAATTCACTGTCGCCCTTGCTGCGTTTCCTATATTACAACAGTGACTACAATTCAAAAGTACTTCATTTGCTGTAAAGCACTTTAGGACACCCTGAGGTAGTGAAAGGCGCTAAATACATTTATTCTTTCTTTCTCTTTCTCTCTCTTTCTCTCTTTCCCACTGCACTACCCAGTCCTGCCATTCTGCCATTTTGACATGCAATGCAAGCAGTTTAAAATGTGCCAGAGTCCAGAACTCTGCCACCTATGTCGTGTTGCATAGAAACTCCCGTGTGCCCTCCTTTGCTGCCACCAAACCCCCCTCCCCATCATTCAACTGTTGATTGCCCTGTGTGTAGAGAAATATGGTCCCAATCCTGCCCTTCACAACCTTGAACCCGTGCTGTCTTGAAACGCCTGACTTGGTGTATCCGAAAGTAATATTCTGGATTAACTTTCCTTTACTGTGAAACAGTTTTAAGACGCTCGTTGGTGCAGAAACCAGTAGGAAAGCTCCAGGTATGGGTGAGTGAGGTAATCCATGGTGAATCGTTTAGCATTTAAAATGTTCAGGGAGAGCTGATGCTTCTGGCAACTCTCCCTCCGAACATTAAAACATTCACTTCCTGATGGGCGAAATTCCCTGCATAAGAACATAAGAAATAGGAGCAGGATTGGGTCATACGGCCCCTCGAGGCTGCTCCGCCATTCAATAAGGTCATTGCTGGTCATCTACCTCAACTCCACCTTCCTGCCCGATCCCCATATCCCTTGATTCCCTTGGTGTCCAAAAATCTATCGATCTCAATCTTGAATATACTCAACGACTGAACATCCACAGCCCTCTGGGGTAGAGAATTCCAAACATTCACAACTCTCTGAGTGAAGAAATTTTTCCTCATCTCGGTCCTAAGTGACCAATCTCTCATCTTGAGATTATGACCCCTAGTTCTAAACTCTCCGGCCAGGAGAATCAGCTTCTCAGCATTTACCCTGTCAAGCCCTCTAAGAATTTTATATGTTTAGATGAGATCGCTTCTCGTTCTTCTGAACGCCAGAGAATATAGGCCCATTTTACTCAATCTCTCCTCATAGTACAACCCTCTCATCCCAGGAATCAACCTAGTGAACCTTTGTTGCACCTTCGTAAGGCAAATATATCCTTCCTTAGGTAAGGAGACCAAAACTGTACACAGTACTCCTGGTGTGGTCTCATGAGAGCCCTATATAATTGCACACACACGATCCGTCTGCTCTGCATCGCACTCAACAGATGCTGGTATAAGACCCTTTACCCTTTACATGTCATGCTACTATAATGAATGCCATAAAAAAAAGAAAGAAAGACTTGCATTTATATAACACCTTTCATGATCTCAGGACGTTCCAAAGCGCTTTACAGACAATGAATTGCTTTTGAAGTGTAGTCACCGTTGTAATGTAGGAAACATGGCAGCCAATGTGCACACCACAGGGAACCACAATCAGCAATGTGACAATGACTAGATAATCTCTTTTTTAGTGATATTGGTTGAGAGATAAATATTGGCCAGAACACCGGGAAGAATCGCCCTGCCCTTCCTCGAAATAGTCCCATGGAATCTTTTACGTCCACCTGAGGGGGCAGACGGGGCCTCGGTTTAACGCGGCCATGAATGAAAAACCTCAGTCTTCTACAGCTCTTCCTCTTGTGCCTTCAGGGTGTCTGTACAGTGGTTTAGCCTGACTTGCCATTTACAGTGATACCTGGCTAATAGCGAAAAGGAATCTTTAACAAAATCACTACTTGGGTCAAATATTACCTATTAAATTTCATAGGGATTTGCTCTGAAATACCTCAAGGACTAACTCACCGATTGTATCGTGTTTTTTTTATATTAAAACGTCGGTCCCACAAAGGCACGCTGTGTGGATAATGGCCATTTGCCCTCAGGTCTTGTTTGCAGTGCGATATCAACCACAACCAATTGAATTTATTCACACAGCTTAAATAAAAATGTGAAGACAAGGGCCAGTGCATGACTTGGGACGTTTGATAGCACTGGGAGCCAGGGAGGTAGAAGGCACAGGAGTAATTCTTTAGGGCACCAAGGAGATCTTAAGCAATTATTTAGAAAACAGCTTGTGTATTGACAATCGACAGAACCATTGTTGCCTGCCTTTATCTCAAGGACGTGACTATTTCCCTAACATGGAACAGTCCCATCAGCAATAAAAAATAAGAGCAGGCCAGCGAAGAATGTTAGCTTGTAAAAGACATCATTGGAGGTTAAAAGAACAATTTGGAAAACCTGAGGGCAGATTTTCCAAGTGCTTGCCTGATGAATGGCCACTTAATCTGAATGTCCTGAGGATGTGAAAGGTGTCATAATTTTGTTTTCTCTCTTTATATAGGCAAACGGAGCAATCATCCTGTGCGCTGTAAGTTCTTACAACCAACAAAACAGCAGTTAGTCCATCTTTTTTTTGATGGTGTTGGTTGAGGGCAGAAATGGCCAGGTCAATGGGAGATCACCCTATTCTCCTCATATAGTGCCACAGGACATAAACAGATGACACCTGGCAGATGAAATTTAATGCAAAGAAGTGCAAAGTTTTGGCAGGAAGAACGAGGAGAGGCAATATAAACTAAATGGTACAATTCTAAAAGGGGTACAGGAACAGAGAGATCTGGGGGTACATGTGCACAAATCTTTGAAGGTGGCAAGGCAGGTTGAGAAAGCGGTTAAAAAAGCATATGGGATCCTGGGCTTTATAAATAGAGGCATAGAGCACAAAAGCAAGGAAGTCATGGTGAACCTTTATAAAACACTGGTTCAGCCACAACTGAAATAGTGTGTCCAATTCTGGGTACTGCACTTTAGGAAGGATGTGAAGGCCTTAAAAAAGATTTACCAGAATGGCTTCAGGGATGAGGGACTTCAGTGACGTGGATAGACTGGAGAAGCTGGGGTTGCTCTCCTTAGAACAGAGAAGGTTAAGAGGAGATTTGATAGAAGTGTTCAAAATCATGAAGGATTTAGATAAAGTAAATAAAGAGAAACTGTTCCCATTGGCGGAAGGGTCAAGAACCAGAGGACACAGATTTAAGATGATTGGCAAAAGAATCAATGGTGAGATGAGGAAAAACTTTTTTATGCGCGTAGATATGATCTGGAATGCACTGCCTAAAAAGGGCGGTGGAAGCAGATTCGTTCGTGACTGTCAAAAAGGAATTGGATAAATATTTGAAGAGAAAAAATTTGCAAGGCTACAGGGAAAGAGCGGGGGAATGGGAATAACTGGATTGCTCTTACAAAGAGCCATCACGGGCTCGATGGCCTCCTTCTGTCCTGTAACCATTCTATGATTCCATGGGTCTAGGAGCCTTAATGTACATCTGAACAGACAGTTGGGACTACAGTTTAATGTCTCATGTGAAAAACAGATGACTGTAATATTAGTGTTTGTTTCAGCGTTATGGTGCTTGAGTTCAAAATAAATTAAACCACTTGGCACAAGGAGACTGGAAATTCCTTGGATCTGTCAACAACCTATAGGTTAAAAGAAAAGAAAGAACTTGCATTTATATAGTACCTTTCACGATCTCAGGACATCCCAAAGTGCTTTACAGCCCATGAAGTACTTTTGAAGTGTCGTCACTGTTGTAATGTAGAAAACAAGTTAAGTCAACTTACATCGAGTTACATCGAAATTACAGCACAGAAACAGGCCTTTCGGCCCAACTGGTCAATGCCGGCATTTATGCTCAACACAAGTCTCCTCCCTCTCAACTTCATCTAATCCTCTCTATTCCTTTCTCCCTCATGTGCTTATCGAGCTTCCCTTAAATGCATCTATGCTATTTGCTTCAACTACTCCTTGTCGTAGGGTGTTCCACATTCTTACCACTGTTTGGGTAAAGAAGTTACTCCTGAATTCCCTATTGGATTTATTAGTGACTATTTTATATTTATGATCTCTAGTTTTGGACTCCCCCACAAGTGGAAACATTTTCTCCACGTCTACCCTATCAAACCCTGTCATTATTTTAAAGATTTCTATCAGGTCACCCCTCAGCCATCTTGTTTCTAGATTCAGCCTTTCCTGATAAGTATATTCTCTCAGTTCTGGTATCATCCTTGTAAATCTTTTTTGCACCTTCTCCAATGCCTCTATATCCTTTTTATAATATGGAAGCCAGAGCTATGCACAGTACTCCAAGTGTATTCTAACCAGGTTTAACATTATGTCTTTGCTTTTCAATTCTATCTTTCAGTGAAACTTAATGCTTGATTTGCCTCTTTTATGGCCTTATTAACCTGTGTCGCTACTTTTACTGATTTATGTATCTGTACCCCTAGATCCCTTTGCTCCTCTATCCCGTTTAGACTCTTATTATCCAAGAAGTATGTGGCCTCCTTATTCTTCTTACTAAAATGCACTCTTATTTATATTGAAATTCATTTGCCAATTATACACCCATTCTGCAAGTTTATTAATGTCCTCTTGCATTTTGTCGCTTTCCTCCTTTATGTTAACTGTACCCCCCAGTTTGGAGTCATCCGCAAGTTTTGAAATTGTCCTCCCGAGTTCTGAATCCAAATCGTTAATGTAAATTATGAACAACAGTGGTCCCAGCACCAATTCCTGTGGAACGCCACTTCCCACAATTTGCCAGTCTGAGTGGCTACCCTTAACCCCAACTCTCTGTTTTCTGTTTTGTAGCCAGCTTGCTATCCATTGTGCTACCTGTCACCTGACTCCCTGTGCTCTGACCTTAGCCATGAGTCTACAATGCGGTACCTTATCGAAGGCCTTTTGAAAATCCAAATATATTACATCTACTACATTACCCTTGTCTACTCTTTCTGTTACTTTTTCAAAAGAAATCAATAAGGTTGGTCAAGCATGACTTTCTCTTCTGAAATCCGTGCTGACTGTTCTTTATTATTATATATTTGTTCTTTAGATGTCTTTCAATTACGACTTGTTGCTTAAACAATCCCAGTTACAGGGCTCCTGAATGTATGTCTTGGCAAATATGTGGTAGAGACTGAAAAATGAAATGATCAAGGTTTGTCTAAACAGCTTGATCCGTGGACAGCAGTCTGATGGACAAATAGCAAAGGGAACTCTATCACATACCAATGCATCTGCTGATCTAAGATGGGTAAATCGAGGTCTTCACTGAGGAGCCTTGAAACAACTTGTGATTCAAACAAAACTAGTTTTACAAGGCACTTATCATAGAATCATAGAATCTTACAGAACAGGAGGAGGCCATTCAGCCCATCGTGCCCGTGCCAGCTCTTTGAAAGAGCTATCCAGTTAGTCCCACTTCCCTGCTCTTTCCCCATCGCCCTGCAAATTTTGTCCCCTTCAAGTATTTATCCAATTCCCTTTCAAAAGACACTATTGAATCTTCTATACTGGTACATATTTACAATTCTCAATAATTATATATTATGCTTCCAGATTAATTGAACATAAAACTTGAGAATGCTTGGAATGAGAAAAGGCCATTCGGCCTTCCAAACCCATTCCTTCCCCAGGCCATGCATGACTATTTTAAAAGTAGACCTCATCCATCCCCACCCCTGCCCATCAAAGATCTTCATAATCTCTTCCTAAATCCAATACGCGTCAAACTGATCTATTAATCCTCATTCCCCTTTCTTGACAGATATTGATCCAGTTCCTTTTGAAAGTGACTCACCTCCTGACTCCCCAAAGCCTTTCCACCATCTACAAGGCACAAGTCAGGACTGTGATGGAATACTCTCCACTTGCCTGGATGAGTGCAGCTCCAATAACACCCAAGAAGCTCGACACCATCCAGGACAAAGCAGTCCGCTTGATTGGCACCCCATCCACCACCCTAAACATTCACTCCCTTCACCACCGGCGCACAGTGCCTGCAGTGTGTACCATCCACATGATTCACTGCAGCAACTCACCAAGGCTTCTTCGACAGCACCTCCCAAACCCACGACCTCTGCCACTTAGAAGGACAAGAGCAGCAGGCACATGGGAACAACACCACCTGCACGTTCCCCTCCAAGTCGCACACAATCCCGACTTGGAAATATGTCGCTGCTTCTTCATCGTCGCTGGGTCAAAATCCTGGAACTCCCTTCCTAACAGCACTGTGGGAGAACCTTCACCACACGGACTGCAGCAGTTCAAGAAGGCGGCTCACCACCACCTTCTCAAGGGCAATTAGGGATGGGCAATAAATGCCGGCCTCGCCAGCGACGCCCACATCCTATGAACGAATTTTTAAAAAATTGACCCTCTATCGACATATAATTACACAGGAAATTCCTCGCTGTGCGTAAGACAATCAGACAAGCTCCAGGGTGTAATAACTGCCCGTAATGAGTCACTTGGTGATCTTATTTAACTCCCGTTCTTCGTGCTTACTCCCTCTTCACTTAGGAAATTGTCAAATCTCTTCTTAAAGAATTTGCACTCATTGACCGTGTACAAGGCTGGAGGTTGAATAAAATAAGGTGCATTGGACGTAGCACAACAGAAAGTCTTTGATATTTTAATAATGATTACTAGGGGGCTCATTTTAACCCAATTTGCCGGGAGGGAAAAGAGTGGGTTTGGGTCGATGCCCGTTCCACACCCCGTGGAGAGTAAAACGTGGGTGTAAAATGGGCAGCCGACCCTAACCTCACCCGTTTCCCGCCTGCCGGGTTAGGTTAAAACTGCCCTCTATAATTCACAAGATTAGATCATTACGATTAATTGATATAAATAACGTCTCTCCAGCCCAAGGGCCATCAGGCTCCTTCAAGACAGATCATTGCAGTACTATCAAGATTCACTCTTTGGCAGTGACACTCACTTATTTTTGATTTTAAAAAAATAGCATAGAATTACACAGAATTTACATCACAGAAACAGGCCATTCGGCCCAACTGGTCTGTGCCCGTGTTTATGCTCCACACGAGTCTCCTCCCATCCTATCAGCATATTCTTATCTCTCATATACTTGTCTCGCTCTCCTGAAATGAATTTTGGGAATATTTGGGTTAAGTTGTAAATATCACTTTTCAAACACACTAGTCCCCTGTGTGCTTTAAACATCACAGAGGTAATGTTTCAGATGCATGGACTTAAATGAAGTCAGCTCAAAGCAGAAGGAAAGGTGTCGTGAGTGGGCCAAGTTTATCAAACCTCAAGAGGCCGTTAGTAAAGTGAAGCTGAAAGGTCACCTGCGACAGTCTCGAGAACAAAGCCTGTTTTACGCCACACAATGCATGCAATTTGTGACTGAGCAATCCACTGAAACCAGCTCCCAGTTATCTGTCACCGCTCGTCGGTGCTGAGGCGCTCGTGTACTGTCCCGTGGAGCAGGGCTGACGGGGAAGTGCCCGATTGTCACGCCTTCGTCTCCCCTCTTGAGTAGGGTAGCAACTGGTAACAAGGCCCGACTGACAGTCAAATAGTGAAGCAAGGTCTGATCAGCGGTTCGAGCTCATCCACTCAAAGGAGACGGGAGACGGGTTAACCGCGCCGTATACCGAGACGTACGATCCAGATGTAGGGGGAGCGTACTGTGATGCTTTTCTTGTTCTTGTTAACGCTGATTCCAAAGAAGCAGAGGGTGTACTGTCTCCAATAACTTCGTGGGCAGAGATTCACAACCAGACCTATCAACCAAACCAACTACTCCCTCACCCAAGGGTATATTCTCCACCGACACCTCAAGCCAAGCCCACATGAACAGAAACATCCTCACCACAAGGAGTGTGAAGATCTGTAGGCCTGCTAGGACAAAGTAATAAATTACACACAACACTTAGGCATAACTCCATCCCCAAATCCTCTCTGTGAAGGAAAGTAAAGGAACAAAAGTCCTGAAACATGGCAAGGACACAACTCTAATTATTATGTATGGATAAATATATGATAGTCACCAATAAATCCAATGGTGAATTCAGGAGAAACTTCTTTACCCAAAGAGTGGTTAGAATGTGGAACTCGAATAAGGAGTAGTTGAGGCGAATAGGATAGATGCATTTAAAGGGAAGCTAGATAAGCACACGAGGGAGAAAGGAATAGAAGCATATGATGATAGGGTTGGATGAAGAGGGGTGGGAGGAGGCCTGTGTGGAGCATAAATTCCAGCATAGACCAGATGGGCCAAGTGATCTATTTCTGTGCTGTAGTCTCTATGGGTAATAATTATGGGACAATAGAAAATAAGATAGGTTCAGTTGTACTTAGCGCTAAGGAAATGGATATTTGTCCCTTTTACAGGCCAGCAGCACTAAGTCAAGCAGAATGCTGTTGAGCCACGTACTACATAGCTCTGCACAGCCTGGGATTACACACTTAGGCCAAGGTCAAGGAATGTAAATGTATTATGATCAAAGATGCATTAAGTCTGGGATCCAGGGAATACCTTTGAAACTAAAGATTCGGTGAGAAGATGGAGCAATAGCAAGCAGCCCAGAAGCACAAAGCGGCAAGACCCTTGGATCTTAGAAGGTTGGAGTCTCAAGCCCCTGTAGAGTAGTAAGATAACCCCCGGTTTCTCTTCTCCATTACAAACCATCTTCTTAAACCCCTCTCCCCTGCCCCCTCCACCCTCACCTCCAACGAAAAGTGCGAGGAGCTCATGGACTTCTTTGTCACCAAGATTGAGACCATCCGTTCAGCTGCTTTGCCACTTTCCTCCCTTTCCCCTAGCCCACCAAGCCAAACTTCCCCCGAGGATCCCCCCCTGCCCTAGCCCTGAACTCACATCTTTCTCTACTTTCTCTCCTATCTCCCCTCATGACCTCTCTGAGCTCATCTTGTCCATGAGATCCACCTCCTGCTCCCTTGACCCTATTCAAACCAAACTGCTGACCAAGCAATGTCCCTCACTGGCCCACATGTTAGTTGATGATGTTAACGGTTCCCTCTCCTCAGGTACTGTCCCCCTCCCCTTCAAATCGGCCCATCATCACCCCCTCCTCAAAAAACCCACCCCTGACGCCACTGTCCTTGCAAACTATCGTTCCATCTCTGACCACCCTTTCCTCTCCAAAGTCCTTGAACGTGTTGTTACTTCCAAAATCTGTGCCCATCTCTCCCGCAAATCCATGTTTGAACCCCTCCAATCAGCTTTCCACCTCTGCCACAGTACTGAAACGGCCCTTATCAAAGTCACAAATTACATCCTATGTCACAACTTTCCCTCCTCATCCTTCTCGACCTGTCTGACGTGGTTGACCACACCATCCTCCTCCAACGCCTTTCCTTCGTCGTCCAGCTGGGTGGGACTGCTCTCGCTTGGTTCCATTCTTATATATCCAGTCGTAGCCAGAGAATCACCTGCAATGGCTTCTCTTCCCGCTCCCGCACCGTTACCTCTGGAGTCCCCTAAAGATCTTTCCTTGGCTCCCTCCTATTTCTTACCTACATGATGTCCCTCAACAACATCATCCGAAATCACGACATCAGGTTCCACATGTACACAGATGACATCCAGCTCTACCTCACCACCACCTCTCTCAACCCTTCCACTGCCTCTGATTTGTTACACTGTTTGTCCGACATCCAGTATTGGATGAGCAGAAATTTTATTCTGTTAAACGAAGCCTTGTCTTCGGCACCCACGACAAACTCTGTTCTCTAGCCACCGACTCCGTCCATCTCCCTGGCCACTATCTGAGGTTGAACTAGACCGTTCGCAAACTTGACTTCCTATTTGACCCTCACCTGAGCTTCCCACCACATATCCACTTCATCACCGAGAGCGCCTACTTCCACCTCCGTAACATCGCTCGCCTCCGCCCCTGCCTCAGCTCATCTGCTGCTGAAACCCTCATCCATGCCTTTGTTACTTCTAGACTCCACTATTCCAATGCTCTTCTGGCCAGCCTCCCACCTTCCACCCTCCGTAAACTTCAGCTCATCCAAAACTATGCTGCCCATATCCTAACTCGCGCCATGTCCCGTTCACCCATCACCCCTGTGTTCGCTGACCTATGTTAGCTCCCGGTCCGGTAACGCCTCGATTTTAAAATTCTCACCCTTGGTTTCAAATCTCTCCATGGCCTCACCCCTCCCTATCTCTGTAACCTCCTTTAGTTCTACAACCCTCCAAGATCTCTGCGTTCCTCCAATTCTGGCCTCTTGCGCATCCCTGATTTTCTTCACTCCACCATTGGCGGCCGTGCCTTCAGCTGCCAAGACCCTAACTTCTGGAATTCCCTCCCTAAACCTCTCTGCTTCTCTGCCTCTCTCTCCTCCTTTAAGACACTCCTTAAAACCTGTCTATTTGACCAAGCTTTTGATCACCTGTCCTAATATCTCTATATGTGGCTCGGTGTCAAATTTTGTTTGATAATCGCTCCTGTGAAGCGCTTTGAGACGCTTTACTATTAGAAGAGGAGCTGAGGTGATTTTTATTCAAGAAATGAGGTGTTATGATCTGGAATGCATTGCCTGAAAGGGTGGTGGAAGCAGATTCAATAGTAACTTTCAAAAGGGAACTGGATATATACTTGAAAAGGAAAAAATTGCCGGGCTATGGGGAAAGAGCAGGGGAATGGGACTAATTGGATATCTCTTTCAAAAAGCCGGCACAGGCATGAAGGGCCAAATGGCCTACTTTGATGTATAGGATTCTATATATAAAAAAAAACTACAGTAAGTAAGGAGAATGAGCTAGAGGTATGCAGAAACCCTGAGTGAGCAGATCTGGTATTTTGCAATATGAAATCACGTCGGGCCAAACAGGATTTAAATGAGAATAAATAAGCTCATTGGGTACAGTCAGGCTGAGCAAGCTCCTTTATAGACTGAGTAGAACAAAATAAGGTGAGCAACAAGGGGAAGATTGATTTCAAAAATGTTCTATTCACAAAATAGGCTTCTTAAGGTTTCAAAGTATCATAAATCGCACAAATTTCGATAAGGAAAAAAGCTCATTTGGCCCATTGTATCTGTACAAGTCCCAGCTCGCCATCAGAGACTTTAATCCCATTTCCCTGCTCATTCCCGTATCAATATTTTTCTTATTTAAGTATTTATCTAGTTCCCTCTGCAATTATACAATTATCAAGGCTTCAATATCCACTTGTTGTAACGTATCTTACATTCTAATGACTCTGTCACGATAGAAATTCTTCTAAACTTCCCCTTTACGCTTTTACTACTAATCCTCAATCTATGGCCCTCGCTATCAATTCAGTGGACCTTTCGCCGTACCATTTTGAGCACTTCTGTTGGTCGTTGTCCTTGAAATTCCTGGGGTGGAGAGGTCAAAGAGTGGGAGCATCTGCTGCTGGAGGGAAGGGCTATGACTTGGTGGGGGGGGGGAATTTGCGGTGGGAATCCACCCTGTGTAATCTGCTCGAGAAATTTCAGTGGGGGAGTTGGGGCGGGCGGGCGGTGTGGGGGGGAAAGCAGATAAGTCTTTAGGCCACAGCCCCCCTACATCAAGGGGGCATCACTAGAACATCTCTCAGGCTTCCCCAGAAATTCTGCTGATTACACCCTGGGTGTGACGGAACTGTTACCAGCTGAGATCTGGTGAGGGGATCGATTACCTTTAAAATGAGGCCCACTCGCTCCTGTAGGAGCAGAACAGAAATGATGAATCTTTTCTTCTAGGTCCTTACTGGGCCTAACACCTGCCATCGGAGTGACATGGCACTGGTCCGATTTTCCTATTGGCGGATTGAGGCTTGAACTTTTTTTAAAAATTAATTCTCGGGATTTGGGCGTCGCTGGCAAGGCCGGCATTTATTGCCCATCCCTAGTTGCCCCTTGAGAAGGTGGTGGTGGGCCTTCTTCTTGAACCGTCGCAGGCCATGTGGTGAAGGCGCTGCCACGGTGCTGTTAAGTAGGGAGCTCCAGGATTTTGACCCAGCGATGATGAAGGAACGGCGATATATTTCCAGGTTGGGATGGTGTGTGACCTCTGAAGAACCCCATTGGCTTGGGCCACCCACCGCGAGTAAGAGCATCACCTTCTACCTGCAGATTGGGACGGGTTCTACAGCTTTCTGCGAGCATGATGGGGATTCTGCTCCAACACACTTCCGACAGCACAGTCGGACTCCCAGAGTTTCGGCCTCTTAACCGATTAAGGCATAAGTAGGAATTTGAAATGCTTGAAAGAGGGGTTCAGTATTGTACTCAGTGAGGTACATAAGAACATAAGAACATGGCACTGGTCCGATTTTCCTCTTGGTGGATTGAAAAGATGTTGGGAAAGCAAAGAGTAAGTCAGACATAGCTTTATAATTATTATTCAGTCATCCAGATGTCTGACACCCACAAAAATCCAGCACCAGGTGTCCGCTGAGGCTGAGTGGGTAGCACTCTTGTATCTGAGTCAGAAGGTTGTGGGTTCAAATCTCACTCAAGAGATTTGAGCACAAAGTCTAGGCTGA